>NC_071530.1:4778279-5088279 GCF_026979565.1 Vidua chalybeata
GGTTAGGCATACAGCCAAGAGCAGCACCCTCTGCCACGCTCTTTTCTGTGCTTTGGTGTTTGCAGTGGAAATTTTGGAGGAATGTCAGGTGGGCTGATGCTCCTCCCTGGCAATCTTTCTCTCTGCTGATACCTTCTGTGGCCAGTGGCTTTTCCCCTGGACTTGTTTTCCTTGCTTGTCTTGCTCTGGTGTGGAGTCTGATGCTGAGGAGCTGCAGCTCTTTGTCATACGGAGGCAGTGGAAAGCTCACCTTGGCTGTATGTGTGTGGGCTGGTGAGTGCAGATGAAATTAAACAGCAAAGTGACCCAGTGGCAACTTTGTCACATATCTTGCTGACATGCTTTGCATGGCCAACACTATTCCCCTCCCTGTGTTCCAGTCCTGGCCTGTTTTATATTGACAGACTGACCATTTTCTCTCCAAGCCTGTCACTTCCCTGCTTAGTCTGTGAGGATGTATCTGCTATCTGTGAGGATATATTCCCTGCTTAGTCTGTGAGGATATGTCTTTCTCAACCTGAATGTTTGCCGAAGGTGGAAAACAGATGACATTTTTATGTGTTCAGGTCCTAAGAGACACTGAAAGATTTTTGAGAGAACAATGCTGTATGGGGTAGGGTGAAAATTTCCATAAGACTCCGCTTCTTTTCTGCAGAAATCTTGGTATTGAGTAGTTTAGATTACAGTAGCTAACCTCTCTACAGCTTAGAAATCAATGTTATTTATTTATTTATAGTTTAGAGTTCAGTGGGGCCATGGGGAGATGTACCTAGTTTGGGGTATTGCCCATCAGTTGCTGATGGCTCTGAAAATAATACTGGACTTCTTACGAGTGATTTGATTTGGGTTTATATTCCTTCCTCTAGTCTGAGGCATGAATTAAAGACTTGGGCAATAAGTCTGCAGCATTGAGCGTTTCTCTATTGATGGACCACTGGAGGGGAAGCATGTTTTAACAAGTGCTGGCAGCGCTGTGTGGTCTTTGCTTATCATCCTTCTCCACTGTACATGGAGCAGTAGGAATCTTGAGAAATACATTGTCTTACATGGGCAGAAACCTCTGAGCTCTGGACATGGTGTGTGGTTTTCAGTGGTATTCTCAGCTGTGAGAGCTCTTGTCAAGATGTTGAATAACTCACTGTCAGCAAGTTTATGTGCTGTTCAAATGTTTTGGCTCTATTTCTAATTGGACAGCAGACTTTCAGAATACGCTTCTCCTTATTTTCTGAAATTCTTTGAGCATGCTTGATTAAGACTGGAATATCACTTGTCTGTTGGACACTGTAGGTGCTGACATAAATTCAGCAAAGACTCTCAGGCTTTGAGAAAGACACATAATGGTGTCTTAATAACAGAAATCCCTTGTATTGTGAGTACTATTTGAAATCCTTGGCCTCACAACTTGCAGAGAATCTCAAACTACTTGAGCTCTCGATGTACTGGAATAAATGATCAGAGAGCATTGCAAAGAGATACACTTGCAATTTAAATGAAACAAACGGGAATTCAGGAGTGAAAACTGCTTTTTCCTATTCCTCCTTCCAATTCTTCAGTAAAAGGTCTAGACTGTAGTCATTACATGTGCTGGTGTGAAATGGAAGTCACTTGTGTTTGAGTCTTAATTCTTGGACTTGTTACCTCCCCATCCTTGCCCTTTCTCAGGGTGTTGTCCAGCACATGTTCTGTGTCTTACTGTACCTGCAGCCACCTTTGGCTTGAACCCAGCTGAGTGTTCCCAGCACTGGGCTGTGCTCAAGGTGAGCCTGAACCACGAATGAACCTGCTGCATGCAGTGATGTGAGATAGGCTGGGCTGAAGGGCGGGGCAACATTTTGACATTGACCACACAGAAGTGCAACCTTTTAAAATTATTTATTTTAATCAGATTTGAGCTGTTGTTCCTAAAGCCTTTTCATCAGAAATACAAGGGTAGCCACTGCCTTGCAAATGTGAGAGTTCAGCTCTTAAGCTGCCTGCAGGATTGTAGCATGTACATAGTGCAGGTGTCTTCATATATAGTGTATACTTAGGCTGTGACATGTAGTCCGTGGGGATCGCTGGTTTTCCTCCAGCCCCCCCATATAGGCTTTAAATTTAGCTCCCTCACAACTTTCCAGTTAAATCTCCTTTCACTTTCTGCCTTTGCTTATGGTTCTCTGATTTATTTCTTCCCTGCACTGTATTAGCAAGTGTTTCTCTCCCTCTTCTCTACACAGCATCTTTCCATCTCTGCTGTTGATCAAACACTGCATGACTCGAGTTGAGAGAAGGTGCACTAAGTTAAACCTGGCCTCTTACTACCTCTGCCAGGGTTTTAAATAGGTGCTTGTGCTGTGGGTGTGTCATCCTTCAGCTTGTGAAGAAATGTAAAGCCCTGGTTCTTGTCTCAATAGGCAATACTATTCACAGTCAATTTGTATTGGGAAAGGTGTTGGGGAGTGAGTGTGGCTGTGTTGGCGCAGCTCTGGGAGCTTCCTGGGGGTAGGTGCATGTCTGCACTCCCATGTTGCTGTGGAAGGTGAGCTGTGCTCACTCCTGTGCTTTTGTAAATTTTTTGTGTCTTGGCCATGGATTATTGCTCTGCTGTTGCTTCAGTTTATCACAGGCCTCCCAAGAAGGCACAGAGCAAAGCCAGCTGAATTCTCCCTTACTGGTTTTGCTGCTGTTCCCAGTGTCTCTAATAGCAGTACTCAGAGCCAGCTTGCTGTTTGAGCTCACTCTGAGCAGTGCTAGAAGCACCCAAGTGATCCTCCTGCTGAACAGGGGCTTTAACTCCACTTCTAGAATTGTTAATGTTCTTCCTGCAGTCCCATGCTGAGTAGATGATACTTTGCTGTGAAAGCTTTTTCCTCTCCACAGGTAAGCAGACTTTTTGCCCCCTCTGTGGCAATACTAGGAGTATGTCCGAGTCCTGTTATGAATTCCCTTTGGTTTTATTAATGCTATTTGTAGCTGTTATTGTAGATTATATCTTCTACTTTGTAGTAAGAATTTAGTGTGTAGTGGGGAGATGGCTTGAAAAACATATTCAAGGACCATTAACATTGCATTACTTCACTCTTCCTGAATCGTGGGGCTTGTGCCAGCAAGACTTTGACATCCAATGGACTCTTGTTACCAAGTCCTGCTTGGGGAAAGGAGTATTCCCACCCCATGCTGAGTTGGCTGGAAATTCGAGAGTAGGCTTTTTTTTTTTTTTTTTTTGCTAGCTTGTTTTTAGAAGCTGTTCATTCTTTGCAACAAGACTCTTCTCACCAGAAGCCTCAAACGAGGAGCAGAAAATAGAGGCATCATTTTGCCTTCACAGGAAATGGACCAAACAATGCAAGATCGGTCTGAATTTGCAATCCAGTATTTAATTAGATGTGTATTTGCCCTGTCTCTGTAAGAACGCATAAGAAGTTCTATTCCCAGTCTTATAGCTTCTTTTTTTATTGCTGTATTGTCCTTGGAATGAGTAATCAGAGCAGGGCTCCCACAGCTCTTTGGCATAAGGCTGTCAAAGAGTTGAAGCATCCAGAGATAGAGTGAGCCTGCGGAGACACAAATACCGAGCTTGGGTTGTAAAGCATTAAAGGTTTCCTGGGCTTTGGGGTACCTGGAACCTGAAAGACATTGCTTGGTCCAGAGCAGCCTTGCAGGGAAGTGTTTTGTGTGCATTGTTCATAAGAGGAAAACCCGGGGGCACAATTATAAACAGAGCCTGCGTCACGAGCGGCTTTCTGGCACCGCACTCCAGATAGTGGAGGATGGATTCCAGATCATGCTTAAAAATAGAGAGGTCGTGTGTGTGCAGGGGAGGGTGGAAGCACTGGGCAGGGCTGTGCGGAGGTGTTCGGCTAAGCATTGCCCTATGCTGAAGAAGACTTGGGAATGTGACTTATGGGGCAGGTCTGGAGAGCTGGATTTCCCCAGCCTTAGGAGAGTTGTTGATGTGCTCAACTAGTGGGAAGTTCTAGAGGAGATGAAGCTGAATTGTACAGAGGTGCATGGTGAAAGGCCAAGGTTGGGAGAAAAACTGGGAGATCTGATTAGTTAGCAAGGGGGAAAAAAGTTTACCATGTGGGTGGTCAAACACAGAAACGGCCAAAAAGATTGTAGAAATATCTCTTCTTAAAGAAAATCCAAACTAGACTGAATTCAATGCTGAGGAATCTGATCAAAGCTGGGATTTGATCCTGCTTTCAGCAGGAGTGTGGACTAGAGGTTCCTTCAAACCTAAATGGTTCATAATGTTCATTTGACCCTGGGAAAGAATATATCCTCTACAGGGGGGATTTGATACTGCAGTAGGATAAGGACTGATGCTCCAAGACTGTTATGGAACATGCCCCCACAAAGCTGATTGTAACAGCTTTTTGAGCAACTAAGTTACAATGAAGGGAAACTTCTACATTTCTGAGGGTGCCTGAAATAAATGTAGAGCTTGGGCAACACTGTTTTGTGAGTCCTCCTTCTGTGTAACTACTTCAAAGTGCTATTGCATGTGGTAGGAGAATACTATCCTGGAGCCAGGATTTGATGCTTGTCTTGTGACTGTTTGGCATGACTGTTCATTGCTTAAGCAGATCTCTCTGCCAAGAGGATCTCTGGCTTCAATTGCATTTGCCTGGGAAGAGGCATTGGTGCAATTCATCCCAGTCTTACTGGGAGAGCTGCAATGTCCTTACGTGGCTGCAGAGATTCAGTTCAATTGGAGACAAAGTGTGTAGGAATATGCTGTGTCCTCTGGTCAGTCCTCTGTCTTTCCACTCCTCCAGTTAGCCTTGAAATAATTGCTTTCCATTAACTTCAGCTGAGATCTCAGCAGGTTTGTCTTTATTTTCAAAAACAGAAGCTTCATGTAAATTGTGGAACCACAGAAGAGATGGTATCCAGCCTCCTTTGAAAGCTGATGCTGGGCTTTCATGGAGAGTTTGTCTCAACTTAAGGAGTTCAGGCTGGAGCTGTGGATGCTGAAGATATAGGGACCATGGATCCAGAGGAGATAACCTGGAAAATCAGGCTTCAGTAACTGAGTGCTTGGGGACTTTTTTATTTGGGTTATTTTAATCCTTTCAGAGGTTGGTTTTATTTCAGAAAGAGCCATTTAATCGTAGAAACATGAAAGAAGCAGGGGTTAGAAAGGGTATGTTTTCCTCTTAAGGCGGTGTTTTCTAAAGTAGGTCATGACCCTCTTATGCAGGAATTTTGCAGCTGCTATCCTAAGGGTTGGAATTATATCTGAGAGCCTTACAGAGGCAAAAGCAGGGGGTATTAAGCAGATCCTCATACCCATTTGGGGTCTGCTTCCTCCCCATCATCCTTCAACAAAATGATCTCCTGCTTTTCAGGAATAAAGCAGCAAGCATTTGGCTGTGCCCAGTTTTCATTGTTTTGCTAAGCCCTTATGTTGGAAGAGATTAACCAGGGAGCAAATTTTCTCCGAAAGCTGATCTTGAGAGAGGCGGAGGGAAGAGCCTCAGCACTGACCTTGATCAGAGTGTCTTGAGGTGGGCAGTGAGCAGGAACCCAGCACAGGAGCATTAACCCTGTGCTGCCCGTGTCATTGGGACTTCAGTTGGCTCTGATTGCTGCAGATCTGTGACTGCTGGGAGACTTGGTTAGTCCAAGTTGTGCTACCCTGGCACAAACTGCCCTTGGGGTTTTTCCTCATTGAAGGTTGTTCATAGCAGCCCAGGAAATCTCTTCTCTTCCTGCTGTTGCCTACATATTTGTTACCTGCTCCCAAACTTTACATAACTTCCTCAATGAGCTTTTTCTTTTTCTCTGTTGGTTTCATCTCTCCCTATGCTTGTTTTCACTTAGCAATGTGTTCAGCATCCTTGCTGCAGCTTCTCTCCCTTCTTCCTCTTGCCACCCTGGCATTTAACAAACAAACTCTGTGGCTGCAAAGCCTGAAGTGTCCATGTTGCCATGTTTTCTGAACTCTCTAAAGAAACATGGAAACCAGTCTTTGTTTGGTCCCAGAAGCATGGCACGCTGTTGCTGCCACCAAAGAGCAGCTTGCTTGTGGCACATCGTGCTGCAGCTTGGCTTAATCCTTGCTTGATACGCTTTTGAGATTTCATTGTTTCTCTATAATTAGTGCTACAGAGGAGCTGAAAGAAATGATGAATTAGCGGGAGAGGGGGGAGTGGGGAGAGCAGGTGGTGATCGAACTAAAGAGAGCTGCCAGAAAAGTAGGAGCAGCAGGGAATTAAATGGGAGGAGTCTCGAGTTCAGATGATTCCCTGCCATGTGCCCAGAAGGATTTAGTTTGGGATTTCATTACTGTTCAAATAATGCCATACACTCATAACAGATCGGGTCCCTGTAGGCCAGGGCATTGTCCAGCACTTAGTGAAAAGCAGTTTTTGCCCTGAAGTCCTAGTGAGCATTGGTCCTGCAGACTTGAGGACTGGAAAGGAGCTGTTGCATGAGTGGTCCTGCTTTTAATTAGGCTGCATCTATTGTTTCTGGTAGTAACATCCTAAAAGAATAAAACACAAAGCTATTCTTTGTGTGGTGACTTCTTTAAAGCCCTGGACTTCATCTTGTGAAGGACTTGGTTCACAGTAATGATGTTGCATCTGGATTGTAAGAAGCACCTCTGCCAGTTTGCTTACACAAACTGGGTTTAACTGGCATGGAAATCCTGGGACATCATGCTGTAGGGGGAAGCAAGAGTATGCTGACACTATTGAGTGTCTGAGATATCCAGAAAGAGTCTTTGAACACGGATACCTGTGCTTATGAGGACAGGTAGTTTTAGAGGTATAAATACACACTGAGAAACCAACTGGGGAGTGAAAAGGATTGTGTGACAAGACAATCCTCTGAGGTGCACAGTCATATATTCTTCCAGCATCTGACTTGTGTTTTCAGCCTCTATTACTATGCACTAAGACATCCAAAGAAACAAATCATAATACTGGCTCTTTGAATGTGTCAGCAGCAACATTTCTTCTGGGACCTAACTCTTTCCAAAGAACCGATACAGTGTTTGTTTTTTGTTCTGACTTCCAAAAGGCTATTGCTGTAGGGAGACCAGCAGTGCTAGGAAGTGCAGACTCACTTCTGCCTTTTGTCACTACTTCTGTGTGTGCTGCTCTCTTTGTCTTGAGCCCTTATGTTTTTACTTTTTTTCCCCATCGAAGAAGCAGCAGAAACAAACCAAGAGAAGCAGTACTAGGTGAAGAGGAGTAGGTCAGGGCCACCCAGGATTCCCAGTGAGTGGGAATTCATTTATGCTGGGACTGCTGCTTTCATGCTGGATTCCTGCACCTGCTGGGCAGAGTGACTACTGGGAGTACATATGGAGCTTTGCTTTTGGGGTGTTTGTCCTGTGCTAATGTTGTGTATTTCAGCCATGCTCCTGGCAGTCTAACTAAACTTTGCTGTCAAAACCTCCCCTTCTTGCTCTTTCTATTAAGTATCTGCATAGACCTTTCCATCATCTGTTATTTGCTCTAGAACCTGCTTACAGCAATCAAACTTAGTTTTCAAAGCCCTTTTAAAATATTCTTGCTGTTATTGCTGTCCTTTTCCTAATAACTTTGTTTTGCCTTGTGCTATGAATAGTCCCTGAAAAGCAATATGTGCAAGTAATAAATGGCCTAAGTCTTGACCTTCTTAAAAACCCATTTGCTTTGGGAAATAATAAAGCTTTAGCAACATTAGCATTCTGTATTGTGCACACTTCTGCCTTCTGCCATTAAAATGTAAACTCCTGAGTACAGGGAGTCCTGGCAAGCTGATGCTGATGTCCAGGGTGCACTGGCCATGCCATATAAAGTGAAGTCAAAGTCCTGTAGCTCCCACTGTAGCAGGTGCTTGTTGAAGATTAGAGGAGCAGAGTCCCACAGTTCAGGGCTTTTCAATTTATTTCAGTGTGACTCAAATGGAGCAGTTTTTCCTCTGTCTTTTAGGGCTGAGTTTCAAGCTCTTTCCCTCACCTGGAACTTTGAGTTGGTGCAACTTGGTGTGAGAAGACTCTTGATAGTGATTGTAGGGAGCTTCAGTAGCCTTTGTTTGAAAATGAAAGTTTTTGCCCCCAGTTTATGTGAATGTACTAGAAAAAAATCACAAAGCTTGCAAAAATGTGCTTTACCTGAATTGCAGAATCTGGAAGTAGTTTTTATAGTGTTAAAAATAGGAAAATCTGCTAAAATAGGTGTGTTACACCAAAATACAGAATAGTTGTTTGCATTTATCTTTATTTTTATTAGCATTTTTTAGGTATTTGCAATAGGAACACTTGAGCTATTTTCTACATATCCTACCCCCTTTTTATTACTGTGGATTTACTCCTTTCCAGTGAAGTGTGTAAATGTGGGGAACCATGATGAAGGTAGAAAGTAAAACAACAAAGCGTCCTAATGATGAGAGGTAAATGTTGCAACAGCTTCTGGAAGCCAACAAGAATGAACTTAACATTAAATAGATTTTAAGTCTCACTATTGCAGACTCCCTTGCATGTCAGAGGATATGATGATGCTGGGTACTTTAAATCCAGAACTCCCTACTTGTAGCAGTTTGAAGGACTGTATGTTAAAATGTGGTATTTTTTCCCTATTGGAATTTAAATGTTCTGGGGCTGTGGTTTTCAACCCAGAAACTGAGGCAGTGTGTGAGAGCTGGAGCTGAACCTGCTTGAATGAAACCCACCTCGTGTCTTTGCATAAAATGAGGACACATGAGAACAGCAGTTAGTACATAAAAATACTTGAAAAATCTCATTAGTGTAGGTAGCAAAGAGTGGCTTGTTTTGACACTTTGGGTGAACACATCAGGTTAAAAGTCTGTGTGACCTCAGTGACATATCTTTTAAAAGTACATTAGTAGAATCACTCTTTTATAAAGAAGCTGGAGTCTGGAGAAGGTTTTTGGTCTGCAGAGCTGTAATGATCCCTGGAAGGGATCATAAAGATCCACTTGTTTTCCTTCAGTTTGCCCAGCACTTGGATGTGATGGCTGAGCCAACCCATGGAGCTGCGCAGTGGGGAGTGCCTAGAGTGCTTTCACTGGGTTTTTACCTGGCTCTGCTGTCTGTGCTAGCTGGCACTGAGAATTTTGTTGTCTGGCCTCCCTCCCTTCCTGCTGAAGCCCCTAAGGTGTTGGTAACTCTCTCTTTTCCCCCCAGGGAGTGGAGCGACTGCGGTGGTCCAGGCAGCCTTCTGCGCTCCGAAGAAGGAGAAGGTGGCGATTAAACGGATCAATCTTGAGAAGTGTCAGACGAGCATGGATGAACTCCTGGTATGCAATCAGAATTGTCTGGGGAGTTGTATTTCAGTTATTTCTGAGATGTCTCTTTGCCAAGTGTCTTAAAACCTTCCTTGAGGTGGGGTGAAGGTGAGGGAACTCGACTGACTTCATTAGAGGCAGCTCAGTAGTCCTGGCTGTGGGACATGGTACTTAAAATGTTAAAAAGATCAACTGTTGCAAAACTTCAGACTGTTTGTTTAGAGCTCAGCACTTTGTATAATCCCTTTGTTTTGAACTGAGTTAATGTGCAAGTGTGAAGCTCTGCTGTACCCACAAGAGCTCTGAAGTTTGAGGGCGATCCAGAGCTACATGCTTTCAGAACATTTAAAATTTGAGGGAATGGCTTTACTTTCTTTTCCTTTCCTGCAGTTCTTTACATTTTTTTCCATTTACCTGTAGAGAAAAACTGAGTGTATTAGCTGTTGTTCCTAATCTCTTTCTGGTACTGATGCCAGCTAAAGGGATCACTAACATATTGCAGGCTCCCATATGGAAAACCCCATAATTCTGAGTTCAGGGCAGGAGACAGAGTCCTTTGGAGCTGCAGCACTGTAATTTTCTGCTGCTCTGTGCCTCTTTTCTCAAGGTTGTCTCAATGAAAAGCAGAATTTTGCAGTAGCTGTGGTAACTGAAATTTTCCTTTTCTCATCTGGCTCCTGTGTTTGGGTTTGGTTTTCTTCTCTGTGTGTGTGTGAGCTGGTGCCTCTGCAGTGCCGTGGTTGTTTCATTCACCTCACCTCACATCTGGAAGGTCCCTGAATTTAAGCCAGGCAGACACAGACATTCCTGTGAACATTCAGGTGTCTCCACTACAATGAGAAAGCTCTTTGGGGCAAAATTTTCCACAGAAAATACTGGCATTATGGAGATGAGGCCATCTTTTCTTCTGAAGCACCTCTCTAGGATTTTAATAATGCTGCCTTGTCTTTCTGTCCCCCCTCAACAACTTCTGTAGTTTACCTCAGGCACTTGTTTTGGTGCTTGCAATTAGAAGGTAAACAGAAACAGAATCTGGGAGTCCTGCTACCTCTACATTTGTACAAACTTCAGCAAATCATCTGAAACATATTTCCAGTTTCCATCTAGTATCTAATGGTATTTTTGTCATTATGAGTATCTGCAAATCTGCCCTGGTTAAGAGGAAAGGCTCCATTCAGGCTGCCAGTGCTCCTGTGGAGGGTCGCGTGTAGGACTCAAGATGGCCTGTGCTCAAATCCTCTTATGGCTCATGCTAGTGTAGGAGTTCAAGATCTCTTCTCACAGTTGGTCTTTTTGTCCTTATACCAATCCTTGGTATCCTTTTCAAGCCTTTTGTGTGGCTTGCCCATACTACCCTGCCTCAGTGGTATTCCTGACTGCATTATCAGGATGTAGTAATTGTGACTATGATTCTTTGAGTAATTGCCAATTCTGACTAAAAACATTAAGTTCAGAAAGGGACACTGCAGAGACTTGATGTGTAATTTTAGAAAAGTACTTCTAATTGCATATTTAGGTCTCTGACTGACCTGTTCCTCACAATGACTTTTCCTGTTATGGGTGGGCCTGCAATGTATTGCTGTTGTCAGCTCTCCAGAGCTTCCAGTTTTGTGACCGGATCTGGTGTGGGTCCTTCTCTGGGCTTAAGTATGCAGTTTTAAGTATTCTTGAGTTTAAAAGGCATGGAGGGGTGGAAGGGCATGAAGATGGTTCTGAGCTGTAGCAGCTTCCAGGAGCAGGAGCAGGGGTTGCTGAGGTAGCTGTGTTGTGTGAAAAGTGTTTTCCTTGGGTTGGTTCTGAATTTGTCAGTCTGTTGGACCACCAGTGTTGTTTCTCAGTGCAAGACCCAAAAGAATGGAAGTTCCTGATTTCCTAGCTTTGTGTGCTTCACTTCTTTTTATCTTGTTTCCGTATCTGTTTTCCCAATTAGTTTAATTAACTTTTCTGAGCAACTACTTAATATTGCAGGATTGCACCTTCCTCACTCAAAAAAAAAAAAAAAGTTAACTATAGATGGTTGTAGGTTACAGTTGTTTTAAGAAGCAAATACAAAGACAAATATGATGAGTTCACACTGGGGGTATGTTATGCTCCTGCCTCGCTTTCTCCTCTTCTCCAGTGCAGTTAAAATCACAGACTGGGGCTTTCATGGGGCTTCTATTGCACTGAAGGCATTTGGGCACAGCAGTCAGCTTTTGCTGAGCTCTGCTTTCCTGCCTGGGGTCAGGAGAGTGCTCTTGGGTTACAGCACTGCCAACTCATTGGGCAGTGTGATAGCAAAGGGAAAATTGTGCTTAAATTATTTTATAATTATTTTTCTGCAGTGCCTCACACTTGCAGATTTCTCTGTTGAAACAAGCTTCCTTATTCCCAGAAGCTGCATAGCCAAGAGGGTAGAGCAGTCTCACATTGCCTGGGAGAGGGTAGGGAGACCAGCAAGCCATACTGCCATCCTTAAAAAGATGATTTGGTTCTTGTACACCTCTTTCAATGTCTGTACTGCTTAGTGGTTTGCACTTGTAGTTAGTTCTTGGGATGGAGGAGAAGAGAAAGGTTAATTTGGAGTGGGAAATGCAGAGTAAGTGGCTCTATCACCAGCTGGATGGATGGATGAGTGGCCTTGAGCTTCCTTTAAGCCTAGCAGGCGTCCAGAGGCCAGGAAATCTGGGATCACATCCTTGCTTTGGAGATGCTGTGCTTAGAGTAAGTGCTATGACTTGGCTCATTAAAGATATTGATCTTGATCCTTTTATCTCAATATACATTTGAGCCGTGTGGGTGGTCAGGAATAAACTGCACACTTTGCATATATTGTATGACATTCTAGGTTAATGCACTAAATTTATTTATTGCTGCTATGGGGTATGGAAAATGCAGGAAGGGCCAGCTTTGTTGAATCATGAGCAGGCCGAGTCAAGGGCATTCAGCTCTTCAGCTGAAGTGCTAATTGCTGTAAAGAACGTAGACAGCAGGAGTAATGGTATGCAGAGATGTGCCTCTTTCTAACCCAGCTACTGAATTAGGTGATATTTGTCAGGAATTTATTTTCATGCTTCATTTTCATCTTTTTTCCTGTACATTTTTGAATGCTCACAGATCTTTCCTAGCTTGCCTGTGGGATTCATCTGACAGAGAAGTACAATGTAGCTTATATGGGTTCTTGCTCAGGGGTGTGCCTGTGAGTGGAGTGAAGGGAGAGGTGGTCAAATACAGTGTTGTATACAAATGGTTTTGGACTTTTTGATTTATTGCTGAAGTTCCACTTTTTATTTGTCTTGCAACCCACAGTAGTTAGCAGCCACACCGGTGTGGGTTTGCAAACAGTCTGCTTGCTCATGTGCTGTATTTCACAGCTGCACACCATTCAGAGCTGTGTTTTGCTCTGACTCTTTTCCATTGGGGGATGCTGGTTGCTTTGCTACTGTTGCCAATCCCTGAAACAGTGGTGAACATCTGCCTCAAAATAACCATGCTTCCAGCCTTTTTTCTTGTGTTTTCTTGTTTTAAAGAATTACAGATCTAAAAGGCCTTAAATCCCAGCTCTGTTCTACAAACTCTACTTCATTTTCATGTAATTAAAGCTGAGTTTTCTTTCATCCAGATGGAGATTTTTTTCTCCATGAGTAGCAGATGACGTGGGTTGTCAGCTTAACAGTTACCAGGAATGTTGAACAGCAGAGAGGGAAACATTAGCTATGGGATATTTCACATTGGGCTTTCCCAGCTAGGGGGAAATGCTGCCTGTTTATTCCCTAAGATGATTCAACAGGAGACAGGCTCAGGAAAGAGAATGGGAGATGTGGCGTTGCTGTTCCTAGAAAGATTCCAAATTCTTCCTACTCCAGAGAGTGATTGCCCTGCGCTTGACAGGTTGCACACAAGAGGTGAGTGTACTACTCTTTCAGTGCTATGGCCAGAGGGCAGTTAAGGAGGCTGAGGGAACAAACTGAACTGCACTTAAACAGAAATGTCCTTTAGAATTTCATGGAAATAACCCAGGGAACTTGGCTGCCAATAGCATGGAGATCAAACATTGCGTGAGATTAAATAAATCAACCTATAGTTGAGAAGGTTGAATTAGATAGGATTCAAAAAAAGGATTATGAACTCCCCTGGTTTAAATCATAAGCCAACTGTTAACTGCCCAGGCTTAGTCAGAAGTCTTCCCTCTGGGCAGATAATTGTGTAACTGTTTTTTATAGAGTTTTTACACCTTCTTTTGAAGACTTGGACAGGATATTGAACTGCCTTTGATCTGATGGAGCACTTCCTACAAGTGGTTTAACCGGACTATAAGGTTGTTGGGGACAAAGCAGCAGATTGCTGTGGAAGTAGTACAGATGTTTCATCCATGTCTGTCATCTGATAGGAATTGCCATTATAATTCCATTTCCAGGGCTGAGACCTTCACACTTGCTCTAGGGAAAAGAAGTCCCCAAGTGTCAGTGCCAGGGAATCTGATAAATGACATGTGGTTTCTGCATGATTATTTGACCTGCTGTGTTACGTGTTCCTTGCATGTTGGGATTGCAGCTTAAGACTTAAACCTATGCTGGGTACAGCTTGGTTGTATTGTTTATCAAAGCAGCAACAGAAGTCTTAATTACTGGACTGGTTTAGGTTTTGTTTTGGGGTTTTTTGTGTAAAGTTCACTATGAACATTATAATTAATGGTGAGTGAAATCCTGAACATCCGATGTGTTCCCTCTCTTGGACTGGACGAGCACGAGATGGTGCTTGTAAAGAACTTCAGAGAGTTTGCAGCTGTCTGTGGGCACTAATGACATTGAAAGCATTGTTGAGCTGTAAGCACTGGGTATTGACCTGAACAACTGTAAGCATCAGTGATAGGTTAGTTGGGGATGTGGGTAAAGCTGGCTTGCTTGTATCTGTGAGAGGGAGGCAGTCACTCACCCATTTGCTTTTTGGCTGAAACCAATAAAAAATGGCCATTTAGGAATTGCTACACCACAACAGTTCAGAAACACCTGCTTCCTTCAGTACATTTTCACTGATGCTGAAGACTTTGAAAGAGGGACTGACCATTGAATGAGTCTGAAGAGTAGCCATTAAAATGGACAACTGCTGAATGACTTGCCATGGGACTATTTTGTTCCCATCACTGAAGATTACTTAATGAATGAACTGTGTTTATTCCTTTCAGAATTGTTTCTTTTCCACTGTTGTTCTAGGGCTAGTCTAACCCCTCTTCACTCATGCCAGTTTGCTCCTGTAACAACTTAAGGCAAGGAGTTGAACTGGATAATCCAAGGAGTGGGAGCTGAATCAGAATCTGATTTTGTGCTTTCTCCCACCTTAAAAAATGTCTATTGAGTTAATTTTGAAGAACATGTTTGGGTTTGTTTTTTATTTTTAGTTGTGTTGCTACCTCAAAAGGCAAATGAATTATTATTGTCAATTTTACAATCTTTTAGCTAAACTTAAAATTTCATTTGGAGCAGAATGTGAATGGTTATGGCTGCCTGTAGGACTGGAGCTCTAAATTCTGCTTTAAAAGGATGAAGAGAATCTTTAATGCCTTATCTCTCAGCTGAAATCTCATGGTATAAGGTCTTTGCCAGCCACAGTTGAAGCACTGGTGTTTTCAAGGGGTGATCACATCTGACCTGCTTTGATTTCTGCCCCAGCCATGCTTTCCCTCCCCACTTCTCTTATGGCTGTGATTCTCTTCAAACAGGGTAGCCATGCTGACAGCTCTCTGGACTCCTCTGAAGTTGAAGGTAGCCACATGAAAGCACTCTACTGCTGTGCTATATCTCTGGAGTTCATGTCAACATGTAGGAAGTAAAACTAAATAAAGCATAATTTTTATCCTAGCATTTGAGAGCAAGTGCCTCTGAAGCAAGCCTCAGGGGCAGGTAAACACAGAGTAAAAGGTGGTGATATGAAAAGAAAATACCATTAAGAAACTTGAGCTGGTAGCTAAAACACAGCCTTACCTGCTCCTATTAATTCAAACTTCAATTGTGTGTCACTGGGCAAATAAACCCTCATCCAAAATAGCTGGTCTTCAGAAGTATGTCTGACTTACAGGAGACTAATAGGTTGATTATGATTCTAGATTGTACTTCACTGCACTTTTATGACTGTTTGCAAGCCTTGAAATGTTTCTTTTATTGCCTGTAGAAGTACTGAAAACATTTGTCAGAACCCTTAATGGAAGCCATGGAGGCATTTAGAGCTAATCCCAGTCTATTTGCTTTTGGTATTTGACAATACAGATATTTTTAATATCTCGCCCAGGGTGAGCATGTAACCATTTCCAGACCATTGCCTGTGTCTAGACATGTTTTTGTCGGGAATTCATTCTCCATAGCTGAGCAGAAAGCAGAGGAATTGATGGGAATTGGCAGGAAGGCTGTCTCTCATCACTGAAGCCATGGAGTGTGAGGGGTGTTGGATGGAAAAGCTGCTTATCACCCATTGCATCTATGGATGGCTTGGGGGTCTGTATCAAGTGACCCATGGCTGTTGGCAGAGAGGGAATAAAGCAACCTTGTATAAAGCAGCCCAAATAAATTATCACAGAGGTGAGGAAGTCACTGAGATTTTTATTAGCAGTCTTCCAATATAGTTTTGATGCTGGGGAAAATATGGGAAGCACAGTTGTAACTCTGTTATCTGGGGATAGCAATCTTATTAGGGAAGTGGGAAGAGGAAACCTTTACCTGCTGTGACTTTGTTGTGTTTGATGAGCAGCAAACTCTCCCAAAAGCTTTGGGAACAGTATTAAACTGAGCTTACTACACACAAAATGGCTGTTTTGCTGCATTTTATCCCTTCCTACTCTGTTTTTGAGCAGAGCTGCCCAGTGATCCTTGAGTGGGATCCCTGCTTTAGCTGCAGCCCTTTAGCCCCTGCATTTGTACTGCTGGAGCAGGCTGTGGATAGATGACAGAATTGGCTTGGTTTCAGTTATGCCAGGAAACATTTTAACCACAAAGCCCCTGTGATTTGCCACTATCACTTTAAACAGTTGTATGGGTTGAGCTTTCAGGATGTTGGTACTCTCTTTGGGGGAGAACAGAAACCAAGCTTTGATGTAGCCAGTGTGAGATTAGCCTCGAAAACTGCTGAAAATGAAATGGGGGTTTGTGGGTGGGAGGGAAAGTCCGCCTGGCTGCTGCTCCTTCTGATTGGTAATAATGTAAAAACACTGAAAATCGTGGGCTGTGATGCAATTAATTATTCAGAGCTGTGCTACACTGTGTGAGAAATGGATTAATCTGCCTGTATTATACATCCACTGGCTGACAGAGGTGTTTAATTGCACAGATCAGGTTTGTGATTATTTATTTTCCCTCTTTATGCTTTGGTGCACATGACAGACTTCAGTTTTTTTTTCTTTTTTTTTTTTTTTTTTAGCTGTGTTTCCCAGCCCAGGGAGCAAACTGTGGTAGCAAATGAGAGAAGAAGTTCTTAGAAAATAATAATAAAATGTTAACTGCCACCAAATGTCTGAAAAATTCTGTAGTATAGGGCTGCTTAAATAGCAAAAATCTGATCTAGGTCTAGGATCTTAAGTAAACTTGGTCCAGACTTTGTCTTATTGCCTCCTGTACTACAGTAGCATATACAAATACATATTAAATATGCAATGTTTGTATACATTTCTCATATTACTCTCTTGATCTCCCAGGAAACTGCTTCAAAATATTTTGAGCAGTCTAGCTGAGAAAATATAAAGCCAACTCCTCTAATACTTTATGAGAGTGTTGGATTTGGGGTAAGTCTGGCTGATGGGATGGATTACCAGTCCTTGCTTGCTGCTTTCCACCTTGGTTTCCCCTGGTGCCAATTGATCTTGTGTAGTATATTTTAATTTTCAGAGAGAGAACTATGGAGAATCAAAGAAAACTCCAAAGTTGCTGATTTATTTCCTTTGTGAAAAATGACTTGACACAAGTGAAAGTTTGCAAGGAAGAGAGCTGGAGCTGTCAGAGTAAGCAAAATATATTGTTTTAGGCTGTATTTATTTTCACAGAGTGTTTTTTAGTCAGAGTATGCTACATGGAGATGAATAGCTTATTCCTCTTCAAATATCCTTTCCTGTTTAGAAGGATTCTTCTTTAATCTGCTTGTTAAGTTTCCTGGAAAGTTGGTGCCTCTCCTGGGGAAGCAGAAAGAGGAACCAATTGCTTTGGATTCCTCAAAGGCACCTACTCCCTGAAAAGCAGAGCTAAGTGGATAAATCAACATGAGCCTGTTCCTTTGGAGCTGTGATTGCCAGCTCAGGCCTTGCCAAGGGGAAGCAGTGGCTTTGCTCTGAACTCAGTCACAAGCAGAGCTTTGTACAGGAGCAGGAGGAAAATGTGCTGCATTTGTGGGGTGTCCTGGGCACAAGTGAATTCTTCTCAGAGCTCTTTCTTGTACTTCAGTTCCAGGGAAGTCTTGTGCTTAGAGGGAGGGAAGGATCAGGGGTGAAGGGCCTGTGCTTTCCTCCTTCTGTGTGTCCTATGGAGGAATGCTGTAGCTGAGAGCAGAAGTTCAGAGTATGAGAGGATGAGTGTCTGGGGTGGGTACAATTTGTCAGGTTGGGGGACTTGGCTGAAGCACAAAGGCTCAGCTGGGTGCAGTGCAGGGTGCCTGGCTTGGCTCAGTGGATGGCTTTTGTCTATGGACAGCTAAGAAACTGTGAGTTTTTCTGTCCAAAGTGGTGATTTGTGCTTGCATAATGAAATCAATCAATGTTTTCTGTGGTGTTGTTCCCTCTATAACCTGGAAAACCTCAGCCCTGAACCCATCACCAAAACTAAGACTAAGCACAGTCAAAACTCAAAACTATTTAATCTCTCAACATATTTCATATTGTCCTCAATTGGTAGTAGCTACTGACTTTCTAATCTCAAAGTGATCTCTCTCTGCTTCCAGTGTGACAAAGGATACAGCTGTCCTTTGTGCCTTCAACCTAATTGAGCTAAGCCATCTGCTTTCTGCTGGGAAGAAACATTAGGAATAAGAGGCATTTTTCCCCCAGAGGCCAGTATTTCCCTTTCTCATCCAAATGATAGTCTTTAACAGATTAGGCATCTGTTGCATAGTGTTTTACTGAAAGGAGAAGTCAGCATGAACTTCCTGGGTCACAAACTGGAGGGAATTTTTGGGACTATTCTCTTGTAGCTGCGTGGAGGTATTTTGATTGCCACCACTTTGATGTCCTTACCATGGGTTTTTTTGGTTAACTTTTTCTTCCTGTAGACAGACAGGAAGAACACCCTAAAATACCTTTTGGCTCTAGTATAATGCAGCCTGAGTGTTTACAGTATTTCTGTACTTTCTACATTTACCTTCAAGGTATCCTTTTTCTTTGCACCCTTGCAGTGTTTTGAGGAATATAACTTCTGTGCCCGAGGGGTGATTATTACTGTTCAACTGCTAATGTTTTATTTTTCTCTACAGAAAGAAATTCAAGCCATGAGTCAGTGCCATCACCCCAACATTGTATCTTACTACACATCGTTTGTGGTGAAAGATGAGCTTTGGCTGGTGATGAAGTTACTTAGTGGAGGTGAGTGGTCCAATTTCTTTACCCTAAAGGCAGCATAAAACCGGTCCTCCCTCCCTCCTTCCTCTCTCCCTTCTTTACCTTTTAAGGTTCCCACCTGTGAATTAAGGCATTTCATAAATTGTAGAGTTGTTTAGGTTGGAAAAGACTTCTAGGATCAGAAAGTCCAACGATTACCGCAGCACTGGGGGTTCAAGTTCACCACTAAAACCCTGTCCCCAGGTGTCACATCCACACATCTTTTAAACACCTGTGGGGATAGTGACTCCACAACCTCCCAGACAGCCTGTTCCAATGCTGAACAATCCTTTCCATGAAGAAATGTTTCCTAATATCCAATCCAAACCTCCCCTAGTGCAACTCGAGGCAGCTTCCTTTTGTCCTACTGCTTGTTCCCTTGGAGCAGAGCCTGACCCCCTGGCTGTCCCCTCCTGTCAGGAGCTGTGCAGAGCCACAGGGTTCCTCCCCAGAGCCTCCTTTTCTCCAGGCTGAGCCCCTTTCCCAGCTCCCTCAGCCACTCCTTATGCTCCAGACCCTTCCCCAGCTCTGTTCCCTTCTCTGGACACACTCCAGCACCTCAGTGTCCTCCTTGTCATGAGGGGCCTAAAAGTGACTACAGGTGTGGCCTCTCCAGTGCTGAGTAGAGGGGACAATCCCTGCCCTGGCCCTGCTGCCACATTGCTGACCCAGGCCAGGTGCCATTGGCCTTCTTGCCCATCTGCCCACAAGAGCCACACTCTGGCTCATGTTCAGCCACTGTCAACCAGCACCCCCCAGGTCCCTTTCTACCAGGCATCTTTCCAGCCATTCTGTATGAATAATATTTGATGGTAACCCATTCAGCTCAGAAATAGCTTCTCATGTTATGTCCATCAGTAGTAACACCTAACTGGCTTTTGAAAATCACTGCCTGGTTAACACAGCCAGAAAAACTTCCCTTTTTTGGATTTATTCTCTCAGACACTGGAGAAATAACTTCTTTTGAGAGAGTGAGTTTGAAAATTTTGTATCAGTAATGTTTTACTTGAAGTCATAATATTTTCCAGGATCCCTGTTTAAGTTACAGTTGAGACAAGAAATGGAATCAAGTTCTGGATGTTAACACAAAAGGCTGTTGCTAAATCTTGGGCCTGTCTTTAGGAAGACTTCATTTTCCTGGCAGTGCAGCAAACAGGAATTGAAAACTAAAAAAAAAAAATAACCCCTATTTTCTTGCATTTGAAAAAAAAAACCCAACCTGGCTTCTCTATTCTTGGCTTAATTTTGTGGACTGTAAAATGCCATGAGATGATGTGGAAAAATCTGGCTAAACCTGTTTGCATTTTTTACAAGAGCTCAACAATGACCATAAAACATGTCTCTTTGAAGGTGTTCTTTAGAGAATTTCAGCAGTTCTCTTGGGAAAAATCAAATTCCATGCCAGCCTTAAGTCTGTCTCAAAGGGTTTTTAATGTCTCATGTGCTCATGTGTCATTAAGCAATACTCTCTGTTTTCTTAGAGATGTGTAACAGGTCATTAAAGATGTGATGACTGTTTGTGAGTGGAAAAGAATCCCCTGCCAGCTTAGAGCAAGCAGTGTTGCTGTGTGTATAGAAAGTGTATCTATGGGAAAGTTTCCACAACATGAGGAAATGGCATTTCAGGGGTGCTGGAGAGGCAGCAGCAATGGGTTTGGCCTTTTCCAGGAGAGTATACAACCTCTTTGAAGAAAATGCACAGCTGCCTCCATCACTTCACAGCAGTTTTCTGTCACGATGAGGCTCATCCTTGAAACTCCAAATTTGTCTCTGTTCTCAATTTTGTGTGGAGTGGTTTTTTTTGTGTGTTTTTTTTTTTTTTTTTTTTTTTTTTTTTTTTGTGTGTGTGTGGTTTTTTTTTTTGTATAAAGCTGGGGAAAAGTCAGACCATCATTATCAGGACAACACAGATGTAATGACTACACTGGAAAATTTCTGGAAAACTAATTATTGCTTCAGAACCAGCCTCTTGCTGGTGTGAATGATGACCTGCTTCTCATTTAATATTCTCTTTGAATGGGCTTTTATGTTCTTCAGCCTGATAATTGACCCATGTGCAGCTCTGGTATTTAGTGGGGGATTTGCAGTAAAGGAGTGCTAGGAAATCTCCCTGCTTCTTATTCTGTTTCATATGTTGAAGAGTAGGGTCATACAGTAGAAGACAGACCAGTAAGAGTGTAATTCTTCCCTCTCCCCAGCATTTCTGTGAGTCAGTGTTAAATTTTCTCACTTAAAAGGAATCATTTGAAGGCTGGAGGAATTGCTAAAGTAAATAGAAAGAGTTTGAGAATGACCTTTCTAAGCAGGAGGTCACCTTGTGAGGTATTTTTCAGCTGTTTTCTTCCATGTACTTTTTACTTCACACTTTTTTCTATCTGTGCTTCAAGAATCTCATATTAGATCTCATAGGCAGATTCTACAGCACAATCTTAAGACAGGGGAAGAAACTCGTGATTGGAGCTTTCTGACTGAAGAGCATTTTCATTCCCTTTTAATGAGCCTATTTTCAGTTGGTCTTAGGCTGAGTGATTTATGTAACAAGAGACACTTCTAAAACTGCCTCTCATTCCTTTGAGCTTAGTTCTTATCAGTAATAAAGTGGCTCGTTTTGCAGTCATCTGTCATCCAGTGGGAAAAATGATGATCTGGGTTTCTCTACAGGAAAAACCTTTGGGCTGGTTTGTAAACCAGAAAAGAAAAGCAAAGAAAAAACCCTCAAAACAAAACCAAGAACAAACAAGCAAACGAAAAGCCCTCCACCAAAACATACCCAAAACAGAGTACAGAACAACAGAGTTCATTTTGATTAGCTGTTCAAAAAGATTTGTACATCCCAAAAAGTACATATGAAATACATTCTGATGTCCATTCTGTGTTTTGATCGTGGCTTTTGTTTGTGATAATTTATTCTGGGTAAAGTTCAGAATTTTATTGCCTCTCTTCTGTTAGTGTATGGTGGTGTGTGATTTCAGGCTGAAACTAGTTTTAATTTCAGCCTACAAACACTGACCTTATTAATTTGACAAACAGCCCACAAGACAGCCCAATCTGTAATGCAAGCCTTTTTTGTTGTTGTTGTAAGTGCAATTTAATTTATTTTCTGGCTGCAGTCTTTTGTTAAAATCCTAACCTGGTCGTACATGCAAATGTTTTAGAAATGTCTCTAAGGGAAATACTCTAAATCCACGAATTGCTGTTGTCTAACAGTGCCTTGCTGCTCTGACAACCAGAGGGTGCACTCAAAGATCCTTAATTACCTGACTGACATCGTCACTGAAACAGAACTATTTGTCTCCACAAGCACTCTTTTGATGGGAGATTTCTATATTTGAAAGTTGTCAGCAGCCAGGAGGTAGTGCTGGGGAGCTGATGTGCACCAGAGCCCAGCCAGGCTGGTGGGAGCCACTGCTCAGAGCCCTCTGAGCTGGCAAGCCCTGAGCCCAAAGCAGGTGTGGAGTTGCTGATGGCAGAAACGTGGCAGTGATGAGCTGCAGCTGGTAGAGACAAGGGGTGCTGGTGTGTCCAGTTACTGACAGCCTCTCTCAGGTCTGGTGATGTGTGTCTGTGTCAGGTTTGTGAAGTGTTTGCTGTTTCTGTTCCCTTCATTAGAAATTACAGACCCTTTTCTCTAATGCTGGAAGTTCTGTAGGGTTCTAAGCTTAGCAGCATGAACTCGACACCCCAGCCTTTGAGTCCAGTGTTACTCCAAACTAAAATCCAATGGCTATTTCTAGACAGCTGCTGACCTGCTCTTTGCCTCTCTGGCATTCTCCTGTCCTGAATTTTACTCGTGCCTTTTTAAAGCCTGCTGAAGCCCAGTCCTGCTCTCAAACTCCTGTGGCTTTTTAGTAGGAAGAGGAGCAGCTGTGCTTTTGTTCTTGTACTTTTACTGATTGTGACCTGCTTGCTCTTCTAAATTCTGCCTGCTTTTAACAAGAGCTCTCATTTCACAGGTGACCCATGGCTGTAGATAACCTATAAAACAGTTGCTCCTATGAAACAGCTGGCCCTGGTGACTTGCTACATGACAAAACAATTTTTCCTGTCCTAGCCTGCAGCAGATGAAACCTCCAAAATATTTTTAAACTGTGCAAATCCTTTAAATACTGAAACATTTCCAGATAGGGCTCTTGGATATTCTGCCCTCCTGAAGGTTCCTGATGAATTCTGCTAAGGAAATTGCTGTATTGAAATAGTTAAACCTTTTTTTTTCTGAAAGTTTTTAAGATTAGCTAATCAAGTTCTTACCTCAACCTTTGATCTGAAGCTCAGAATGCCAGACCAAAAGAGGTAGGCAAATCTTAGTTCTCTACCAGGGAGTTAGGACATCTTGTTCTACTTCTGCTGTGTTAATCTCTGATCTGGCTCCTCCTGATTCCAACAGAGAGTTATGATCAAAGCATAAACCACACGTCCTTAGAAATCTTCATGTTTATATTGAATTATTTTCTTAGGAGAGCGATACGCTATTTTAAATTCATCTGGAGGGGTTTTGATTGTATTTGTAGAAACACAATTTAATTTCAAACATTTAAGGATGGAGTAAGTCAGAAACAGGGGATGGCAGGGACTGTACATGATTGCAGAATGCAAAGTGTGTAGATACATTGCCACTCCTAACTGTAATAAGAAAAGCATGAAAAATTAGCTTGTCTTCAGATTTTCTCCTATAAATGTCTTGCTCACAACAGCAATAGACTGTTTTGCTCCCTTTATTGTATTATCTTGTTTTCTGCCTTAATCTTTCCATATTTCTTCTGCATCCATGCACATGCCCTGGGGGGAAGGAGGCAAGAAGTGGATGTTTCCTTAGCTTTCCCTCTGAGGAGGTTTAAACAGAGTTAATGTCTTTTCCTTTGTTTTGAATAACTTGTTGTTTCCTTTACTTTGCTACTCTCTAGCTGTATCTGTATTCCTCAGTCCCAGAAGTACTGAATCCAAGCCGTTCCTCCTTTTTATGCATTTTCTTCATTTGTTTGCCAGAGACTGACAAGGTGCAGATTTAATTCTTGGCTCTAATGACAGCCAGGCTCACTGAAACCACTGGCCAATGCTGAGGTGTCTTGAAAGAAGCAGCAGTGAATCTGCCAACTTCTCCTTCTTAAAGGTTCAGCCTGTTCAGCATTAATGTTTGTCAGGTTTGGGGCAGATTTTGGTTCTCACAAAGTTGTGTGGTGATTCCTCAGCACTGTTTTCAAGCCTATTTGTGCCATGCCTTCAAATGACCAATCAATGCAGGTACTGTTACCTGCCTTTTCCCATTTTGCTTCCCAGACAAAGTTAAATGAGGAGTTTTCTTTGCATTCAACTTAAAGTGTATCTTGGTTCTGCCACTTAGTTATATTATAACATGCAAGATATGGTTCCCATAGCAACCAGCTCTGCTGTACATTTTTTTGTTCCTCTGGGGGCATGTAAAATTCCAGCTGGAATATTCCTGCATTTATCTATAATCTTGTTCCAAACAAGCTTTCCTTTCTGCTCAGGTTTTCATGCTCTTCTCTGCTTCAGCCGCAGTGTGCTGAAGCACTAAGCAGTGTCACTGATGACTGTGGATGTTTTCTTCCTCTGCTAAGGAGAAACGTCAGAAACAGGCTTCCTAAATGCCATTCCACGGGCTTGCTGGTGTAGGTGAGGTCAAGGAATCGTGCTCTGGATTTGGAACAGGAAGCCTCAGGGTTTGTGGTGGTTTGCTGTTGAAAGCGAATCAGTGGAACAATTAGGACTTCTTGCCCCGAGGGTGCGATTACACAGAAGTTTTCTTCAGCAGCAAAGCTGGTTTAAGGAGTTCCGGGCTCTTTGGTCTCCACCCTGCCTGGAAAACTGGATTTCCAGTTACTGCAGTGATCCCATTTTATAGTAGGGCTTTGTAAGTGATGTAGGGACACAACAGTGAGGTGGTGAGCTGTGGAACTTTAATCTCATTTTGTCACCATAGGTAATCTTTGGTAATTCACATAATTCATGGTGTTGAAAGAGTCAGTTTTATTGGATATGTGTGGGGTGCAAGTCAAGACTGCTTTTGCTGGGATCCAAGACTGTCCATTGCAAGTGGTCTGCCTGGTGTCAATATCCAAAATCTGAATATCCTTCTCTTACAAGTAGTTACAGGTTGGGCTCTTTCAGCTGAGGGCGAGTCTGTGTACAGGCTCCTTCTGACTCATGCTGTCCTTAGGAGCTACTGCATTAGCAGCTTTTGGAGCAAACTGGGAAGCTTGTGAGTTTGAGCAGAAAACCACTTCCCTCTCAACTGCTGTACAGTTTGCACTGAGAGCTTGCTCTTTACTGAGTAGGTGCATTTCCATGACCATTGGTGTCAGAGTGCACTGAGACACTTGGATGATGAATGACAAGTCATGCTAAATGCTTATCAGATTGCACAGTATCTCTGTAGGCTTCCTGTTAATGTGCTGCACAGTGTGTATTTGATGGGCAGGAATTTGTTTTAGCTGCATTTTTTCCATATCAATCACTAAACGTTGTCTCCTTTCCTTTGTCTTCCTTTGGGCTTTGAGATCAGTTGCTCATTACCAGCTTTCTTTAAACATCCTTGTTAATGACAGCATTATTTATATTTATGATTAGACTCCAGTTCTGACCCTTTTCTCTGTGTCTTGTTTTGTCTTTTCTTGGTATGTGGCCCTTCTGGGCTTGGAAGAGCTTTCCAGTCAGCCTCAGCCAAACTTAATTTCTTTTTTTTTCCCTTTCTCTGACTGAGGGTTCACCTCCCTGTACTTTGAGTCCATACTTGCTACTTGTGAATTTTTAATGAGAAAAATGGGGGAATTGTTGTAATCAAACCTAATGCCATGTACAATACACACCGGAGTGCTTCATAGCATAATTTAAAATAGAGGTTTTATTTTAGAGAGGAATCAAAGATATTTTTTTCTTTTCTGCAGACATTGTAGTGGATTTGTTTTCTTCTTGAAAATCTTATAACTGTTAATACAGAGCAGGGTACCTTATTTCCAGTGTGAACCTCATCCTCTGGCCACTAGGTTCTGTCTTAAAGTGAGATTGAGCAGTTTGCACAAGGAGCACAAATCCATAGTGAAACTGCATGTAAGCAGAGATCCAGCTGTGTTTGGATGTGCTCTCCCTTCCCAGTTACTCCTGAACTGGTTTGAAGCTGTCTCAGAAGCTGGCAGTCTCTGCAGTCATGCTGGTGTTTCTCAGCAGTGTGGTCAGTTTGTTAAGCACATCCTCTGGTGTGGTTTAGCCCTGGTTCCAGTTCAGCTGCAGTAGTTTCCAGTTAATTTTAGCAGTTATTGTATTGCTGGATTGGGAACAGGCCACTGTGCAAAAGAGTCATTTCCCCCTTTAGATTCTGATTCCCCAGTCTCTTGGTCCAGTATAATGGAGTTGGTGTGGGAATTTGTCTGTGTCCTGAGGCAGTGGAGGTCTTACCCAAGTGAGTGTGTCACACACGTAACTGAGACCTCTGGCATCAACTTTGCATTGAATCTGTCAGCCTCATGCTGCAATCCAATCCTGGCCTTCTAGCAGGAGGTGTTTTCCTTAACAGTGAAATTCCCATGACTTTTCCTTTCAAAGTAGCTCCTACCTTGGCTGTGGGTTTCTGTTTGAGGATTTGGTTATTCTGTTGCTCCATGCCAGAATGCTGGAACACTGCATGGAGCAGTGCTGGCAAATGAAGCTTGGCTTTGTTCTGTGTATTCCCTGGTGCTGTGCCTAATGAAGTTGCAGTTGAGTTGTGAGTCAGAACCAACCCTGAAACTTATTGATTTGTGAGTTGGAAAAATCAGTTTCATGGTGCTGTGGTGCCAGTGGCCAAACCCTGAGCAGACAAAGGGGGATGGTCCTAAGAACAGTTTTTCCAGCAGAAGTGTGGCTCTTAGGTTGCTTCTCAGTTGTTTCCTGCGGTGGGCATTTTGCTGATCCCTTTTTGCTGCTCTTCTTTCTGTAGAGGACTGGCAAATTCCCCCACTTCTATGAACATCTCAATGTGAAAGTGGTTTTAAAATAAATGTGCTTAAAAAGTGTCAGGCAGGACTGGGAGCAGATATAGCCTGAGTGTGAATCAGCCTTTTCACAACGAGGGCTGACTCTGTGCATGCCCTCTTGTCTGTCTGCCCTCCACCCCCCTTTCAGGGTTAAATACAACCTCTAACTTGGCTAAATAGAGGATTTTTTGACCAAATGAATTTGAGCACCATATGATCTGCCTCCTCATGTTCCCTGAGCCCTTTGCAGGAGAAGGGAAATGTTTGTGAACTAAGCCTGCTAACGGAGTCGTGGGTGGAAAGAGGACAAAACGAGTACGTGAAGAACCACATATTTTCACTGGACTTCTAAAACAAGTGACAGTTTGTTCTCCAGATTAAGGCTCATTTCAGAGGAAAAACCTGAACAGTGGATGTGGATGGGCTTCTTTGGTGGGATTTTTTTGATGTCATAGAAATTCTTGTCCAGAATAAGAAGCCTCAAAGTTAGTAAGCACGTACTCTTTACATGTGAAAATATGATAGGCTGAAGGCCAGGTGAGTCCTTATGGCACACGGCAGAAGATGATTTTCTCAGAACATAAAGGTGAGATTTCAGTGAAGGGGTTCATCTCCAACATCTGAAATCTTACCTTTCTTCAGTAAAGATATCCTTGCTCAGATGAAGGAAGTCCAACATATGTCAAAACAACCTGAGTTATGTCTGGGTGAAACCATTGGGCAGGACCCATGTCAAAATTCACTAAACATGAGTGTGTTTCTCTGCTTGGGTGGGGTAACGGCAGGCTGAACAGTGAGTATTCTTGCATAAAATGTTGGGGCAATGTTATGTAACTTCATTTATGTATTTTTTTCACTTTCCTCTAGGGTTTTTTCCTATTTTTGTTAGAGTCTTGTGTGTTAAGATTGTGTCCTCTACAAATATCTTGAACTAACCAAAGATTTTTTGGTAAGAGGAAGCTAAAGTTGCTGTTCTGGGAAACCAGTTTATTCCTCAATTTATTTCCACTGGGTTTACTGGATGTCTTGGTGTCTAGGTGAAGCTGGTGCCAGTGGGCCAGAGAAGATGGAAAGTGAGAAATAATAGCTCTGCTGGCTGCAGCAAGCTTTTAGATGAGCTCAGCATATACTGCTTTACACCAGCTGAGGGACACTGTGGACCCATGTAATTGTTTCCTGTGCAGTTTGAATTGTGCAAAATGAGCCTTTCCACATGGTGTTTGTATTCAAACCTTGCAGCTCTGCTTTCGTAGGAGAGTCCAAAAGGAAAATACTCTTCTAAGTGAAAACTGATCTGCACAATTGTTTTGGCCTAGAAATTCAGTTGGGATAGTTAATAAAATAAAAATTAAAGAGGAAGGGTATTTCTATCTACCTGAACCTGAAGGGTGAAAAGAAAATCAAACTAAAAACCTCTTTTGTATTTTTCACTTGCTTCAGGAGTTTACAAGATGAAACTTGTAATTCTCCCATGGGCCAAATTCATGAGAGCTTCTGTTCTTCAGATCCAAAAATAATTTTCTCTTATGTTTTTGATTGTGAGTTAAGAAGAACTAACTTCTCTAAACTTTTCTAAATTAGCTGAGTTAGTACTGGGATGTTCTTTCCCTGTAAGTTTCCTGTTCAAAGACAAACAAAGCTGCAGTTTGTGCTCTCCAGTTGTGCCTGCTTTCCTCATTCTTTAGGAACTTCCCAGAACTGCTGACATTGCTTTGTGCCCATAGCTGTAAAAACCCTACTAGTCCCTATCCAACCATTAAACCATAGAAACTCAAGTTTGAAAGGGCTAAAGGGCACAGGCTTTGGAAAAGAGGCTTAGCCATCTCGTGCTGGAGCAATAAAAAGTTCTGAGAAGTCTCTTCAGTCCAGATGCAAACACAAAGAGGGCAGTACCCAGTGTCTATGAAAAGCAGGGCCTTGCACAAGAGGCCTGGTGCGAGTCACTGGTTCTGTTTATTCCTGGGTGCAGTTTGAAGAAGTGGTTTGGTCTCTAAAGCCTGGCTTGTCATGGAAGATGATGTAATTCACACCATGCTTGGGAGAGAGACTAAACATGCTTCTAGGGAAGGATCTAAGCTATTCCAGTTTTGTACACAGTGAAGAAGGGACTTATTGTCAGAATTCAGTTTCATTTCTTCTGTATTTAATAATTTCCACTTTTTTTTCCTGTTAGGGTTGTACCAGCCCTTAACAGTTGATTTTTTTTCCTGCTACTCCTTTGCACAGGATTTGTAGGAGCTGAAAAAGAGTGCCTAATTTTTGTTGCCTTCAGCTTGTGAGTCCTGGCAGCCCCCTGCTTTTTCCATTTCCCCCTTCAGCTTCTCCAGTACTCAGCACTAAGCCAGCTGTAGCATCAGTATCTACTTAAAAACCTTCCAAGTGTCATGTGTGTGTACATTTAACATTTTGGCTTGTTCAAATAACGTCTCAGTTGCTTGTATTCACAGGGGTTTTGCAGCCCACCTTGAGGCTCTGCCCCCAGGGGTGCATTGTTGCCTCTGCTTTCCTGCAGCAAAAGCTTCATCTTCTGACTCTGATCCTGACCATCATCAGTGAATTTCTTGTATATTAAATGATGATAAATTACACAAATTAACTGTGAATCAGTTGTTCTAGTTTAAACTTAGATGTTTAACTGTTCTCTAGGCTCTGTTTTGGATATTATCAAGCACATTGTGGCCAAAGGAGAACACAAGACTGGTGTCCTGGATGAAGCCTGTATAGCCACAATCCTTAAGGAGGTGCTGGAGGGACTGGACTACCTGCATAAAAACGGGCAAATCCACAGGTATTTTATGTTTTTCTCACTTTGTCATAAAATGTTATTGAAGCAGAGTAGCTGAGCACAAAGTCTCATCCTATAACTTGCTGAGGGCATAAAGAGAGGAAAGTAAAGGTGAGAGCTTTATTAAAATGTAGAATTCAAATGTTTATATTCTATATACTACGTCTACATTCAATGACTAGGCCAAATTTGGGTAGATTTTGGGGTGTTGAAAGTTCTAATATAGGGAATCTCTTTCTAAATGTCAACATTCAGCTGCAAAGTGTAGTTGATGGAAAGCTGGAAAACTTCCACTGGTTTTGTTTCTTGCAGAGCTACAAATTACCAAGAGCACTGTGTAGGCAGAGTTGAGCAATGTAATAAAAAGTCCTTCCAGCTCTGATTTTTTTTTTTTTTTTTTTTGAGGTTAACTGCAAGATCAACATCATGAAATTTGAATTTGAGTAATTTCATTTAAAAAAAGAAATAAAAATAATGGAAAAACTTCTTCTGTAGGCAAAGCCCAGTTAACTAATGGCCTGTGATTTGACAGATCACTGAAATTCGTGGGTTTCTGGTGTTTGTCTGGGTTGTGTTTTTAAATCACATTTTCCTTTCTCCTGGTGTCAAGGTGTGGTGTAGTTCAGTAGGAGATGATGCTAAGCTGGTCTGTTCTGGTTTAAAAAGACTGAGTTTGCAATCCTAAATATGTGCTGAAAATAGAATATACTGCTTGTGGGTAATATACACAATCCCAGCCACAGACTGCAACTGGAACAGCCTCTTCTTTCTTGGGAATTTTGTGAGCTTGGCTCTCTTCTGGTACAATGCCATTATAAGCATTGCTGCTGCTGTGCTGGAGTAAGTTTCTGTCCTCTTACAGCTGCACAAGAAGAGGTAATTTTTTTGCCGAAATGTTACTTTAATTAGAAAATACAAGAAGTATTCATAGTTTCAATCAAACTGACGGGCTTTTGTAGGTTATTTTGGATTAAAATGAAAGAAACAATGGAAATGATTCAGGTGGAATTCTTTTCCCTGAAGGAAGTCTCAAATTTCAGTTTCCAGTCTCAACTAAAATTCTGATTTAACAAGAATCATTGTCTTCATTGGAGACAGTTTTGATTTCATAGCTGGTTGCTTGTTGCTTAACTTTGTTTTTTGAGATAAGACTTGAGGCAGCTGTGGGAATTTAGAGTAAAGTAATAAACCAACTTACTTGCCAATTATATGGCAGTAAATTTTCACTTTGCCATAAGTAATTGACAGAACTGTGCTCATCTGTGACCTGCAGTAGGTTTGCTTGGCTGATTTAGTTATCTTCTGGTCTAGTGAAATTGAAATATATATGTTAAAGCAGCAGAAACCTGTTAAATTTCAGTTTCTTGGAAGATACTGCATAATGTTTCATGTATTGAAGAGAGGTGGCTCTCCATTTGGCTGGCTGGAGTGGAAAAGCAAAACTAGTAGATGTGGTAAAGATTAGAGATAATATATTTATGAGTGTGGTGTGGGGTTTTTTTTTTAGTGCACTCAGCAAAAATACCATGTTCGCAAAATTCAAACTGCTAGTTTGAAGAAAATATGATTCATATTGAATAATTTGGAAGTGAACTGGACAAACCTGCTGTGACCATTCTCATCCTGCTCATTGAAGCATTTTGCCCAAATTTCAGCAGAGAAATCAGAGCTGTGTCATTGCTGCAGCTTAAGGTTGTGGTTATGCATCAGCACTTTTGCATGTGTTTCATCCCTATATTTTGGGGCTGCTCCAAAAATTGTGTAATACTTTATCATAGGAAAGGATTTGGATTATCTCATAGTGCTGGGCACAGTGGTCTGGGAAATTTGGAGAAGTGGGATACAGAAGGAAAGTTGTGTGGTTTCCTACCTGTGATGCAAAGCTGTTTTGGCTGCTGGCAGAAGACAAGCTGACATGCCTTTGAGGGATGAAACATGTTTCCTTAATGGAGTTCATCATGCTGTGTTCCATTTTATCCAGATGTGCGTGTGCTACTGAGGAAAACACAGTTTAAGGCTGTAGTGCAGCTGGGACCTTTCCTCATCCCTAGGAATATCTGTATGGTTTTCCCATTTTGCTTAATGCTAGGGGTCATAATACTGGTCATGCCTGATGGGAAAGGCAGGTGGAAATCTTGCAGCCATGCCTGAGATGCTCTCAGAGGAAGTGTTTAAAATAACTGAACTTTGGTCCCCTGGGTCAGCTTAAAGTATCTGGCTCTAAAGGAAAGCACATCAAGTGATGGCTGAACTGCAAATATTGTATCTGTAGTGTGGGGCAGCTGTACTCGGGGTGAACTTTAGGCCAGAGCCAGATCAGCTGTGAAGGGTCAAAATTGAAGGGTTTTAGTTAAGACCTGGAACAGCCAGCCCAAAGCAAGCAGCCATCCAGCAGAAAAAATGTTCAGCTGGTTACACTAAATATCCAAACTCTGCTTGTATTACGCCTTGGAGAAAACAACTTGATAAAATTAGAGACACAGTATGAGTGAATGACTGTAATTAGCACATCTGAAGTTGGACAGGCAGGCCAGTGGCACAGCCCAAACGATGAATATTGGGTCCCAAATGTAATTTTGTGGGCACTGTAGACCAGAAGTGTGGCTGTAAATCACGGGTGAGATCAGAGAACATATTTCTGTCAGTGGAGCAGCTCAATACTTCTAAATTATGCATAATCTTAAATGGGTAAATGAAGTTAACACGTGAAAAACTGGCTTAATGAAATTTTGCTACTGCTGAATCTTGCTATGCCTCTGCCTGCCTTGAACTTAATGCCACTTCCAATTAAGGTTTGGGGAGCTGTCTTGGTGTGGAAGTGCAAATCCCTGCTTTGGACAGGAGAGGAGTTTGACAGTATTCTCTAGAGGAGATTAAAAAGCCAAATATCTATTGAAGGCTTAAATTATATTTTTTTCTTGTTTACTTTCCTAATTAACAGCCAGAGCGAGTCTGAAACTTGAATAGACGCCATTGTTCAGGAATAAATGCTGAAGTCTCCCACATTGCCCAAAGTGATTTTTTTTTTGGCTTTCATCTTTCAAGGGCTGATGGGAAGTGTCTGAGGCCTTATGGCAAAGACAAAGGAGAAGACAAAATCAGTTTTATTTTCATGAACACTCTATACCACAGTAACAATGTATTACAAATTGTCCCCACCTTCCTCCAAAATCACCAGTGCCAGCCTTATCTGGGAGTTGGCAGCTCCTGCCTTCACTGCCCTGTGCCTGTCCCTGTCCCCCTCTCCCGTGCCAGCTGCTACTGTCCCTGTTGTGGTTTCCTGCGTAGCACGGTGATCCCAGTGAGGATTTGAAATCCCAGTGATCCGGCTCATGTTAAGTGAGTTAAGTAGCTGGGCACCAGCCAGAGCGCTGAGGACAGAGGGCCAGACTCGGAAGCCCTCGGATGAAGCTGTCCTGCAGGAATCTGCTCGGGCACATTTCTTTATGGAAGTCAAACGAGACTGACGTGCTGTGAGGGGTCGTTGCCAGGCTAATCTGGGCTGGGTGACACTCAGGGTATGTTGTACCTCTTCCCCATTTAGACTCTGATTCTTCTGTGTATTTGGGGATTAGCAGGAGTTTGATGAATGACTTGGAAATAAAACCGAAGCAAAACCAACCCAAGGGGTTTTATTGTTTAAAAAGATTTATTGGAGGGAACTTCAAGGCTTTATTTTTCAGGTGGTGCTGCGTATGGCAGGTTGACAAATGAATCATGCTGATTAACTGCTACAAGGTCTCTCTGTCTTTCTCCCTATTTTTATCTCTGAGCTTATCTTCTGTTCATGATTAGCTGTTGTGTAACTGAATATTTTAGTTAGTCCAGGTGAAATAATACACTGCTTAAATATAACCAGATTCTCCTATTGCAGCACAATAAATGTGATACTGTACTGTTTTTTTGTAAAAACAAAAAAAGCCTGGGAAGTGGTTTAGAGTTGCATGCACTTGAACTATTGGCATGACAGCAATCCAACTATTAGTTTGTTTGCAGCTCTACTTCTTACAGGGTGAGAGGAGCAGCAACATATTTTATATGCTGAATTAGATCAGCCTGTGCTGCCATACAAAACGTTTGGGGCATTTTTGGTGTCTTTCCAAAATCAGAATATAGGCAGCAGGGTGCTGGGACAGCTGTTTGACTGTGGCTTTGAAGACACCCTGGAAACAATATTCTTGCTGTGCTTTTATGCCAGATAGCTTCACTTTTTAATTTTTTTTTTGGGACCTTAGGATGGTTTTGACAGGGATTCAAAGTTTAATTCTTTGTCTCTTTACCCATACTAAGAGTAAATAACTTCTGAAAGATGGGCCTCTATCAATCTGCACATACACATCACCAATACTTGCATGTGGGATTTTGCAGGAGCTCACCTCCAGTAGCAAGTTTTTCATTTAAGATGAAGGAGCTGATGGATGTATTTTGATAGAACTTGGCTGTCCTACAGGATTCAAGTTTAATTTTCATGTAGCTGATTAATGCGTTGATAGCCATACTGGTGGGTATTGTGGTTAAATGGGATTCCAATATGCCTCTGAAATAGTGTACTTTCATGTTTCTGTAGGAATGCTGGGGGAGAGCTTCAGGCCCTCCTCTCTGCAGTGCTGAGATCTTGCTTTGGGGAGTGTGTTTTGGAAGTGAACTTTGGTAGGGGAGGATTGAGGAATGGGTAACAGGATGCAGAGCCTTTCCACCTCTACTTGCCAGTTTGATTTTCAGTCAGGACAGCAGTAATTTGAAAGTTGGCTATTGCTTAGCCACGGGAAGTGCAGTTTTTTATTCAGAGAGGTGTACTGTGGTCTCTTCTCTCTTATAGTATGGGTAGAAATAACCTTTAGAGCTGGTAGTTAATAGAAATTCTAGAGTTTTAATTTGTAAACAATTCAGAAGCCAGAAGAATAGAAATGTTATCTTGTGTGTCTCAGTAGGAAAGAGAAGAGGCTGCTCTAGATTGTATTGGGTGATTTATTCCCCAAATAAACACCTTGCTGTGCTGTGTCAAGGGCCCAAGGACCACTGAACCCCCAGTCTGTACAGTCAGACTGAGTGTATTGTGGTGGTTTGGCAAACCAGCACGCTTTCCTGGTGGCTGTTTCTTCCACTGCATCATCCAGAAATTCATTGTTTAAAAAAAAAAAGAAACTTCCCTGTGGTTGGGGAGAGATAATACAAACCAGATGTACTCCCAAATCTGCAGCCAGAAACAATGACTCCTGTGGAGACAGTTTTCCTCAAAGTGAATAAAGACAGTCTTTGCTCTAAAGTTTAAAAACATGAGATTTCAACCTCTGATGATAAAATATCATTGCTGCTGAAATCACAGGGTGCTGGGGGCCCTGCAGCAGCTCCAGGTGATGCCCCAACCCTTGGGAACTCCCTGCAGTACTGTGGTGCAGGTGGGCTCCAGGGTGATGCCTGAAGTTGTGGCTGCTGCAGTCAGGTGTTTGTCCCCCTGTCATTTCCCTCACACCCAGGAGCTACCTCTGAACTTTGTCACTGGATGTCCTGCAGATACTCAAAGTAACTTTGGTTTAGTGCAAAGGAAAATCCAACTGTTTGGTAGAATGACTCTGGCCTTTTATAGAAGGGAGAGGAGTTTTTAAGCTTTTCTCTCTGCTTTGCTACATGGAGATGAGAAGCAGGAAAAATATGATTCAGAGCAGGAAGATAGAGGTTGGGTGATCTCCTAAAGGTTCTACAGCAGTGACAGGTTTTGTTCAGTGATCCATGACTGAGTTGTACACTCAAGTAATGGTGGTTTCTAGCAATTCTCAAATTGTCAGGAGTATTTGAATTTGATGTGTTTCCAGGGGGAAATAATCATTCACTGTCTGCAGCATTAAATGTGTCAAATGAAAATGTAACAGACTCTTAGCTTTTACTCTGAAGAAACCCAGCACCATGCACACATGTACAACACTGTTTGTGACATCTTTTTCATGTCACTGCCTTTGTCTGGTGTAGATTGCTGAGACCAGGTCACCCAATATAGGCTCTTGCAGCATCTCTCCAGCAGCAAAGTAATTGTTTAAACTGTCTTGTTCATCTGTTCTACTGGGATGATGCATGACATGAATATAACTCACTTCAAAAAGATGGCTTTGGATATTGTTCCCTGTTTTGGTGCACCAGAATTTCTGGCCTTCATAGATCCTAAAATCTGCATATGTAATTGTAAAAAATCTGCAATTCTTTAAACATTTATTCATACCACTGCAGTCTTTTCATTTGTGTCTTACGCTAAAGCAGGAGAAAAGGGCCACTTACTAAATTTGTGTGGTAATATATTAAACACACTTGAAAATTTTGCAAGGCTGCATCAGAAATTATTTTTTTATGTTTACTAAATTGAATTATATCTTGCCTAGCGGAGTTCTAATAAAACTTTGGTATTAAAAAGTAAAGTGAATACTTTCAAAGAGAAAAGTGAGACAAAATCCACACACATTTAGGACAACAAAGAAAGAACTGCCACAGAGAAATCTATCCCTTAATGGTAGCCTGGAAAGCGTCACCAAGTGAGATTGGGAGTGCAGTGAGGACTTCAGAACAATTTTCAGGACTATTTGTACAATGGAAACTACAGTTTCCATTGTACAGATACCTGATTTTATAATTGCTTTCTCCATTTTATGGGAATAACTGAATGAAATAGCGGTCTTTCTTCCTATGCTGGTCATGCTTAAAGCTGTCACATTACAGATTTTGGAGAAGGAAGTCTTTTTGATAGGTTTCATGTGAACCCTGGCTGTCTTGACTTTCTCCTGTTGTGTCATGTTGCAGACATGGCTGAGCAGGAGCTGTGAGTGGCTTTGTAGATAGGGACAGCTCTTGGCTGCATGGGGAATGCCTTGGACCTTGTGTGTGTAGAGATAGACTTCTGCTTCTCCAGAACAGGATGCTAATTGCCTTTAGGAAATGGAGACCTTTTTGAGCTCACCTATGTCAATTTTTTGTGGCCTAATTTGATCCAAATTGGTTCTGAATTTGCCAGAATGCCTTTCATCTTTCCATCATGGCAGAGAGCTGTGTGAATCACTGACATTCCTGTTCCTTCTGCTACCTGATGCAGCTTGTACTCAAACTGGGGTGATGTACACATGATAATTTTTTGGAAATTCCTATTTCTGGGCACATTAGGAACATATTCTAACATGCAGGAGATACTGCAGCATGGTGGTGTCGCTGGTGTTGCCATGTGAAGCAAACTCGCCTCCTTCCACATGAAAGAATTTGATGTGAAATACTGAAATAAGACCACATTATAACTTGAGAATTTCCCTGTTACCAATGACTAAGGCAGGGTGTCCCAAAAATATCTTGGCCTCCAGGGGTAGGAAGAGACCTTGTGATTCCATAGCTCATTCTGTGTATTGCTTTTCATGCAGCAGGTGTTAAAGGGTCTTTGTGTCTTGTCCCCACTGCAGTCCTTAGGAAGTAGGATCAGGAAATGGACAGGCTGAATAAATGCATTTGTGGAAGAAATCCTGCTACATTTTTAGCTGCTGTTCAACATATGAAAGCTGGATTTTAAAGCCTGCTGGGCAGAGGCCTTTCCTTATACAAGAGGAAAAAACTGAAGTTCTGACAGAATAGGGAAAACTTGAAAAGTGGTGTATGAAGTTGGAGATGGAGCTTCTCTCTTGCAGTAACTGCTGAAGATTGTTAGAAACGTGGGCTGTTTGGCAAATCCTCTTTGCCATGAGCTGATGTCACAGCAGTGGTGTGCTTTGGGGTGAATGTGTGAAGCAAAGGCCTCGTTTGCAGGAGGAAGAAGTGGGGCTGTAAGTATTGGTATGGTTAGATGATCTCCATGTTGGGAGGCAGCATAGGTCTAGTGCTTGTAGCACTGTTTTCTGGCTGAAGGACATGATGTGTCTGAAAACTGCTTTTTAAGGGTTTGGATTTAGCTGGAGCAACTTGCTAAATTGATGTGCAGTTCAGGTTACTTGAACACTGCTGCTGGGCTGGAGGCTTGGTCATGGATGGGAGGTGGAGTCCAAGGCAGGCAGGATCCATCCTTGAACCTCCCTTTAATCCTCTGTTAGGCTTGAACCACATGGGAAGAGAAGGAATTAATGAGAGCACCAAGCCATCTGAGATGAAGTTGGCACAGGAATGAGAAGTGTGAGCTGGACATAATTTGCTGAGATAAAGGAAAATTGCAGGCGCTGCGATAACGGTGGCTGTGTGACAGACAGGGACACCGTGAGGGATGTGACACACTGCTGCCTGTCTCACTTCATAATAGTTAGCCTAAGGTCTGCAACTCTTTCTGTACCTCCTCAGCATCTTCCCAGACCCTGGAGCTATTCACACAGCCAAGATGACAGTGAATTTCAGGCAGATCTCCTGCAGCTTTTTTTAGTGAGTAGTCCCTTGTCTGAGCTGCCAGAGCGACTTGACCTAAAAGAAATCAAATTTGAGTCATGGTTTCTTGGGCCCCAAACCCTCTACGTAAAGCAGCAGTCCACTTTTGCAGCACTGGAGGGCAGAAAATTGAGGGGCTGTACCTAGTAAGTGCATCGTGGAACGTCTGAAAGATATTTTATTTTTTTACAATGAAGTGCAATGGGGGATTAATTTCTGCAGCAGCCCTGACTGGGGTTTCTGTTTGCCTGTGCCAGGCGACAGGATGGAGTTCTCTCCCAAGAAGTCTTCACTGCACTCAGAGTGATCTGCCTGGATCTTATGGGTAGGGTAGGGAGAAAACAAGTACTTGCTGTACTCTTAAAGCTCTCTGTGATGGAAGCTGACAGGCCTTTCCAGTGGTCTTTGTCTTCACATGGCTCTGTTTGCAAAGCCACAGTCTGTCAGTCACTTCTGCCTTTCAATGCTTTGCTTCAGACTGCTTTAAAAAAAAAAAAAAACCACAAACTTTTAAAGTTCATGGTAACATTGGATTATTCATCTAACTTTCTCCAGCCATTAAAATGATAATTCAGAAGCCTTTAATTATTCCCACCTATGTAGCCCCCATGAAGGTGTAGCTTCAAAAATGTTTCCACTGTTTTGAGTCTTGGAGTTAATGATGATTGCCTTGTGCCTCTGGCTCAGTTCCTGTGTGGAGGCCGTGGTCTTTTACCACAGCCCAGCAGCTGACAGAGCAGCTTGGAGAAGAGGGAAGCTGCAGTTGCTGTGCTTGCCTGATCCTGGTCAATAAAGCATGTCACTGGGCTGGTCCCCTGCTGGAATTTATGGCAGCCTGGCTGCTGCCGCTGGGCCCGGCTGCCAGTGGCCACGAGGACCTGCTGAGAGGGCTGTGGATGAGCAGGGATGAAGCAAGCTGTGGACTTGGCCCTCTCTTCCCTCCTCTTATGCTGGGCTCAGCAGGGAGTATGGAAGCTGCTCTGCCAGCTCTCTGCCATTGGAAAACCTTCAAGCTCTGGGAGATGTTTCAGAGTCTGGCTCTGCAGTTCAGTACAGCACTGTAACAGGCAGTAATTGCACCTCACCCAAGAGTTTGGGACTTCAGGTTCAACCCTGTGGCCTGAAAATATTAGTGCACACAGCTTTTCTGAGCAGGAACAGGGACATGCTCATGTATAGCACTTCCAGTACAATTGCCTTAAATGCCTGCTCCTATGCTGTACTGAACGTGCTGACATTTGAGGGGGTAAAAATACTGATCTGCCTGCACACTGCAAGCCTAGTTTACATTTCGCAGCTCTAAATGGTAAAGCTCTTGCCTGTCACCAGCTTTTTATATCTTGGCTTATAAGGCAAAGGGAAGAGGTGACACAGGTAACAGCATGTTATTGAAGGGAGAGAAATGTTTGATGGTAGAGGGACAATAGGACTCACTTGGTGTAAAGTGTCACAGATTGCCTCATATCTAACTCTATATAGATATATTGTCCTTTACAAATTACTCAGAACAATGTCAACTCCAGCAATTGGTTGCATTCAGCATAAATATTTTGAGTTATTCATTACCATTAAAAGAAAATAGTAATTGTTGCATCTCGCACCTTCTCTTTTTTTAAATGAAACTTGGCAGGACCAACCACTCCTTCCCCGTGCCAAATTATGCACTATAGAGTTCAGTCCATGAAAATTTATTGTTGCAGTTGATGTAAATTGCATCTAATGGGCAAATGACTCATGGCTGTGCTTACAGCCAGCTTTGTGTTGGAAAGGCACATGCCAGCAGGTTGGAAGCAGAGGCAGAGTAAACAGGGCTTATCTGCTTCCCCTCTCCTGTGACAGTTTTCTTCTCACTGCTGGGCTGCAGAGCTCCTGGAGTGACACTCTTTGCTCAGGTCCCTTCTATTGTGGTTGCAGTGGCTGTAACTATGGGTTAGGCTTGAGGGCTACAGATGAGGGTGGATCTGATCATTTAGCAGGATTTTAAGGACTCCTTATCGTGGGAACAAGCCACCAGGATACAATTCATGTACTTTCCCTGTGCCCTACTGAAAAATTGAGGGGAGTGTGGGAACACTTAAAACTGGGGAGCATCATATCATTGCCTTCCTGTGCTCCCAAATCTCCTGTAGCTGGAGCTTGGCCGTAATTTTGTTGTTGGGATGAAATTTATTCTTACAGCACCTCATGCCTGGGGCCCAGCCCCATCCTGGAGGCATTAATGTGATGTAACTCTTGTCTGGTCAAACTGGGAAGTTAAACTAGTTTGGAATGCAGATGAAGAAGGGTTTCTGCCCTGCTGTGAAACCTTTCAAGGCTGATGTGGAGAATCCAGCTTTGCACTGGAGTGAGTCCAAGCCTCTCTCCCCACTCTGGTTATGAAGTACAAGGTAAATAAAAGCATAGTCTTTATTTTGTGGAAAGGCTCCTGAAGACTTTAGAAGAGAGGAAGATGACAGCTGTGGAGCAGGAGTGTCCAGAAGTACTGTAGCATTTGTTAAGCTATTGACAAGAAAGTTTACTCTATCCTTCTGTAACTTCATTTAAAATGTGATATAATTATTGTTTACGCTAAAGCTGCTTCCTGTTTCCACTATAGCAATTATGCCAGAGGCACACAATTTATTCCCAGTGTATCAGCCCAGGATATGGTCATTACCACATTAATAGGAAGTGCCTTCAAATTGTTACACTTGGCAATAACCATATCCTGGAGTAACAAACTTCTCGCCATTCAGCTCACGAGTTTATAAGCATCTCCTGATGCAAATAAACAGGAAAGCACTGATCGTCTTTCCGCTGCCCCATTGCTTCAAATGCACTTAATTTAAAATATGATTTTAGAGGAGAACCTCCTTCAAAGATGCTGTACTGCACCAGTGTATGCTAAAAGGAAAGGGTGAGTGCTCACACAGTGTTAAGGCTGCTCTGTGTTCACCTGATGCTGCTGCAGTGCTGTTACACTGGGATAGGGAATGGGAAAGCTGGAAAATGCTTCTATGGAACAGTGACTCCCCAAACATCTTGCTGCCCCATCAGTTTTGCTGCTCTGGGTGGACTGTGCCAGGCTGGGGTGAGTACGGCCTTTGCAGAGGGCTGGTCACTGTGAGGAAGTGCCACATGAAGTAGTAATGTAATTCTGTAGTTCGACTTGGATATTTGGCAGTGGCTATTTTGGCCTCCTGGATTTCATATTGTGGCCATGACTTGTTTTAATTTCTTAAACCAGCTTTAAGAATCATGTTTACTGACTTTTGATTCCAATGAGAAAATATGTAAGTTTTAATTAATCCAAGCTGAAGTTAAAAAGCAAGCAAGCCTCTTGATTTGAGGGGGTTAAGGGCCTGGAGTCCTTTGGCTCAATTTTCTGTGGGATTCAATCTGAGTGCTTGTTTTGCTACTTTCTTGCATTCCAAACCTGTCCAGCTTCTCTGCTGTGATGGGATGGTTTGGTGATAGGGAATGCCTCCTGGTTTCTTACTGCTGATGCTACACCAGTGAAACCTGCCTAAGTTGTTTTGGATTGTGAAGTGTGTGATAGTTGAGATGTCATCCTTAGTTTTGCTTAAAATCTTCCCTGGCACTTCCTTCATGGCTGAGTGTGGTCTGTTATGGGGGCTTGGTGAGCCACATGTGCAGCTCTGCCAGAGGGGAAGTTTGGAAAGGCTGCACAATAGTGCATGGCCCAGCTTACTGGGGAAAGGCTGCAGCATCCTGGGCTGCCTTGGAGTACAGTTGGAAGAGGAAATTACTCTTACTCCAGTAAGAGAATTAATAACTTCAACAGGTAACCTCATGCATGCTATTCCTTTCCCCATGACCTGGATCTGGCAGGGGCTGGTGCATCCTGGCTGTCACAGGAGAATCAGCTGTGGGTAAACATTTCCAGCAGGACTGGAGAATTTCCTGAACGCCCTGTGTTCCCTCTGAATTAGTGCTGGTGTGCAGGGGGATTCCTGGAGGTGGCTGTGCCTGTGCCAAGCACATTTCACACCGTGTGAGCCAGCTCCTCACCTAGGACACAGCAGACTTCAGTGCTGTGTTCTCGTGGCTCCCTGTGCTCCTGGGGCTGGATCCCAAAGGCATCTTCTACCTAAACATTGGCAGGGAGCTTTTCCATTCCTCCTTTTTATGGACCATGAGCAGTTTTTGGGAGTGCAGGGCTCAGTCAGGTTTGTGTCTCATGGCAATTAGCTCAACAGCACCGATTATACTGGATTTGGCCAATGGATGCTAAGGGGGGTAATGGAGCCACCTGCTTAATTCTGTATTTAATCCCTTCAGGTCCTTCATGTATTTAAGAGCATCCACTGATGCTGTGTTGTCTGCAATGGCTACCAGGTGCTGGTTGCAGGAAGAAAACAAAAATCATGCTTCTGGAAGGGAAAGTCAGCTTCTTGAGGCTATCAGATCTGTATGAAACTCTGAAGTTATGTGACACATCTTCATTATTAAAACAAATCAGAATTTTTCCTGTACTTGCTCTCACACCTGTGCTTCAAACTGGGGTTAGGCTCCAGGATGGGCACTGCTAGCAAGAGGTGTACATTTGGCATGACTTGAAATACCAGTTTGAAGGCTAAAGGTGCTGTCAGCTGCCGTTTGCTGTTCATCTTTAGTGGGACTGTCTTATGGACAGGTTTTTTACTGACGTGTGCTGGGGAAAAACCTTGCCATGCCACTGTCCTAGACTGGGTATTGGGAAGAGTCTGACAAATGCTAATGCTGGAGAGGATGTATTTAAAATTATCCTGGCCTGTAACTGGCAGTGGCCCAGCCTCCTCTTCAGAATAGCAAAGCCAGGAAGGGGGAGATTTCCAGGGCCTGACTGGGGCTCTTTGGCCAGGCCACTACACCAGTTCTGTTCTCATGATGCACTAGGGAGAAGAGAAAAAAATAGCTTTGGACTTCTTTCTGTATGTGAAAGGATTTGGAATATTTGGCAAAGGCAGTGGAAGGAAAATCTGCTTGTTTTGGGGTTGTTTTTGTCTTCTTGCTCCCATTCCACGTGGGTTCCTGGGCAGTGCAAGCTTAGCAACCTGTGCAGATGAACAGGGGTGTCAACTATGAAGTGCTTCTCTTGGTTTGGCATGTGGAGCAGCCTGTGAAAATAAACTGGAAAACTTCAAAGTGTTTGCAGTGAAAGCAGTGTTCCCCTCAAGAATGGAGAAGTGTTGCTGTTAACCTGAAAACCAGAGCTTTGGGCTAGAAAGAGGAAAGTACAAAACATTCAGAGCACATGCTGGATGTTCTTGTGTGTTTGTTCATTAAAAGAAAAAAAAAGATAACAGGGAAACTTTTTTCACTGACCCAGCTCATTAAGCCAAAAGCAAACAACATTTTTCTGCTCTCTGGATTTTCACCAGTGTATGGGGCTAAACTGATTTCCTGAAGAAGCACAAGAACTTCTGCAGGGCTGGAGAGCAGTGAGATGTGGGGCTGGGTGAGAACCAGATCAAATCACTGTCTCTTGAAGTCTCTCCCTGTAAAGGGGTACATGAGCATCTGACCAGTGCTAGGTTCACTTTTCACCTTTTTAGCTAACTCTAAGAACCTGGGACAAACCACTTTCCTTGAATTTTTAAGGATACCTTCTGCAAAATTTTAATTTTTCTTCTGTGTGTGTAGTACCTAAAATATAAATCATACAAATACTACTTAATGCCTGCCTACTGAAGTTACAATTAAGTCCCTATTTCTGCATGATTTGAGGCAAGAAATACTAATATAAGAAACAAAGTATAAGAAATAATAACCTTTTAATGTATTTTTGTTGGTTGAAGTAAAGATTTAATGACTTCCACTTATTGTTGCTTTATCTTTCTGCAGGGATGTGAAAGCAGGAAATATTCTTCTTGGAGAAGATGGCTCAGTGCAAATTGCAGGTAACTTCCCTGGTAACTTTGAGTAAACTTTAGGCATAACTGCATATCCAAGGAAATAGTTTAATGATTAAGGAGAAACCTGCATAAAATTTTAGCATCCAAAAGCCCCACAGTTCATAAAACAAACAAAAAACCCCAACAATAAACAAACCACAAACCAAAATAAAAAGCCAACCCAGAGTTTATTACGTCTTGTTATCTTAAAATACTATTACTTGGAATAATGACAATCAGCACATATAAATCATTTGATTGTGAAGTCCTCAGAATCAATAGATCAGATAAAGTTCTTGGCACAAGCTAGTCAGGTTTTTACATCAGCAAGTTTATGGGCTTGGAAGTGGAGTGCAGAGACCTCACTGATTTATCATTGATGTGTGAGGTGGTTTTCCACAGGTCTCTGGTGAAGGGTGGACAGATCCATCAGAAGGAAATGGGCATATCTGATGGTAAAAGTCGTTTAAGGAAAGATCAGCCAGTCAAACTGCTCCTGTGGATGCTCCCTGCTCCGCTTCAGTTGAGCTGGATGGCAGAGAGGGTGTTTAAGTGGCTGCCCTGGCCCAGCCCAAACTGGGGTGAGCTGGAAGTCTTGGAAGCAGTCATGCAAAGCAAAACTGCGATGAGAGTTGCTTTAGCTAGTACTGATGTGTCTGGAGATGTCTGCTGCAGTCACTGCTGACAGGAGCTGCAGCAACAGAGTTGTGCTGGGAACAGTCCTGGGTGGGGAAAGACCATAGATAGAAAAGGGTGCTGTGTGGAGTGTTTTGCCCCCCTGATCCTCTTCTGAAATTTTATTTCATACATGTTCCTACAGACTTCAGTCTTCTTTTCAGAAATCAAGAATTATGCCCCATCCCTGAAAACATTCAAGATTGAATTCAATTCAATTGAATTCGAGATGGAAGAGCTGAGCAACCTGTTCTGGTTGAAGGTGTCCCTGCCCATGGCAGGGGGTTGGACAAGATGACCATTAAAGGTCCCTTCCAACCCCAACTATTCTGTGTTTGTGATTATTATTATTATTACAGACTATTAATTAAGCCAAGATTTTTGGAGAGTACATTTAGAACCTGTGATATTTGTTTTTCCTTCTCTTCCCAGCGTGCTGTTTTCCTATCCTGAGCACAATTTTTCTCCAGTTCTCCTTTCCTCAGTACTGTGTTCTTCCTGTGGATCATGTAGTGCCTTTCCCATGGATTTTGTAGTGCCTTTCCAGTCCTAGTGCTAGCTCTAGCTGGGGAGCAGAGCTCTGTCCCCTCCTGCCAGCTTGGCAAACATATGTACGTGTGTAACATTTTCAATCCCATACTTAATTGGGAAGAACCATATCTCTGTCTGACAAGGTCTCTTCTTTAGTGCCCTGTCCTGCTGGTAGAGTCACAGCAGTGGTCAGGCCAGTGTGGTGGGAGTTCAGGGACGCGGCAGGGACAGTTGTGTGAGGGAGAAGTGCCTGTAGCATTGTTTATTCCTTTGGAATATCTTTGCTTGGCTTTGCATCTTGGAACGAAAGGCATAGATTTTCCACCAGGAAGTAGAACATGTTGCAATGCAGTTTTTTCTGGGTAGCTCTCCTCTCTGCAGAGGACAATAAGCCCTTTTACAGGGCATAACACTTATTTCTGTTTAAAAACCTGAAGTACCTTTGTTTTCTTTTTTAAGTCTCCTGGTGCCTTTAATGCCTACTGTTAGGTTTCTAATGAGGTGAAAATAATTCAGTTATGTGGCAGCTGATGGAAGGTAGGGAGTGGCTTCTAAAATGCTCAAAGGAGCAAACTTTATACAGTGAAATCCTAGTTTTTTCCATAATAGGACCAAGATATAACATGTTGGACTTGTAATTGCACAGAGCTTTTGATGCTGTTTTGGGAGAGGCTGCAAAAAGGTGTAACTGAGTGTTTCTGCCAGCCTAGAGAGAACTGCTCGTGTTTCTCTTCCACAAGGCTCTGAGGGCTTGGCTTTTTTGTATTAAGGCTCACTAGCAATAGGTATTTGTGTATTTTTTCTGCTGAGAAATTTTCAGTTGATAAAAAGATTTAAGGTTGACTGGTCATAGCTTTGTGCATTTCAGAGGATTTACTTTTGTCTGTGATTGTACACGTTCCCTAGACTGAACTACTCGTGGTTTATATGTGCAACACCTGAATGATGAAATTCATCTCTCTGCATATCCTGTGAAAGCAGCACTTCAAGATGTGCAAGGTTCCCTCTTTACAAATTCTTTCTTTGAACATGCAGAAGGACCAACCCTGCCACCTTTCATCAGCCACAGCAGGGCCACTAAACCAAGGTCAGAGGGTTCACTGCAGTGGCAGGAAGCACTTTAGTTTCTGTGGAGGCAGCTGATGACTTGAAAGAAATGAAAATAAATGAATGAATAATAGAGAAGAGCCTGACCTGGTCATAACATGAGATTTTGTTTCTGTGGGAATTTCTGACACTTAAGCTTCCTTGCCTCCTGACCCAGGATGAAGTAGCAGAATTTCTGGGGAATTTTTTGAGGAGGAAAAAATGCTGGAAGCAAACCAATCCAAATAAAATGAGATTTGTTTCAGCAAGATCAAAGCACTTGCCTTTGACAATAATATTAATGCATATTATGAATAATTCTGTTGATTGTTGAGTGCTTCAATTATGGGCTGGATGACATAATTTTATTCCCATGAAACAAGCGCTCTTAAGTTTCTCTGGAAAGTTACACCACAAGATAAAAAACAAAAGATTGATCAGCTGTGGAATGTAGCCTTGAGGGCTGGAGTGAATGGGGCACCTCCCCACAAGGAGCTGGTTTGGTATACATGAAAAATTTAAGTCATGTAGCAGGGAAGAAAGACTTCCATTCTTTTATAATGACTCCTTCCCCTCTGCCAGTCCTCTATCCAAACTGCCTGTGAACAGTTAAGAAGGTCTTATTCAATCTTTGGCCTTTGTGACCTTGTGTTCCTGTGCATTTCCTCCTGCTTGACACAATTCCTGTTCCTTGTCCCAGATGAAATGTAATTCTCAAATGTAAATGAGGAATGTACATCTCAATCTGGAAATCCTTTGAGGGGGAAAAAGCAAAGGTACATTTGAGTCTGAGTGGTGGAAATCTCACTGCAGGACTGCACCTCCACAACGTGTCAGTGAATTTAATTGCTTGAAACTTTCACTATGTGAAATTCATGGCAGTAATTTTGCTGCAGTATTACGCAGTTCTAACCAGTGAAAATTAAAGCCTCTTTTGTGAATTTTGGGCTGTGCAATTCTGTTAAGGCTGAACAGAAAAAGCAACCTGATGAAGGTGTGTCAGACATTTCTCAGGTTCTGTTTGTAACCCTGAGTTGGTGTTTGTGCATATGGGGAAAGCCACTGTGGGAGCACTGTGAGTTGAGGTCGCTGCAGGTAAAGAGATGGAGAGATCTGTAAGCTTGGGGGCATCTGCTGGAAGTGGGAATTCTAAAAATTCCTCTAATGACTTGCACAAATTCCCAGCTTGAAACTCCTCCCCAGGTCTTATTTTTACTCATGACTCTATTTCTAACTGTGTAGCTCTTTTGGCTTTCAAAAAGTGCATCCACTGAACCAAGGAGAAAATTGCCTTTAACAGATCCAGCTGATCAGTGAGACCTAAAGTGGGGCAGTTTGATTCTATCTTAACATTTCTCTTTTTTCCCCCAAGGGCACTTGGGCTTGTGGCTTGGCACCAAGTTTTTGGAGCCTGTTACAATTCACAGTATCACTTTCTCAGTTTGAAGTGTTCTCCTTCACACTGGATTAATCTGTCTTCTGGAGAGAGCAGGACTCTTTCCCAGATACCATTGTTCCGAGCTGTGCTGACAGTGGTTGCAATGTAAATGGAGATAGCCACGTTCTTTTGTGTTCCAGCCTCTCCATGGCAATTACTTCATTTCTTTTAATCAGAGCATAAAACCTCTTTGCTCTGGCATTTATCAGCTCCCTGGAGTCTAAAAGTGCATGGATAAAAACACTCTGTCAACATAAAACTGCATCGGCATCAGTATTGATGCATAAACCAGGAGATGGCTTCTCACAGTAAGCAAGGCTTTGCATTTGTCAGTTTATTTAATTATGCAGGACCTATAAATTACTGTGAAATGAACATCTTGATAGACTGGGAAGGGATGGGAGAGGTTGAGGAGAAACTCTCCCAGGGTGCATGAGACTTTCTCTGTATGAGCCACGCTTCAGCCATGGCATGATGTGAGCATCCTACTGAGACTGAATTCAGACTATATCTTTGTTTTCCCCTGATTTTATCCACTGGGATATTAAATAATGCTGTCACGTCACCCACCCCTCTGAGATTGAATGTGATGATACAAGTGTCTGCTGAAGGCTGAGAGGCACTCATCCCTCCATGTGTGGATTTTTTGGTTCTGGAGACAATAATATGATCTCTTCAGGATTTAAAACCAAAGAATTCTGAACATGCGCCCCTGAGAGGTGCCTGCAGCGTCAGCCTGACCTGGGCAGGCCGTGTTGCCAAGCAGTTGAAGTAGATTGAGATTTCACTAAGTTGTTCAGGACTTGCTAATTGATCCTGGGCAAATTGCCTAACCCCTCTCTCTTTATCTATTTATAAAACGGGGATAGTTAAGGCCAGGCAAAACTTGTGTAACTGAATTTGTGTAACTTTCCACAAATCCATGCCAGCTTGTCACCGGTTCGCTGTGTTCCTGACTGCTCTTAATTCATGGCACTAAAATAGCACTCTACATAAACATAGAGCTATGATGCAGGCAGTGTCATTCCCCACTTTCCCTTAGGAAACTCTAACTTTGGGAGATTAAATTGCTTGAACAAGGGGCAAGGCACAAATCTAACCTGGGAGGGGAATATTGATTGCAGGGCTCGCTTGAGGAGCCTGTGTTGTATCATGAACACCTTGGAGCCTCTTCTGTCTTTCAAAAAAAGGGCCAATAGTATTTTTCTCTATGATTGCTGGTGACTTCTAGGGCCTCTCTTGCAGCAGTGAGTTGTGAAATAACTTTTTCTTTGTGTCACTGGTACTATCTGTGTTTCCTGAAGAGATGTTGCACTGTTTGATTGTTGAAACCACTTGTGAACGTCTCCGAGGGCAGTGGGTGGCATCACCCATCCTGGGCTTTGTCATCCTGAAGTTACTTTGTGAAGTAGGAGGACAAGTGCATTTACAGATCCAATACCACTGTGCATCAATCTAGACTTGAAAAGGAAAGAAGCCTTTGATTCTTGTTCTCCACTAATCTTGCTTTTATCTGGTATCCTACCACCTGCTGTGTTCTCAGCACAAAATTGCTGTTTATCACTGCTTTCCTCTTGCTGCCAGGTTCATTCATCTTCAGTGCTCTAAAAGCTTTAAGGTTTGCAGGAAAGCACTAGGTACAACTGCAGATATTTTCTGATGGTGAACACTGAACAAGAAGGAAGGTGACCAGTGAAAATAACATCTAGTTCTGTCTTCTGAAATGCTTTTTGTTTAAAGGCAACTCGAAGAGATTTTGAAGTCAAGATTGAATTATTCTGTTTTTCTGGCCCTGTTGAAGTTGAAAACTGCTTTAGGGTCTGATTCAAGCACACCAAACTCTGTAGAAGCCCCTCTGATATCAGCAGGTTTAGTCCTGGCTCTCAGTGCACATTCTTCCTTTCCTTCCCTTCTATGTACCTTGTAGGTAGCTACATGTAGTAGCAGGTACTTGGGCTTTTTAGGATTAAGGTAATGTTACAATATAAGAGGGCCAAGGAGAGATTGTTTTTAACAGCTGACTTCTAGATTTGGATAAAACAATATAGAACATGGTAGAAATGTATCTTCCTGAGAGACACATCTGCAGTGGTGCCTGCTGTGGTGTGGTCCTGCCACAGCATTCTTATGTTTCTGAGTTGTTTGTGCTGGGTCTTCCTTTTCAACTTCTACATTTCCTGAGTGGCCAGGGTAGTTTTGAAGTTTGACAATTTGGATACCATAGTACCAAGAATTGTTACCTCATGGCATGCTTTTTCAAACACTACTCTGGAACTTCAATGCCACTGTAGAGTATCCTGTAGGATATGTGGTTTGCAACACACTTCTAGTGGAAGAGAAAAAATTGGCCATATTTTATGTAGAGCATGCATCAGCAGAATTGAATCCCCATCCTGGATTGGTTTTGCTGTGATATGCAAGTCTGGATATTAATAACATAAATATACATATTTATGGTTTTTTTTTGGGTTTGTGTTTTGTTTTTTTTTTTTTTTTTTTTTTTTTTTTTTTGTTTTTTTTTTTTTTTTTTTCAATCTTTGGTTTAAATGACTGAAACAGCTTCAACAGATGAATATTTTCTACATTGCTTCAGAAAAATGAGAAAAAAGAAAAAAAAAGGTCTCACCGCTTCCATCCAGACACCCTGGAGACTGTTATCTGCTATCAGATTGCTGGAAGTCTGCAGTTTTTGGGCTCCTTTAGGATATCTGAGAGTCTGTGGATCCCCAGCAGTGGTGGTTACTGGTATTGCAAGCCAGGTCCAAGCGTTTCCAATTCCTCCCTGTCTGTGGTGATTCAGTCCTTGCCAGTTATCACCGTAGTGAGCCAATATAAACTACGAGCTGCCAAGGAAGAGTACAAATGTGTAAACATTTCAGAGCTATCCTGAATTTCATGGATTTCCCCATTTTCTAGAGTTCAGTTCATTTGCAATAACCTAGTTCTGTTTTAACCTTTCTGGGGGCAGAGAGACTGAGGCACAGATGGTCCCAACTGCTCAGAAGTAGGAATTGAACCTGAACTTGTGGTTGGAGTTGTGTTTTATTGCTTTGCAGATATTTCCTGAGAGCAGGCACATTCTTATCTGAATGGCTAGGGCTTGGATAAAGTTAGTAAGATGACATTTGAGAAGATGGTCCCAAAGTCATTCCTTACAGGGGAGTAGCACAGGCTGTTTGAGCCTATTTTAGCCCACTGGAAATGAGGGGAATTAATTGGGAAAACATTAAATAAATCAACCATGTAATGAAATAAACTTTAATTCCATTTAAGCTTTCTTCAGATGGCAGATGTAAGGGCCTGATTTCCATCTGGAATTTATAAACGCGGGTTTGATGTGAGATGTGAATACTGTGTGAAGGACTTGTGCTTTTACTGCTGGAATGCTTTTGCTTTGAATGGCATTTCCTTTCCCCTCAAAATGACTGCATGGAAACTTGAGGTAAGATAATATGTGCAAGTTCAAATACAGCACATCACAATAAAATGCTGATGGCATTTGGACAAGTTTCTGTTAGTATTATCTTATTTAAAAGAACTTCTGATTGCTCTCGTGTTTAGAACAATAGATCTTGGGAGACTTCCTGTAATGAGTAGTGAAAGGCAACTTTACTCTGAATCTTTTAGGGAGCTCCTGCAGTTTCTGAGACAAGCAAAAATGATGGATACTCACATGGAAGATCTCAAAGCAAAAGTCACTTTTGCAAAAAGTGGGTTTCCAGAAGATTCAGATTGCAGTTCTGATGGGGACAGTGATCCATCTAGGAGTGCTAAAACTTCAAGCCTAGCAGGAAGCCAAAATGCCTTTGGGAACAGGAAAAGAACAGGTCAGCACATCTGGAAGAGCTGAATCCTAACGATAGGCTTTTGTTAGTGCTTATTTTAGCCCTGTGATTTCTATGTAACTTTATTTAATGTCACCTTGCAGTTACCCACATTTAGTACTTCAGTGAGCGCTAAGTTCCTCTTCTGGAAGTCTCTAACTGAAATGAACTGGAAGCTTTCAGCATCTTCTGAGTGATAACTTCAGAGGTGTTTCTCAAATATTGAAATTCTAATGAGAAGTGAGTCATTGCACTGCTGGTGTGATGCAGAGGGAACTTGGGACAGTCCTCATATGGATACCATGACTTACACATCGTAAGGAGGGATATTATTTTGCAATTAATTCTCCAGTTTAACATCCTTAAGCCATGGAGTAACTCTGGCTCCTCTGGCCACAGAGGCAAAGGCTTTTACATTTTGCATTGTCAACAGAGTTTCAAGAATTTTCAAATCAGTTGTGATCCATAATGTTCTGGTTTTATGTTAAATAGCCCTGGAATTTCAGAGATTTGCCCTCCAAGTCTGTCATCAATCTCAAAAATGGCATTTGAGATTTTGATTGCTTGTACTGTGTTTAAAAAAAACAAGTGTGTGTGGATAAAGTTATGGGGAATTGAGTTATATATTGAGTTACAGGCCCATTGCAGGCCTGTAATTCAGCAATACATAGTGTGGTTTGGAGCAGCTCTGTGTTAACAGTTTCCCTGTCACTTGATTTTTTTTTTTTTTCTCCAAACAAAGTGCCATCCTCTCTTGAATGACTCGGTTGCCAGATCTTTGGTAATGCTCTTCTCTGAACAAACTTACTTTATTGCTATCCCTGTATGCTGCTGCTGGTAACAGATTCTGTTTTCCATGCCATTCTTAATTGCATAAAACACGAGGTTACGGCATAGTTTTCACATAAAAGAATTATTTGTTCCAAGAAATGCAATTACCAGTGAGCACAAAGGGCATCCATGAGCATCCTGGTTTCTGAAAGGTGTTTCAGGTGGGTGATGTGTGCAGGGTGTGAATCAGTGTCTGTGAGGCTTCCCTGGGATGCTCAGGCTGCTTTGTGGCACGTTCAGTATCATCAGGAACCAGTCCGAGGTCCTGTTAAAGCACTGAGCAATTCAGCCATGGAGGATTATCAAATAAAACATGTCGTGGTAATAAAAAATCCAGAATAAAGGGCTGATAACTCAGTTAGGACAGTTAAATGTTTTCGAGGGACTTTTTGTGCACCCAGCTTGATTGCTGTGGATGTTACAGGATGCTGCTTGAGGGTCAGTGCAGTTATGTGTGTGTGCAAATGTAAATACAGCTCTGGCTGGCAGGGCAGGTTTGTACAGCAGGGCTGCTGGAGGAGTGTGGGCAGGCTCTAATGTGACCAGTGGGCTGTAATGGAAAGTGGAATTTTCCTCTCTGCCAGCCAGGGCTGAAAGCTCTGCTGTCCCCAGCAATTGAATGAACTGCTGAATGGCAGTTCATATACCAGCACTCTTAGCTAACTGTTGATCATTCCTCCTTTATTAGGAAACCCCTCATGCATGACTGCATGGTCTGGTACTTAATAGGTGGCTGGGAATATGAGGGGAAAGAAGGGACAGCCCTTCAGTTTGCTCAGGATGTGTTCTTAATAAATTTTGCTTTTGTTTTCTTTTCAGACTTTGGTGTTAGTGCGTTCCTGGCCACTGGTGGTGACATTACCAGGAATAAAGTCAGGAAAACCTTTGTGGGCACACCTTGCTGGATGGCACCAGAAGTTATGGAACAGGTGAATTGTTTTTCCCGGTGTCCTCTGAGCTGATCTGCACCTGGAATTCCCTGTTACCAGCAATTACTATATTTATTTATAACTAATATGATAATTTGACATCCTGAAGAGTTTTCTTAAACACAGGATTTTCTTTGATTTGCCTATTGCAGCCAGACTCGTACTGGGGAATGTTAAGTGTTCAGTAGATTTTTGCCCCATTGCTTCTCTTCAGGCTCCTGCCTAAGGTGAGGATGAGACAGCTCAGTTGTTGCATAAAGAAGATAAATCTGCCCCTCCCTTTGCATGAAGGTGAGGTAGAATATAAATAGTTTCACATGTGGTAAATATGCCATACACAGCTCAGTAACGTGCTCTTCTGCATCTGCAAACATAAGATTTGGGGTAGTTTGTTGTGATATGTCAGAGTGGGGAGTTAATTCAGTATAATAACATGCATTTGACATCAGGTTTTTAACTTCTCTTGGCTTGTGAGTATCTAAATGCTGAGGAATGCTTGCATCTCCCCCTTCTTCCTCTGCTCTTTTGGCTCACTAAAGGATGTCATACTTCTTCCCCTTGCATGGAGAGTGCCACTTTTTGTTCTCCACCGCTTCTAGACTAAACTACAGAAGCTTTGTCTGTGTGACTTCTGATGAAGGATACCTGGAAACTTCGTTTAATGTAAAATTGCTGTCCATTTCTGAGCAAGATTCACAGAGAAAATTACACCACAGTCTTAACAAGGCATTTGTAGTAGCTGTCGATGGCATTGATGTACACTGCCATGAACATTCTGAAAATTATCCCTCATCCCCTTAAAATCAGTTTGACAGAGGCCTGGGTTTCTGAGAGGTGTGCTAAGCAGAAATATAACTGGCTATAAATGGGTTTCCATTTTTCTTTCCAAATTTTTTAAACAAAAATATTTAAGGATTTGTTTTATTAAAGTAAATCCACATTGAAACATTTCTCCTTGCTCTTGTTTTCAGTAAAATATTTTGAAGCTTGGGAGGATCTTGAATAAGACCCCCATGTATATCTGTATCTAAAATCAAATGCAGCTAAACACCAGTGCATTAAAGTGCATTTTTTCCAATATCTAAAACTCCCTGAGGAATGGAGATAATTTTGGAGTAGCTTAAATATATTATTGATGAAAAGCTTGTTCAATGTTTGGCCTTTTCAGTGGCTCCCCATGGTGGGACTGAGGGGCCAGTGCATTCCAGCACTGCTGCAGCCTCCTCAGAGTGCAGGTCTAACAGGGCAGGATAAAGCCACACTTCCCATGTCAGGGTTGTCTTTGCAAACTTGATTCTGAACTACCTCACTGTCATATTCTTCTGCATTTTTATATTTAAGGTTGAGTTAAAAATAAATAAAAATAGAGTATTTGGTGTTTCTGAAACTAGATCAGAGCTGTCTCTTGCTTTCCTGTCCTGTGTGTCGTGCCCAGACCTCAGCAGCCTGGCCAATGCTGCTCCAGGCTCTTTGCAGCTGCAGTCCTCAGGACAAAAGGGAAAAATACCTTAAGGAGGGAGCTAAAAATGGGAAAGAAAGGTTTCAGTGACAAAGTGAGGGGTGGTTCCCCACAAATGTGTTTCTAAAGGAGGTAAGGTTTTTATGGAGTGCAGTACCTCCACCAAGGTTGTGCACATCGAACCAGTTGCAAATATCAAGTTAAAGCAGTATTTGGGATGCTGATGATGCTGTTGTGAAATCCTTCAATGTCCATTAGGTGATCTTGCTGCCTTCCAGCAGGTGTCACTCTGAGCCACTGGATCCGGCCGGGAAGAGGGACAGAGGGCTTGCTCTGTTAGCCTTTCACATGTAGATATTATCGACCCAATTCCATCTGGTTTACTTCAGCACCATTAAATTCCTTCAGAATGTTAATATTTGATTGCTCAACATTGTCTTTTAATGTATGATCACTCAACGAATTTATGGCAAAAAAAAGAAGTTGATGAGAAAAATAAATGTTGTTGATATAAACTAACTGCAGGGTGGTGACTAATGTATTGGACAGATGTCAAGATGAACTACTGCAGATAGTTTTGAGCTTTGTAGCTTTCACTTGCAGGCAGGATTATGTGAAATAGTGAAAAAAACCCCTCGCACTAAACTGTTAAAATCTTGTCAACAAATGGAGAGATGTGCAGAATATTGGTGTGCTGCAAGAGTACCTGAAAGATGGAGCTAAGAAATACCCAGAAGTTATTCTCAAATCCTAAAAATAGTGTGAGAAGACAAAAAAAACCACCCTTACAGTGTATTTCTTCTTGTCCTGTGCTCTTTTAAATGTTACTAGATATCTGTTTGTTTATTTAACTGACTTGAAATCTGTTCAAAGTCATGGCATCCATAAACTGAGGCACTTCAAGAAACATTTTCAGACTTTTAGGGCTCATGAAAATTGTGCTTACAGAGTAGAAGAATCAGTGCAACATATAAATTCCTGTCTCTATAACAAGTTTCATTCCAACTCTAGTATTATATGACAAATAGTGCAGGAGGGATTTTTGTTAGTTTGCCAAGATTCAAGATCATCTTTAAGGTAGTTTGGGGAATGCTTTTTGGCTACATCACAAGGAGTGTCTTTCTGAAGCTTGTTAGGTTAGCTGAGCACAGTACCTCTGTTAGGTCTGCTCTGATGCAATTTTCATTTTTCCGTAGTGTAGTGAGAAGAAACACAAACCATCCTAAGCAACCAAAATGCTTTGATTTTCGGAGCTGCTCTTGAAGTTAGTACATAATGTCTCTCCCCTGCAGTGGAGAAAGCAAGTGCCAAAATATTACCTAATGATAATGAGGAAGTAACTGCTTTGGCATATGAAATATTTTTTCCTGTGCAGGAGGGGAAGTAAATGCTATAAATTTTCCTGAACAAGCCTGTGTTTAATGTCAAGTGCAGAAGCTACTGTTAATTAGTGGAGGGAAACATTAGTCTGCAGGCAGGAATGAGGGGCTTTTACTGGGCTGGTGCGTCATGAAGTTCCAGGATGGAGCATATTTGCAGTCAGGTTGATTAAAAGTGTAGTGAGGCGGGTGTCCCATGGGGTAGCAGTCCATCTATTAACTATGAGAGTTTTATTGCACTGTGTAATGACTGCTGTGGCTGTGTGTAGAAGTCAGAGCCCAATGCCCCTTTATGTTCTGCAGTGGAGTTTATGGCAGAGCAATCTTGATTGTACAGTGCAGAGCCATGATTTTCACCAGACTGTGACTTCTACAACACCTCCTGGAAGGTATGAGGAGCTGAGGGGAGAGAAGGGAGAAAGTATTGTTTCCATCTCTGTAGTGGTGGTCTTTCCAAATCTGTGGGGAAAGGGTGTGGGGAAGGGATGGTAGTGTAGGACAGCAAGAGGCACATAATAACATCCTCTAATATTTTTCAGGTCAGAGGATATGATTTCAAGGCAGACATTTGGAGCTTTGGGATCACTGCTATTGAACTGGCCACAGGAGCAGCTCCTTACCATAAATACCCGCCGATGAAGGTGAGCAGATCTGCAGATACTTGTGGAAGATAAGGGATCACTGTGTTCTGTGGATGTTTTCAAGAATTTGGCTAGCATGTTGCACAGAAGAGTTTGTCCTCTCAGCTTAGTACGTTGCATAGAAGAGTTTGTCCTTTCAACCTGCACTTGTGGATCGTGATGTTCTTGGATGTATCGAGTCACCTTTTAAAAATACACCACTTCATCAGCATTATCTGAGACTGCAGTTTTTATTTAGATCCTGAGTCTCACCATTCTTAAGGAAAGTGCTGTGTGTTTTAAACCTCTGAAGTCAGCAGACGTTTTTAGGGTTATAAATAATAATCCAGAATGCCTTATGGGCACCCAGTGACACTTGGCTAGCCATTCTTTCTCTTGTACTGATAATGCCTGTCAGACATTCTCTTGATACCTCTCCTGTTACCAGTTATCTGAAAGAATGTTTAATTTTGTTTAACACTGACAATCCTGTCAATCACTGATCCAGTTCAAAGTACCACATCAGTATGAAACTGTGGTATTGTCAACAATAGTATTTTATTAAGGTTGAAATGAAAGAAATGTTCTAATTTAAACTGTGACACACCAAAATTCTTTTTCAAATATCTTGAACCTTAGATCACCTTATAAGTTCGGCTAACTCTGTTTCCTGACTCTTGAACCAGGAGCTGCTTCTAACATGCTGTTCTTTCAGGGGGAGGATGCATCTCAAAGTTAAGAGTTGACACCCATCAGATGTGGTCTGAAGCATCCTGTCCTTCTATTGAGCTTTGAGATCTTTTTCCTTATCTCCTTTGTGGTATCTGATGAGGCCTTGTCTCGATCACAAAACTTTAAGCCCCTTTGGCCCATCCTCTTGAAGGGCACTTTGGTTCCCTGGGATGTGTGGTCCTTTGGATCAGACACGAGCATGTGGAGAGCCTGTTCTACCCCCAAGGCTCATGGTTAGAGCAGTGATATGAGGCCTGTGGGTGTCAAGTCCCTCCATTGCTGGCATTGGGAGTGTGAAGTTTTACACAGGCAGATAGTGATAGGACAAAGGGGAGTGGCTATAAACTGGAAGAGGAGAGATTTAGATTAGATATGAGTAAGGAATTCTTTACAATGAGGGTGTTTAGGCACTGGAACATGTTACCCAGAGAAGCTGTGGATGCACTATCCCAGGAGGTGTTCAAGGCTAGGCTGGGTGGGAATTGGAACAGCCTCGGCTAGTGGAAGGTGTCCCTGTGCATGGCAGGGGGATTGGAATTAAATGAGCTTTAAGGTCCCTTCTAACCCAAACCATTTAGTGACCCTGTGGGCAAACTCCCATTTTTTCAGTCTTATCTGCTGAAGTACTGTAGGAGTTGGGTGTCACTTCTTCAGGGCCTGGGTGCATCCCCTTCCACACCACAATCACGATGGCATTTGGAAATCCAGCTACTCCTAACTCAGAGCAGGCACATCCAAGCCAAATGGATGGACTTTGCACAGATTTAACTTCGTGGAACAGAATTACTTTTAAGAATTCTCATCTATGTGCAGGCACTGTTGAGAGGCTCAGTAGTTCATAAATGCCATTAAATTTCTTACAATATCAGTGGCTGTGCCAGAGCAAAGAGCAGTTATGGGGAAAGTGCTGCTGATTTAGATGCTGCTGGTTTCATTGATATTTCCTTCTGGGCTGTGATTATTGGTAGCATTTTACAGCAGCTTCTGCAAATTTTACTTCAGTTTATTGTGGTTTTAATGCATGGGATGAAACTTTGAATACCAACATCACCTATTTAGTATCAACAGCACCTACTTAGTGTTGTCATATGCTAGATAGAATTGAGTCCCCAGTTCTGTGAGGTTTGGGTTCCAGTCATGCAGCCTGCAAGAAGACTTCTCTTTTTTATTTACTGAATGTAATTTTATTGCACTGCAGATTAATTTTGTTATGCAGCAAAGTTACTTATGCATTAAGTGACCCTTCAAGGCATGGGGAAGAAATCAGGGAATTCTGTCATGGGCTGTGTAATTTCAGCTAGATTGATGGGCTTTTGCTGCCCTAAGCAATATAGCTGTTGAAAGCTATTTAAATGTGCTATGTGCTGTTTCCTTTTCTAAAAATAGATTTTCATCTGTATGTAGGTGACAAGTGGAAATGGAAATGAGTAATTTTCTTCCTTTCCTTCAGAATATTTAAGTGATGTGAGGGAAAGAACCAGTTCGGCTTGATAGCTGCTTATGTGAGGAATGCCTTCACCTGCTGTCACACTGCTACATGAAAGTGGACTCATGTATTTTTTTTATGTTGCCTCTGTCTTTAATTTGATTTCTAGCTAAGAAATACCTCAGGGAGGTACATTGAATCAAAAGCTTTGCACAACTGCTCATCTTGAATGAGGAAAACTGGTAGAAGTTCTTCTCTGCTTGCAGTTTTAATTCCACAAAACAGACCTGAAAACACATTCCAGCCTTGTGTTTGGCCCACAGACTGCAGTGTGGGCCAAGAGATGGGATGGAAAGCAGTAACTTAATTGGGGGTCTTTGTTGTTAACACATCCTTGTTGACTCAGATGCTTGATGAAAGTGCTTGTCTAAAATATATTTTCCCAAGACTTGTCTGTGACAAAACCCAAGGAAAATCTCATTGCCAATAGCAATAATTATTTCAGGTTCTAATGCTGACACTACAAAATGATCCTCCATCTTTGGAAACTGGTGTGCAAGATAAGGAGATGCTGAAGAAATATGGGAAATCATTTAGGAAGATGATTTCATCGTGCCTACAAAAAGACCCTGAAAAAAGGTAAGAATGGATCACACCAAAATAAATTAAAGCAAGCAAACAAACAACCCCCCCTAACTCACAAACATCATTATGTTCCCTATTTTTTGAAGTTGGTATACTCTCTGCCCCTCCAAACTTTCAGTCACAAGGAACACAGCAATCTTGCTGTGTGGCAGGCAACAAATTCTCTTGGCTGTCCTTATTTTTATGGATAAATGTCTGGCACTGTGCCTGGCCAGGGCACACATTTTCCATTTGGGTTAATGAGAGTGCATCCCAGTCCACTGCCTGGGTAGGGCCATTCTCCCTTGGCCACCTCCAGCAGGTGACTTCAGTTCATGTTTTGTTCCCAGTCAAAACTGCTTTGCGTTTACAAATCAGAAATTACAGGTTGAGGAATGTGTGTTTACTTGCAAAACTACAAAAATAAACTTTTTAAAATTTAGCAGTGCAGAGAAGGCTTTCAGTGTAGTTTTGACTAGTTTAATTATATGTCATATTTGGTTTGGATGGGAAATCAGGAAAAACACTGACAAATTTTACCAACATGTTTTCATCAATACAGATTGCTTAAGTGACCTGATGACACTTTCAGTCTTCCTTGAGCAGTATCTTGACTACTCAGTGACGTAGGAAATATTACCAAGGGGATGGTGTGTGTGCTGTGCCATTTTTAATACCTCTTAGGTTGTTTTTTTTTTTTCCTCCTCAGTAAGCAGACTTAATTTTGGAAAAAGTGCTTTCATAAAATAATAATAATGAAGACACTTTTCAGTTCCCTCTTGTGTCAGATCCAGGAACACAGGCTTCTCACGCACTGTGCAATGAGTCTCTCTCTTCTAACAAGCATTACACTTGAAATACATAATGAATCCAGTGGAGTGCTTGATAAAAGTTGATAGCTGGGTTTTTTTCCCAGCATGACATTTTTTCCCCTTTCCAAAGTGTATCCTATCCTTGCAGGTTAGGATGTGTGCTGATCAGTTTATACATAATCACTGAATTGTGGCACACCCCTTCTCCCCTCAAGCACTTCTGACAGCCACTGGCATTGTCCTGACTGTGGAAGCAGGAAGTTGGCATGTTGCAGAATTTAGTGCAATTCCTTTTTCATTATTTTAGGGGCTCTCTTGCTCTGAGGTGGATGTGTTTTGTTGGAGTACTCTGTGATGAAATAAACTCTGTGATGAATGGCCTTTGCAAGTCACTGATTAAACTCTGTTAGTATTTAAGCACTGTTTGCAGTGTGGAAAATGCTGTAAGCTGCTGCTTTCTCATGCAGGCTTGAGGCTTTAGCAAATTCCTCCTAAACTGACCAAGGGATGTCTCACTTTCCAGTATTTATTCTGAAGTCTGACTTAAAGGGGAAAATAGTTTATACTTGTTCATGTTCTTTTAGGCCAAGATTGATCATTCTGCCTATGTTTAATAGAATTAATTGCACACATTTAATCAGGTATCTCTGAAATAACTGTTACTTGCACAGGGTGAGTACTGCACTCTGGTGATGATTCTGTAATTTCCATTTTGAGCAAATTTTTTCTGTGATTCTCTTGTTATCTAAGAGTCTCAAGTTCAGCATCATTGGGAGCAAATTCTCCCCACCAGTCCCAAGTCATTCATTGCTTTTGAACAGAATAGGCCTTGTTCAGAATACACTGAGTGATTTAAAAGATTGCTGGTGTAAAATTTACTTGGAATACATTGATTTTAGGGGAATTATACAGGAGAAGCTGATGCCTTCACAAGATGCCAACAAGCTGCAGCAGCCTGGAAGACCGTTGGGTTGAAAGGGAGCATTTATAATTGTCTTTTCTACATCTGTTTTTATTGACAGACCAACAGCAGCAGAACTCCTAAGACACAAATTTTTCACAAAAGCAAAGGTAAGAAAACACTTCCTAAACTGATTTATGCAGAGGCTGTGGAAAGGACTTTTCAGAAGCATGATAGGTGTGGGTGACAGCTTTACTGGCAGGAGTGTGGGCTCTTTCACTTGGAGCCAGCAGAGCTGAGTGAGTTGAATGGGTCATTGTGAAGGAGCAGAATAAAATCCCCCTTCTGTATCTCCTGTGTATGCTGTTGTTAACAGAAATTATCTAGGAATTCTTGAGCATTTAACTGTCTTTCAGTGCCTTTTGGGTTTGTTCTTACTTTGTAATTGTGCCATTCTGGCTGCCTGTCCACCCATAAAGGTCTCAGCTGCAGTGAGTGTAACTTAGATTTTAGTAAGCTCTCTAATCAGTCTGTGTGTGAGGGGCTGAATGAGGCCCACTGTGCAAGAGCTACCAAAGATATTCCACCCTGTGTTGCCTTATGGAAAGTGAAGATCCTGTGGTACACAACAGTGGGAAACTCCCATTTGTAGCCTTGGAGTGAGCTGCCAGCGAGCATTATGTAATTACTGCCCGGAGATTAGTGCATATGCAACGTGCGAGGTCTTACTGCGGGAGACAGACAGCAGTAGCACAGGGCAGGATTTGCATTTCCATGAGCATGGGGAATGTTTTCTGTTTGCTTTTTTTTTTTTTTTGTGATCAAAGTGCACAGGATTTATAGCAGAATACAGATTAAACTATCAAAAAGAGACTGCATACTTAGCATAGCACAGCAGCATCACCAATTAATCAGAGTAGTTTTCAACGCCCAGATTAAGATGCTTAAATGGAATTGGCCATGCCAGCTATCTGTACAGGAGCTGGATGCCGTATTAAAGCTGACAGGAATCTTTACAGGTGCAATCCAGGGAGAGTTGCACTTCCTCTTCATGAGGAGAAGCACAGGAGCAAGTGCTGATCTCTTTGGTGACCAGTGACAGGACCCAAGGGAATGGCCTGAAGCTGTGTCAGGGGATGTTTAGTTTGGATATTAGGGGAAGGTTTTTCCCCCAGAGGGTGGTGGGGCACTGAACAGGCTCCCCAGGAAATGGTCACGACCTCAAGGCTGCCAGAGCTCCAGGAGCATTTGGACAACACTCTCAGGTGGGATTGCTGGGGTGTCCTGTGCAGGGCCAGGAGTTGTACTCAATCCTTGTGGGTCCCTTCTGACTCAGGGTATTGTGTGATTTGATAATTCTATGAACCAGAGAAGTCTGGAGGGTGATCCAGTTGATGAAATGCAGAAGTTTGCTTTAGGGCAAGTTTAATTGATGTCTGGGCTCTTGACAGTATTAACTAGGGTTTCACTGTCCACAGTGGGATTTTAGGCAGCTGATTAGTCTGCATCTGTATGCTGGGTGCACACTTGGTGTCCAAAGTGACAAGATGGTTTACACATTGCTGACCTTTCTCCATTTGATTCTGCAAGTTCTAGTTCATGTTACACTTCATTGTGTGTTAAATCTCCTTTGTGCTTTCATGAAGGTGCTGGAGACATATTAGCAGGGTGGTGATAGAAAATTAACATTATTGTAAATGAGGCACTGCTTAACCCAGCATCTGGAGTGCAAATGTGTGCCAGTTCACACAGGGTTAAATTACTGTCGCACATCAGCCACTGCCTGGAACTTGAGGGCTGAAGAGTGCAGCTTCTATACATCTATATTGAGTCATATATGTAAATACCATCTAGGTTATGTAAAAGTATGGTTTGATAATGCTGGGAGCCACTTATCAGGAATGACAGAGTGTATCTTGAGACTCTCCATCCTGCCTGCAGGCAGCCATCCTGGGGGAGTTCTGGGAGCTCTGCGTGGGCAGGGACAGCAGAGCTTTCCAAATGCACTGGTGTGGTGTGGAATACCCAGCCAAATGCCAGGGTGCTGGCCTGGACTGCCCTGCTTCTCCTGCTGCCATAAGTTTGGCCCCACAATTCAGCAGTGAGAAAATTGTATTCTCAGGAGCCCACATTGGCCAGTCTGGAGCAGCTTGCTGAAGAGGAAATTTAATACAATAAAGCATCACAACAGTTCCCCAATATTCAATTGTGAGCACTGCATTTACTTCCTCTCTAAACATAAATGCTGTACATTCTTTCAGCCACTTTAAATCTTGCTGTCCCAATTTCTGTTTGCTCCAGCACAGAGGAATTCTACATCCCAACCTGTCTGAGGTTTGTCTTTGACAGTTGGACAGGCATAAATTTAGGAGTAAGATAAAGCAAAGGGGTTGAATCCAGATGGTGTAGTAGCTGCAAGTGGAAGAAAGCCAAATGCCTCAGCAGGGTACCAGATTCTGCAGTATAATATGTGTATTTCCAAATAAATCAGAATAATATCCAGCTCCTCTGTTGTTAATTCCATGTCACTTTGCATAAGGAGAGTGCCACTGTTAACTGAAAAGGTATTTAGGATGAAACATCACATACTGCAGCCCAAAGGAGGGGAGTGGTTAATATCCTTGGGGGAATAGGGATGAAACATGTAAACCACTTTCTGCTAGAAACAACTTAGCAGTTACTTTATCAGAGACAGTGAAGGCATCAAAGGACATTTTCAGCAATGCAAATGTTTGTTTTTTTTTTCTTTGCAGAATAAAGAGTTTTTACAAGAGAAGATGTTGCAGAGAGCACCAACAATAACTGAAAGATCCAAAAAGGTACTGAAAACCTCCTGGGCTCTTGCTGTTACAGTTGTACTAGTTTTTGTGCTTGTATTCACATTTTTAATAACTACTGGAGTACAGCTTTTTCTAGGTAGAGCTATTAGTTTCAATAAAATAATCAGACACCATGGCAGGTGATGGAACATGTTCTGGTGCCTATTTCTTCTAAAATCAACTGTAGAAACTGTTTGCTTGAGATGTAAATTCTGTGTTCTTGTGCTGGGCAGGTCCGGAGAGTCCCAGGCTCCAGTGGGCGTCTTCATAAGACTGAAGATGGTGGCTGGGAATGGAGTGATGATGAGCTTGATGAAGAAAGTGAGGAAGGCAGAGCAGCAATTTCACAGCTCAGGGTGGGTCCTCAAACTCCACTGTCTCTGCTTTGTTGTCCAATTTTGGTAGGTTTGAAAATATTTGGGGAGCACATGGCCTTCAGCATGATACACAGCAAGCTGTAATCCCTTCCCTCAAGTTGGAAGCTGAAGCAAAGAAAGCAGACTGAAGGTTGAAGAAATTGTATTGATCTTTTCTGTCATTGTGGTGGGGCACAGCTGGTCTCATTCAGGAAAGTTCAGTATAATTGGAAATGTTAATTCAGACAGCCTGCTCCCAGCTCAGCATACTAATACACTGCAGCTAGGATATTCCCTTTAAGGGTGCTGACTGCTTGAGATGCTTTCTTCTGGAACTGTCAGGAGAGGTTTTATCCTACTGCCCTCTCCAGGATGGAGCTGAAATCAATAGGGCCTGTTCTTATGGCTGATTCCTGAAACATGCAGGGCCTGGTTCTGCCCCCCAGTTACACTGAAATTGATTAATCCTGGTAGAAAACTTCACAGCATCCCTGAAGTCACAGGAGTGATTAGTCTTGTGCTTGAAAATCCTCAAGAAAACACCACTTTCCCCTTTCCCAACACATATAGAAACCCGCCAACAACTCAGAGGAGTAAAGTATAATGATCAGCTGAAATATTACAATGAATTTTCAGGTTGTCTTCTCCCAGCAGTCACTTGTGTGGGTTTTGACTATGTGGTTTTGACTGTGGGTTTGCCTAGTTTCTTTTCACCACAGCAGGTGGCTGGAAATGGACTGTGGTTTAATTGTAATTGAATTAGTGAGACAGTGAAGGATGTTTAGAGGAAGATTTTCAGTATGAAAGGGAAAAAAAAACAGTATTGGTTTGAAACATTTATCCCTTTACAACTTCTCTCATTTCTCTTTCATTAGTCTGGCATCTGTTGCTGTTGTGAATAGACACATCAGTATTAAATGCAAGATTTTGCATCTTTTCAGCATGTTCTAAAATGCTTGAGTTTTTAAAAGCCATTTGATACAGTAAATGCATTATTTGTGACAGCAACTCTTGTGACTTCTTAAAGAGCTTATTGTGTCCAGCTTTGTATTATACATGATCAAGGAAAATCTCTTGGTACCAGGTAGCTACTAGTGAAATTCTTTGATGAATAAGCTATAAGATGTACGCTGAATTCTTCTAAATTCTTTTTGTAGGCTAGAATACCATCAAATTTTAGGAGGCAGTATTGTAAAATACCCTAATTCTGTTCCAGAGATTATTTAGAACTTCTTGTATCTTGTCTCAAAGCTCAGGCTACCATGACTTAACACTATGTCCTAGGGTGGCTGTATGATGCCTTTATCCCCAATCGTCTGCCCTGTTTATGTTGAAGTCTTGTTCCAAGAGTGAAAGGAGGAGGGAAGAAGCTCAGGGTTTGTTTTCAAAAACTCACTCCCTCCTCCACATTCCTGCTCCGGGACGGTGTTATCTGCGGACGGACGGACAGCGAGACAGAGCTCTCCTTTGCTTTTTTTCCTAGTTAGTTTTAGCTAGCTGAGGCAGAGAATTTCCCTGGACTGTGGTTTTTTTCCCTTTCTCTGGACCTGCTCTGGACTGAACACCAGAAGAGCATCAGCAGCTCACATCTGTGGCCCAGCGGGCCGGGCCTGGGCCGCGGCATTGCCAGCGCTGGAAGGACTGGTCAGAGACTGAGTGAGCTGAGCTGCAGCCCGGGGGGATTTGCTCTGAATTTGTCTCTCTTGGAGTGGCAAGAAGTCCTATTGTTTAATATTGTCTAAGTTCTCTTGTGTAATAAACAGGTTTTTTCCACTTTTTTCCTCCAGAGGTATTTTCTCCCGAACCGGCTGGGGGGAGGGGCCAATTGACTCTGCTTTCCTAAAGGAATCCTTTTGTGGGGGGGAGGGGAATTCTTTCCCCAGACTTGCCCTGAACCAGGACAAATACATTATTTTGGCGCCCAACGTGGGGCTCGAGAAAGTGGAAAAAACCTTTATTCCTCTACTGATTGCATGCTGGTTGTGTTTGTTTTGTAGTGGGCTAAAGCACCCAGTAGCCATGTTGCTTACATCCATAATGTCTCTTGGGGTGGAGGCCTTCATGTGGTTCTGGTCACTAGGCCTTTTTGAGGTTTTAGTACTTTTCTGGTCACTAGGATTGTCCCTTACACGTGGTTTTTACAGTAGAAGAGCACAGATTAAAATAGCTATTGTGCTGGCCTTGGCAATAGTGATTTATAAGGCGCTTGTAAAGATACTGGATTCTGTTCGAAATATGTATGCTTTATGGTTTTTTCACCCTACCCTGCATCCTAGTTCCAGTAGGATGTTCTGGGAGTTTATTAGTAATTGCACCTGGTTTGTTAGAGGAGGAGCAGAGGATGAGGTTTTCCAACCCCTCCTTTCCTTCTTCTCTTTTGAATCTGTTATGTCATTTTTTGGGAATGTTCAGTCTCCCCTGAATGTTAAAGAGACCCTCTTTCTGGTATTTATTCTGGGAAACTCCCTGGGAAACTTCCTTTATACAGCCTGCAGTTTCTCTAGAGTGAAGGCTGAAAAATCCAGAGGGACTGATGAAACCCCTCATCCAGATGTGGAAAATCCTAAGTGGTGTGGGGAATGGGAGAAAATAGGCCAGACCCTGAAGGAATTTTCTGACCCTGTAGAGTGGGATTTTCCAAGTGAACAAATTCAGAACCCAGATGAGGTAGGGAAATACCTGAAAGAGAAGTGCCATGATGACTCTAAGGAGAAAAGGATCATTGCAATAAGCTGGGCTCTGGCTTATGCTTATCGCACACTGCTAGATACTGTAGGCCAGCAGACAGAGGCAGGGGGGCAGGGAGATAAACCAGCAGCAATCCCAGTCACTCAGTCCGCAGCCAACCCCCCAGTTACTCAGGCTGTAGCTAAACCAGACAGTGAACCTAAACCACTGGCAGTTGCTGCGGGAAAGAAGAGAAGCAAAACTGACCGGCCAGGGACTGATGATGATGATCCAGGAGAAGGACCCTCAAAGCTAATTACTGACACAAAAGCCGAAGTTAAGGCAACTGATGCAGGATCAGAAGCCACTACTGAGTCCTATTCCCTGAAGGACCTTCGTGGCCTAAGGAAGGATTACACTCGACGACCTGATGAGTCTATAATTAGTTGGTTGGTCCGTCTTTGGGATGCTGCAGGGGAGGCTACAATTCTGGATGGTAGCGAAGCGAGACATTTGGGATCCCTGTCACATGATCCTGCCATTGATCAAGGAATGATGAGGGGGGCTAATCCTCGCAGCCTCTGGGCACGGGTTCTGGACAGTGTAGCACAAAGATACTTGTGTGCAGATGATCTTTATATGCAGCAAACCCAGTGGAAGACTATAGAGCAAGGAATTCAACGCTTGAGGGAAATGGCAGTGGTAGAGATTGTCTTCTCGGATGATCTAGATACTGTAAATCCAGACTTGGTACCATGTACATCTGTGATGTGGCGAAAACTTGTAAGACTTGGGCCAGATGAATATGCTTCTGCTGTAGCAATAATGAAGCAAGATGACGGTGGGGAGACTGTGCTTGATATGACAAAGAAGCTCCGAGCATATGCAGATGCTGTACATGGCCCAACACACCTGAGAATTGCAGCAGTAGAAGCACAAGTGCAGAAACTAGGAAAAAATATAGAGAACAAGATAGAGGAGATTAAAGAGGACCTTCTTAAAATTTCTGCAGTACAGATCAGAGGTCCTGGTACCCAACGCAGACGTCCCTCAGATAGGGAGAGGAGGTACACCTCACGAGCTGAGCTGTGGTTCTTCCTGCGCGATTGTGGAGAAAATATGAGGAAATGGGATGCGAAACCTACTGCTGATCTGGCACAGCGGGTGCGTGAATTGAAGGGAAGCAAGACTCCGAGAGGAATTTTCACCAAAAGGGAAGCAGCTCCAGTGACCCATAACCAAACTGCCATATATGATGATGATGACGATATTTTCGATCCCCTTGAAGGAACCTCCAAGACATATGCCCCAGGAAAGAAGGATAACCAGGCTTAGAGGGGCCCTGCCTCTAGCCAGGTAGAGGCTAGGGAAAACCGTATTTTCTGGACGGTGTGGATTCGTTGGCCTGGCACATCAGAACCACAAGAATATAAAGCTTTGGTCGACACTGGTGCGCAGTGCACATTAATCCCATCAAACTATGTGGGGACAGAACCTGTTTCTATTGCTGGTGTGACAGGGGGATCACGGGACTTTACTTCAGTGGAAGCTGAGATCAGCCTGACTGGAAATGAGTGGAAGAAACAGTCTATTGTAACTGGCCCAGAGGCCCCATGTATTTTAGGCATAGACTTCCTCCGAAGTGGGTATTTCAAAGACCCAAAGGGACTCAGGTGGGCATTTGGAATAGCAGCTGTAGAGACAGGGGGCATCAAGCAATTGAACAGCTTACCTGGACTATCGGAAAACCCATCTGCAGTAGGACTTTTGAAGGTAGAAGAGCAACGAGTGCCAATTGCGACCTCAACAGTGCATCGCCGGCAGTACCGAACGAATCGAGATGCCGTGATCCCCATCCACAAAATGATCCGTGAGCTGGAGAGCCAAGGGGTGGTTAGCAGAACCCATTCACCTTTCAACAGCCCCATCTGGCCTGTGCGTAAATCCGAAGGAGAATGGAGATTGACAGTGGACTACCGTGCCCTAAATGAGGTGACTCCACCGCTGAGCGCTGCTGTGCCGGACATGCTGGAACTCCAGTACGAGCTGGAGTCCAAGGCAGCAAAGTGGTATGCCACTATTGATATTGCCAATGCGTTTTTCTCCATTCCTCTGGCAGCAGAATGCAGGCCTCAGTTTGCTTTCACCTGGAGGGGCGTGCAGTACACCTGGAACCGACTGCCCCAGGGGTGGAAACACAGCCCCACCATCTGCCATGGACTGATCCAGGCTGCACTGGAAAAGGGTGAGGCTCCAGAACACCTGCAGTACATTGATGACATCATTGTGTGGGGGAAAACAGCAGCAGAGGTATTTGAGAAAGGGGAGAAAATCATCCAGATTCTCCTGAAAGCTGGTTTTGCCATCAAGAAGAGCAAGGTCAAAGGACCTGCTCGAGAGATCCAGTTCCTGGGAGTGAAGTGGCAAGATGGACGGCGTCAGATTCCTACAGATATCATTAACAAGATCACAGCGATGTCTCCACCAACCAGCAAGAAGGAAACACAAGCTTTCTTAGGCGCCATAGGTTTTTGGAGAATGCACATTCCTGAGTATAGCCAGATCGTGAGCCCTCTCTACCTGGTCACTCGCAAGAAGAATGATTTCCACTGGGGCCCTGAGCAGCAACAAGCCTTCACCCAGATCAAGCAGGAGATTGCCCATGCAGTAGCCCTTGGCCCAGTCAGGACGGGACCAGATGTGAAGAATGTGCTTTACTCTGCAGCCGGGAACCATGGTTTGTCCTGGAGCCTTTGGCAGAAAGTGCCTGGTGAGACTCGCGGCCGACCACTGGGATTTTGGAGTCGAAGCTATAGGGGGTCTGAAGCCAACTATACTCCAACAGAGAAGGAAATTTTAGCAGCCTATGAAGGAGTTCAGGCCGCCTCGGAGGTGATCGGTACAGAAGCGCAACTCCTCCTGGCACCACGACTACCGGTGCTGGGGTGGATGTTCAAAGCAAAGATTCCCTCCACCCACCATGCCACCAGTGCCACATGGAGCAAGTGGATTGCCCTTATTACGCAGCGCGCCCGGATTGGAAAATTGAATCGCCCTGGGATTTTGGAGATAATTACAAACTGGCCTGAAGGTGAAAACTTTAGTCTTGCAGATGAAGAGGAGGAAGTGGCACATGCTGAAGAAGCGCCACCATATAACCAACTGCCAGCAGAAGAAACACACTATGCTCTTTTCACTGATGGCTCTTGCCGCATTGTAGGAATGAAACGGAAGTGGAAAGCAGCCGTATGGAGTCCCACACGACGAGTTGCGGAAGCTACTGAAGGGGAAGGTGGATCGAGTCAATTTGCTGAACTCAAAGCGGTTCAACTGGCCCTGGACATTGCTGAAAGGGAGAAGTGGCCAAAACTCTACCTCTACACTGATTCATGGATGGTAGCCAATGCTCTGTGGGGGTGGCTGGAGAGGTGGAAGAAAGCTAACTGGCAGCGTAGAGGAAAACCAATTTGGGCTGCTGATGAGTGGAAAAACATTGCCACCAGGATAGAGAAGCTACCGGTGAACGTTCGTCATGTAGATGCCCATGTCCCCAAGAGCAGAGCCAATGAGGAACACCAAAACAACCAGCAAGTAGATCGGGCTGCAAAGATAGGGGTATCAAAGATAGACTTGGATTGGCAACACAAAGGGGAATTGTTCTTGGCACGATGGGCCCATGATGCCTCAGGCCATCAGGGTAGAGATGCCACTTTTAAGTGGGCACGAGATCGAGGGGTGGATCTAACCATGGACAGTATATCTCAGGTAATCCACGACTGTGAGACATGTGCTACCATCAAACAGGCCAAGCGGGTAAAGCCCCTGTGGTATGGTGGGCGGTGGTCCAAGTACAAGTATGGGGAGGCCTGGCAGATTGACTACATCACACTGCCCCAGACACGCCACGGCAAGCGTTATGTGCTCACAATGGTAGAAGCCACCACGGGATGGTTGGAAACCTATCCTGTGCCTCATGCTACGGCCCGTAACACCATCCTAGGCCTTGAAAAGCAAATTCTTTGGAGGCATGGTACCCCTGAGAGGATTGAGTCCGACAATGGAACTCATTTCAAGAACAGCCTTATCAACACTTGGGCTAGGGAACATGGTATTGAGTGGGTGTACCATATTCCCTACCATGCACCAGCTGCAGGAAAAGTAGAGAGGTACAATGGATTGTTGAAAACCACACTGAAAGCATTGGGTGGGGGATCTCTCAAGAATTGGGAACAGAATCTGGCAAAAGCCACCTGGTTAGTTAACACCCGAGGCTCTACCAGTCGATGGGGCCCTGCCCAGTCTCAGCTTTTGAATATAGTAGATGGAGACAAAGTCCCAGTAGTGCATGTTAGAGGTTTGTTAGGAAAAACAGTGTGGATCAATTCTGCCTCAAGTACAGACAAACCCATTCGTGGGATTGTCTTTGCTCAGGGACCAGGTTGTACATGGTGGGTAATGCAGAGAGATGGAAGAACACGATGTGTACCTCAGGGAGATCTGATTGTTGGGTGAGAACTATGTATAAATATCACTGTTTGCTGAATACTGCTGCCATTGTCTGTGTATAGTTGTATATTAGATGTATAATGTATCTATTTATAGGGTTTGAATATATATATTAGTTTTAGTAGTAAGCTGACGATATGGGGATAAGGGGTGGAATGTCCTAGGGTGGCTGTATGATGCCTTTATCCCCAATCGTCTGCCCTGTTTATGTTGAAGTCTTGTTCCAAGAGTGAAAGGAGGAGGGAAGAAGCTCAGGGTTTGTTTTCAAAAACTCACTCCCTCCTCCACATTCCTGCTCCGGGACGGTGTTATCTGCGGACGGACGGACAGCGAGACAGAGCTCTCCTTTGCTTTTTTTCCTAGTTAGTTTTAGCTAGCTGAGGCAGAGAATTTCCCTGGACTGTGGTTTTTTTCCCTTTCTCTGGACCTGCTCTGGACTGAACACCAGAAGAGCATCAGCAGCTCACATCTGTGGCCCAGCGGGCCGGGCCTGGGCCGCGGCATTGCCAGCGCTGGAAGGACTGGTCAGAGACTGAGTGAGCTGAGCTGCAGCCCGGGGGATTTGCTCTGAATTTGTCTCTCTTGGAGTGGCAAGAAGTCCTATTGTTTAATATTGTCTAAGTTCTCTTGTGTAATAAACAGGTTTTTTCCACTTTTTTCCTCCAGAGGTATTTTCTCCCGAACCGGCTGGGGGGAGGGGCCAATTGACTCTGCTTTCCTAAAGGAATCCTTTTGTGGGGGGGAGGGGAATTCTTTCCCCAGACTTGCCCTGAACCAGGACACACTGTTTACTGTGTTTTGAACAGTACTTACTTGTTTTATTCCTCTTAGACAGGAAAAAGCAGATTGACACACATGTTTACAACCTCCTTTTCAAGAGTTTTTTTCTTGATGCTTTGATATATTTTTCTTGTACTGCTGCCTGTCCTGATCACTCTCATTTGGGCTGTGCTTGACCCTTACTTGTAGGTCTCCCATTCAGCAAACCTTTAGGAAGGATGTTGGAGTAGTAGGTCTCAATTCAGTTACCTCCCTGTAGATGTATATGATCATTTTGCAGGCACCCCATGTGTACCACAGCACTCTGGGGCACCTGTATGTTCCAGAATGTCAGGAAGGGCATTGTGGAACCTCAGACCTCTCTATATGTCTGCCTGGGTACTTGAATTTGATTCCTTTTCAAGCAGTCCTAAGACTTGTATCCAAACTGCCAATTTTTTTGCCATGAATACAGTGGTGTTATTGAGAATTAGTGTTTATCCCGTGTTTTTGGTCGTATTTCAAACACTTGGTATAAATTCTACCTGTCTGTAAATCCCTCTGCAATTTTAACCAGATTATTGGGTAGAATAACTAGGTGGCACCTTTTTTTTCTGCCCCTTGCAGTGAGGGTGGAATAGGGGACTTTTAAAGATCCTTTCCAACCCAAAACAATTTGTGATTCTGTGATTCTGTCTGTACCTGCATTTTACTGCAGTAAAAGGAGGCCCTGCAGATTAACTTAATGTGCCAAAATACTGAAGTATTAACCTGCATAAAATCATCTACATAAATGGCAAGTGTTGGTATTTTTTACATATTTCCACTTCACAGAAAAAATAGGGTGAATTTAATATGTGTAAACATATCTTACAAGTCTCTTCCTAGTACTGCACCTGAAAGCAGGCAAATATTTATTATACCCAAAGCCAAAAATATCTCCTCGATTCACTGAATATGGTGACTTGCTGGGTCAACATTACTTTTTGGATATAAAGACCTTCTGAACTCTCTCTCTGCATTTAAAACCTTGAATTAAAATAAAAGCAGTTGTGCTCTGTGTGCTTTTAAATTGTGCACTTTCTGTTACCTGATAAATCTGTGCAGTGGTGATTTATGTTGGCCACATTTCACTGCTTACTCACATCATCTTTGATTACACAAGCAAAAATTAGTTAGAACTAATCTCCAAAGTCATCCTATTTGTGCCTTAGGTAAATGTTTGTTAATGTTTGTCCTGTTTTCTTTCTGTCCATGTGTTTAATAAAATCATAGAAATGTTAAGGCTGGAAAAGACCTCCAGGATTGTTGAGTCCAACTGATAGCCTAGAAGCCACTGTGTTCACCACTAACTAAGCCTGTTCCCAGGTGCCATCTCTTCATATTTTCTGAACACCTCCAGAGGTGGTGACTCTACCACTTCCCTGGGCACCCTTTCAGTAAAGAAATCTTTCCTAATATTCAATTGAAATCTCTCCTGGTGCAACTTGAAGCCATTTTTTCTTTTCACTTGTTACTTGGGAAAAGAACCTGATCCTCACCTGGCTGTACCCTCTTGTCAGGGAGTTGTGGAGACTGAGGTGGTCTCCCCTGAGCCTCCTTTTCTCCAGGCTGAGCCCCCCCTCACCTCTCTCAGCTGCTCCTGGGGCTCCAGAGCCATTCCCAACTCTGTTGCCCTTCTCTGGGCTTGCTCCAGCCCCTCAATGTCCTTCTGGTAGTGAGGGGCCCAAAACTGAGCACAGCACTCAAGGTGTCTCAGCAATGCTGAGTGCAAGGGACAGTCACTGCCCTGGTCCTGCTGGCCACACTATTCCTGATACAGGCCAGGTGCCATTGGCCTTCTTGGCCACCTGGGCACTTGCTGGCTCATACTCAAGTGGCTCTCACCACTTCTGTTGGTCATTTATCTGGATCAGTTGTCAGCTGAGGGGCAGGGCCAGTGTTTCCATGCTCATCTGTACAGTGCTTAACACACTGATCTTTCCTTTTATGTATTTCTTTGAGGCATCTGGGTACTCTTGGGTATGAGCTTTGTTCCTGGAAGAACACTGCAGCAGCTGTGGCCTGCAGATGTGGAGCAGGGCTATTTCTCTGGGAGCAATGCCGTGTTTTTCATCCCACCTGGTAACTGTCAAGTGAAGGCTGAGCACACTGAAATGGATTTCAGGCTTTACCTTTCTGGCTGTGTGACTTTTACCCTGACAGTGGGTTACCCTACACATAGTCATACTGAAAGAACTGTTCCTTTTCCCCCTGTCCAGAGGCCTTTTTGAAACCTGCTGTTCTGAGAGTAAGACTTCTTAACCTTTTCTCACAAGAAGCCTCTGAGTCAAATGTTACAAATTGCTTTGATCTGCACTCATTAAGGTAGTGGCCTCTATTAGTGGAGAAACTCTCTCAGGGTCAGGGCATGATGTGCCTTAATGTTCTGTTGTCCAGCTTGTGCAGTCCAAACAGCAACCTGTTAGACCATTATGTGGACAAGGAGCAGGGTTTTTTTATTGCCAGCATGGACCAGACCATTCCACCTATCTCCACTAACTTGTTGGAAGTCAAAGTTGCAGGCTCTCTTAATCGCAGGGCTTTTCAGGAGTACTTGGCAATTCCCCCCTGCTCATGTGAAACAGCTAGTGCAGTGTTATCTTTGTTTTACTGATAAGCAAAAGCTGGTCACATTGCTTTGCCTGCACTTTCCCCATTGTTCCACTGGTCTCTTTGTTTCACTGCTGAGTGTTCACCTACCTGTCAGTTCCCTGCTTTCTCTCACAAAGAGCACAGCAGAATGCTGGGTCCAAGGCAGGGGGAGCAGGCCAGGGATTTCTTTCTAAAAAGCAGCACAAGCAAGGCTGATCCCTCCCTCCCACCCTACAGAGGTTCTGTATGTTTTAAGCAAGTTGGTTTGGAAACTACCACCCTAAGTAAGTGAAGGGAACTTGTTTTCTAGCAGAATTCTGCCAGGCAGATCTGCATTTATCTTTTTCTGCCAGACTTGAGTAGCTTAAAATGGATTTTCCCATCTTGATGCTTAAGTAATTTGATCCAATGTGAGTGATCTTCAAGAGTCCTGGATCTTGCTAATGAGTAAGAGTGATAGCAACTTAGGGTGTTGTGTGCCACTGTGGAAACACTGACTGCAGGGTCTGAAACGTGGCTGTGTTTCTGGGTGGTGCAATGTGACAACAAATTGTGTGGTGTCCCTTTTATCATGCATCCTAATACACATGTGTAACTTCAAACAATTATGTAGGTTTCTCATGTTCAGTATGGTTCTGACAAGTCCTTCTAGTCAGTAAGCTTCACTGTGGTCTAGGCAATGACATATTTTTCTCTTTTTTTTCTTTAGTCTCCCAGAGTGAAAGAACCTGTACAGAATTCCGAGGTAAGTTATAATTGCAAATGTTTCAAGGAACATGTTTATTAGCCTTTGAAAGCAATATTATGTGAAGTAGAAGCCAGTATCTAGCTGAGCTCTGTTTGAAGAGCTCCCTATAAAAGGAATCCTTGGCTGTGTAATGCCAAGAGCTCTTCTTGAGGTAAGTTTGTTGTATGTCTTGTCAGCTTGCTGTGGCAAAAGTCTGTTTGTTGCAAGGTAATGAATCGGTCACAAGAATAATCTGAGCAAAACAACTGTGTTCTCATTTCCTCCTTTAAAAAACCCCCAAACTACACAAACCCAACAGAACACAACTTTAGGATGTCTGGTTTGCATTGTCTAATTCTCTGGTTTGGAACCTGTGCTCAGAACTGTGAAAGAATTCTGTAGTAGTATTTGATAGCAAACACAACTTCAATTGCTATTTATCGTCTTTCTTCAGTTCTGAACTGTTTGTTACATTAGGAATATTAGTATGTCTCATCTTTCAGTGATAGGGACAGCTTATCTGCCAGAGACTCTGCTATGTCTGTCTTTTCCCTACCTGTGTTGAAAGATAAACAGAGCTGTCTCCTAGAAATTAGTCTTGGGCTGGGCTGTCCTGTTCTTCCTTCATTTGTTTCCAAGAACTGTTTCTAAAGGGAGATTTTGAGAAACACTACAGTTCTGGCACTGTAATTTGACATAAATTCTAAATTAAAAAAAAAAAAAAAAAAAGCTGAAAACCAGAAGCCCTTTGGGATGAATATTCCCACTGGAAGTCTCCTGTCCAGGTTTCCAGCATTGAAGGTGATTTATATTTCCTACAACCTGCCTGAGTAAGCTGGAGGGCACACTGAAGTGCCATCAAGCTGACAGTTCTTTGGCTCCCATGCCAAAATTGGTTTCTCTGTACTGAATAACAAGTGGTAAAAAAGAGATTAAATTTCCATTTAGCTCTTTTCTCCCACCCTCCAATTAATTTCATATGGATTTTTTTTTTTTGTTTGATTGGTTGGATTTGGTTTTTTGCAAGAGACTAAAGTAAAGTCCAATCCTAAATCTTCTCTAGCATGATTTGAAGAACTCTGAAATTACTTTCAATTGATACCCAAATTACTCTGACATTTGCTTGGTGAAAGGCTCAGTTGTCTATAGTTATCTCACTGCTTTGCTGGGGTTTGTTCTCTGAAAGGAACTACAAGTCAAAGCAGGGCTTTGAGCCCTGCTCTGAGGGCATGGCTTCTTGAAAATACAAGTAGGACTCAGATTTCAGGGAAGAGGGAGACTGAGAGGGTGCTCTCATCCCAGCTGGATATATCTATGTACATGCAGCCTTGCCACAGAGTGTAATTTTTGTCCATAGCCGTGCTGGTGTCTTGGTTTACTAGTGAGTAAAACTTGCAAATGTCAGGCCAGAATGGGTCCCTGGACATAAGGACACCTTAAACCCCTGAACACCAACTTGGGATCAGCATTAATGTCCTGGAGGCCTGGGAATGCCCTTGGCACTGAACTTCTCTAAGTGATTTATGTGGCAGACAAGCATTTCTAGGAAAGCCTGTGCTTGAATCACAACTCTTGAGTTCCCTTTCTCACTAAAACTCCTTCTTGCTTGCAGCTGTTTCCGTCAGCTGAGCCTCAAGGTCCTTCACTCAATGCTCCAGCACAGGCACCTACTGAACTACCTCAGGCTGCAGGACAAGCACCTGCACAACCTCCAACTGCTGTACCTCCACCCAGCCAGGCTCCTCCAGCAGCCCCAGCAGCAGCAGCAGCCCCAGCAGCAGCCCCAGCAGCAGCCCAGGTAAGAGCAGACACCCTTCCTGCCAGCTTTCAGGTTTGCCTTTAGCTGTTCCATTCCAGATGTGCCAGAACAATCTGAAACAGTGGAAGTTTGACATATTATTGGCAACATTAAAATACCTTTGGTACTTAAATCAACCCCCTTCAAATCTCCTTTAAAAGGCCAGTATTTAATCCCTGAATTTTATGCAGCAGTTGAAACACCAGCAGCAGTGAAGGCTGGAGCAGTGTTGGTGTCAGTGACACTTGGGATATGCACTAGCAGCATATCTGCCACTAGTGCCCAATATCTTATTTTTTTGGTAGCTTGTCCTAAGCTGAACTTCATGAACGTGTGTCCGTGTGTTCTTCTCTATAGCTCTTAGTGTCAATATGCTCTTTTTTATAGCTCTACATATGTTCTTCCTCACAGCTCTCTGTGTCAGTGTGTTATTCTTTATGGCTCTTGTTGCTTAGTGGTTACTGTTTTGCAGAGCTCTAGGCTTCTCCACAAACCCTTGTTTGTTTTCACTGACCTGGTGGTTTTCAGCTTCAACAGAAACCAGGTTGTGACCAGAAGCCCTGAGCTGCATTGCTAGCACCTTGGAGTAAAATGCTAGTTTTAAACAAAGTGTTATTTTCTTTTTCTCTTGTGAAAAAACAAGTAATCTAGATAAAAAAAACACTTGGTCAAGACTTCTGTGCTTAAATTATCAGCCTGGTGTTGTGTCTGTCTAGTTCCTGCAGGTATAAAACCCTTACCTCAGCATGGGCAGTACAGGTGACTGACCCTGCTCCATTTTATTGGGTTTTTTTGGTGGACATTGAATAAAACTTAGCTCTGTACTGGAAATATCACAAGTGCTGTAACAAGTGCAGGGCAACTCCTGGATCATCCCTATTGGAAATCTGCTGCTAACCAATATGAAATTATTTGATTACATGTTCCAATAGTTACTCAGAGGTAATTTAGAATTGAAAATAGGCAGCTATAAAATTGCTGCTCGATGCTCTTAAAGACTTTGATTTCATGGAAGAAAAAAGGTAACTGAGAGTACATGCTAATCTGCCAATTCAATTTTTTCCTGATACAGTTGTATCAGGTTTTTAAATCAGATGTTTGGGGCAGGGATTAAAACAGGAGGTCTTGAAGCTGTCGGGAATATCCAGAAACCTTAAGTTTTAATGCAAAGCCAGTAATCATTTTACATTTAGCACTTCTGAAGTCTCCTGACATTTTGGCATTTCTCAGAGTTGTGCAGCTTTTACTCTTTCCAAGGCAATTGCAGAGACCCTCCTGTTTTAAGTGTGAACTTTTCCTGGTTCATTGGCCTGTTATCTTTCTCAGTGTAGTGCCATGATTCCAATGATGAGTTAACTTTTACTTATATCTATAGTTGATCAAGGTTAGCTCTAGTTTTAAAACCAGAGCAAAGTATTGTTAACCTGCCTTAAAATGATGTAATCCTGTTGCAGGCCCCACCTGCAGCCCCTGCTGCAGCTCCGGTACAGGAAGATGTGAGAGTCCCCATCAACCTTGTATTAAGGTTAAGGTAAGGACACAAAACTGACCTGTTCTGTTAACATGAGCCTTTGTGGAGAGGCCCACTGGCACTCTTCTGTGCCTGTTAATTAATAGGGTGGTGGTGAAGTGTGTGTCAGCTTGGATTTCACCTGCTCTTCTGAAACTGTGACTTGGAAAAGCAGTTTATCACATCCACGTCAGTTTGGCAAAACCTGTATTGAAAGAGGTTTTGATATTTGTGTAAACATTGCTAAACTCTCATGGAGTGGGAAAGAGGAGCTAGCTGGGTTTCCTAAAAGGATTCAGGGATCCAGGGGTTCTGGCCTTCTGCTGGACCATCTTAATCTTCATGCACAACTTCAGACTTCAGCCAGTTCTGAGAGTGAAGAGCTTTTACCCAGTTCAGGGAGTGGATTCTGCTCTGTGTCACTGGAAACAGGCAGAAAAAAGAATCTTTCTACACTCATTACACACAGTGCTGTTTCTCATTAAAAGAGCCTGCCTCTCATCTTTGGAGGCATCCTGGTTGTTGGTAGGCATTGGAGTAGGGATTCTGAGCATCACATCCATAATGTGTGTGCATCTGCAGCCAGTGAGCACTTCCCTCCTCTGAAACGTGTGCTGCCAGGATATCTGTGCTGAGGGATATGAGTTGTTGAGACAGTGGAACAGCTGCCCTTGTAGCAGAGAGGTGACACTGGCCTATCCTGGACTGGCCCAGGCTCTGTCAGGCTGGGAGGCAGACTGTGCTGCTTCCACATGCACATCTAGGTGATGAGTTTCTGCCTTTGAGGGGGTAGAATGCAATGAATTCACAGGCTGATTATTCAGTGACAGCACTCTCTTTTGGCCACCTATCATGCCATGAAATGGTCTCTTTTATATAAAATTCTCTTCTTTCCACAGGAATTCAAATAAAGAGCTCCATGATATTCGGTTTGAATTCACCCCAGGGAAAGGTGAGCTGGTGGGAAATTCCATTGAGTGAAGGGGAAGTTCTGTGTTTGGTGTTGTGCTGTTGTGTGAGTGTCTGTCCACAGTCTCTTTCTAAAGGGCTTATTGTGGTTGGGCTTGGAGCACTGCTGTGAAACTCATAGATATGGCTAAAGTGCAGTCCTTCAGTGAATTCACAGCACCTGGTGTGCACCCTGATCTCTGTCTTTTGTAAAGGACACTTCTGCTATTTGGTTTGTACAAGCTCCTTTAGGTTTCTGTGTGGTGCTTTCACCAGCTGGACAATTTCTGCTCTGTGGTGATGGCTCTTGGGTTTTTCTCCAACAGATACTGCAGATGGTGTGTCTCAGGAGCTCATTTCAGCAGGTCTTGTTGATGGCAGAGATCTGGTAATAGGTAATTACAAATTATTTTTTCTGCTCTAACCATTTCAGTCATTTTTTCCATCTTAAAAATGACCTGGTTAGTGGGTGATAGGAAAATTTTCTCTGGCCTTGTCTCTACCCCAGTGGCCCTGCACAGCTGCTGTCGATTCTGGTGACAGTTCTGTGCCAACACGTAGGCAACCCCCAGTTCACAGGAAGATGATTTAGTTGGTAACATTGTGAAGCAAATGTTCCTTGTAATGCAGAATGAAGTCTAATTGATGCATTAGCCAAATCATTATCATCTGACAGAGATACATCACCAAAGTGCTGCACAAGCCTGTCCTGCTCACAGATCCTGTGCAAGAGAGCTCTGGGCCTGGAATCAGCCAGGCCTTTTGGGTTTAATTAGGGCTGGGGAAGGAAGTGTGAGTGGCAAGTGCCCTGGGGCTGCAGCAGAGTTGTATGGGGGGAACAGCTGCCTCAAACAGCAGTTTGCTAAATAAATGAATCCTCCTGTGCAGCAGGTGAGACTTTTAAACTGTCAGCACTGCCTGTGGATTCCAACTGCAGCAAGTAAAGCTGTTCCTTGTACACAGGAAAGCTGCTAGTGCAAAATTACCTGGATTTCCAGGTACACTTGGGCAGTTATTACTATTGATCCCATCACATCCTGGGAAAAATAACTACCCCTGAAAGAGTAATGTAGGAACAATAACAGCATTTTCACAGTTCAAAGCTTTAGATTGAAGTAGACTGAGACCTAAACCTTTCCTTATCAGTGTAAAAATTTAAAGTTTGTGAAGTAATAGAAAGAGGACTAAGGAGTTTGGAATGTTTTTCTCCAGCCCGTCCTAATATTTGCCCATTCTCTTTGTGTCTGTGTGATTTCAGTTGCAGCTAATTTGCAGAAAATTGTGGAAGAGCCCCAGGCAAACAGATCCATCACTTTCAGACTGGTATTTATTCCTGTTCCCTAATTGATCAAGTTGTCCCTTGCAAGGAGAAGGCATTGCATGTAGATGTTTACTGCAGGCATCTGATGTATGCACTCTAAATCCTCCTTCTTTCCCAAAGCTTCTTACTGGTTGTATAACTGTAGGCACTGCAGGCTCCCTGCTTGTATCCTCTGAGCAGTACCTGGCATAAATAAGCATGAGATTATGTGCTAATTAATATATGTAAATGTTGCAGAGGGGTATTTTTGGGGCTTGGGATGTGCACTTGCAGAAATATTTCAAGGTAGGTGGATGGGCTAAGAATTGCCACAGACTCCTTTCTTGGAGGAACAGAATGAGGGAAGGTCCAGATACACTGTCCCTGTGGAGGAAAGGGGGAAATGAAGAAGAAAAAAGGAAAATAAAAGAGTGGTGGGCCAAAGAAGAGAGCCAAAACTAGGAGTAGAGCAGGTGAATCTTTGAGGTGGTGAAATTCAGGAGGAGTTACAGTGGCAAAGCAAAGACTTAATCAGGTTATTGGGCGTGAAGCTGTAAGTGCTCTTATTTTTTACTCTTCCTGTAAGGAGTTTTCACTTGTTTTATCCCAGTTACTGCACATATAATATCTAGTTAGAGCAGACATTGGCAAAACTTCAGTCCCAGCCCTTCATATCTAAAAAAAAAAAAAAGGCAAAAATGCGAAAGCACTCAATTTTAACTTTGGGTACTGCAAGCTGCTGAATACAGTGCAAAGCTGTCCTGTGTCTGCTTCCTCCCCCCACCCTGATACACCTGCTTGTGGTTTCTGCTGGAAGGTAGAGCATGTGTGTTGCTATTTGGATCTTTGTTCCCTGTTTCAGGCATCTGGTGTCGACGGCTCAGAAATTCCGGATGATGGCAAACTTATAGGATTTGCACAGCTCAGCATCAGCTAAACATTGGTCCCAGGAGATGTTTCCCAACAGAGAACCCACATGTGCATATTCGTAATGCTTCTGTTAGCCTAAAAAAACCACTACTGCCAAAGAATTGAACTACAGCCCCCTTCCTAGAAGCTTTAACATTTTCCTTAATAGGATCACAAACCTTCCTGAAATTACCGATGACGTTTACACCTTTTGTAAACAACTCTCATGTTTTTGTATCTGTCATCTCAAACATGCAGACCCAACACGTCATTGCCTGCATGTTCATTTTATTATTGCCTTACTTTAAAGAAAAATACTACTGAGTACGAAGCAGGGGGTTCCACTGCTCTGATGATCTTGCCTAAGTGTTTGCTTACATGTGGTTTCATTCTTTTTCACTTGCTGTTTTTGCACAAGTTTTAATACTGAACGGATTTTTTTTTTTTTGTTCTTTACCTGCTTCTCCTTCTATCTGAAACACCAATGTACATGTTGTTTGGGTCACCTGGAGTGCTGAGAAATCTGCTTCTCTTTGGCTGTGTGTTTTAAAACCGCTGGTTTGAATGGTTGCACCTGAGAAAGCAAGCAGAGTCTTAACCCACAGGAGGGAGAACTTCCTTCCCTTGTGTTTGTTTTGGAGAAGTTCCTTGACTTTGAGGTATTAGAAGTCAGCTTCCCTATGTAAACTGCCTTAATTTTTTTCTTTTTTCTTTATCATTTTGGTTCTCTCCACATGAGTGCCAGGCATGGCATGAGGGCTGAACCTTTTAATTTACATTCAGCAGTCCTTCCTGCTGCTTTCATTCTGCATTTTAGATGTAGTCTGTTCTTGAAGCAGACCAGGGAGGCATTGCTGCCTGGAAACTGGTCTTTCAGATGGTGAACACAATATCCATGGTCACAGGGAGAGGAGATCTATATCACTCTGCCTTTGGAACAGATGCACTTCCAAATGTCCCTGAAACCCAGTTTGGTCATGCCTGGCTGGCCTCCCAACGTGTTCCCCAGTCCTTTGCAAGCTGGTACCCGTGGAACCATCCCTGTCGTGTTTTACAGCAATAAAGAATCACCAGTAGAGTGGCTGTACTGGGCAAAAGCGGGCGCTGGGTTTGTCCCTCCTGCACTCAATCCCTTGGGTCGTCGGGCTGCGCGTCAGCCCAAGCCTCGACGTTTGATCAGGATGTCACTGCACCCCTGTCACACAACGTATTTAGCTTTTCTTTCCATGTGGTGTTGAAGTTGAGTTTCTACATGAATAATATAAATTATGCTCTGAGTTTGATAAGAGACACTTGTAATGCAATATGTGAATAATAAATGGTGTTGACTCTTTTTTTTTTCCTACTGTTTCACAGTTGGCCTTTGTAACTGCTCTTGGCTCTGGAGTGTTTTCTACACAGAAGTTGTAAGTCTGTAATTTAACATGCAGATGGAAACGAGCTTTGTTTCCATCAGACACAAACAATGCAGAAACAGAGCGGAATGACTAGGTTCAATTAGGACTTTTGTTCTGTTTGTTTCCTTTTTTTTTTTTTTTAATTTCCAAGTCTTCAGATGAACAATCTGTATTTATATCTTGTTCTCTATGAGCAGCTGTGGAAGCTTCCTGAATTGTGCATGTTCTTTTTTTACTGCCCCTGTTGCTTGTAGCCTCTGGGTGGATATTGGGTGTGTCCCCATGGGCTGTTTGTAGCCCTATGGCTGGTGAGTGTGAAGGGGAGGGAGAGGAAGATGAGAACTGGGGAGTGAGATCATCCTGGGGCGCTGAGCCGATGCTCTCTAGAGCCCCGGAAGCAAGTGCCTGATAGCAGGGAGTTGGTGGTGGCTGGGTTGGCAAGTGTGTGTTGGCACCATTCCCTGTTGCCTGGCACAAAGCACTCCCTACAGTGTCCCCCATTGAGCTTGTTGGCTTGGGAGGAGCAGGCTGGCACCTTGATATTCCCATCACCCTGTGCTCAGTGTGGATGTGTTGGGAGCCTTTAGAATACAGAGACAAGGTAGTTGTGGTACAGTATTATTTTCCCTCTGCCTGCATGCCCTGGGGACCTCCTCATTCATTTGTGTACTGGTGCTGAGGAAGGTTAGGACTCAAACTGCTCAAATGGAACAATGCAGCATCTATTTATTGTTATTCCCCATTTTCCCAAAGCCAGGACTTAGAGAGCTTGAGCTCACACTAACCCAAGGTTCCATAGTTCTTTAAATAAGTGAAAATAAGTGAGGAAGAAGCTGATGGGTTTTGCTCTATGGATCTCCAGATCTTTTGGGTAGGGATCCAGAATATTTACTTGGGCTATTACAATGCTAGACAACTGTCTTTTCTGATGTTGTTCCAGTAAGTGCCAATGCTGTTCATAATTGTTTTCCAGTGTCATTAAGAATTTGGTTTTTGTGCAAATTTCTGATCTGAACCTGGAAGCAGGTGGAAATTTTAAGTTAGTTCTTACTTTTAAGGACAATGCTCTGTTAATGAAAATGGATCCTCTTCACAACTTTGGTGTATTGTAGATTATAATGAAAGATGTAAAATAGTCAGGCTTTTTTCCTTTTTTGGACTTTGTATTTTACTGCATGTGTCTAATTTTTAATCAATAAAGAACAAATTGTCCATTGCCAGGTGTTTGATGTGTGATTTCCTTGTCACTGGGTCGGTTGGTGTGTCTTGAGGAAGGGGTTTGTCTGAGTGGTGTCTGCAACCCCTGGGACGTTTCTGTTTGGGGTGGTGGGAGGTTTGACAGCCCTCAGGAAGACTCAGTGGGGAAAGGGAGATCAAGTCCAGGCTGGATGGGGTCTTTGAGTAACGTGGTCTGGTGGGAGGTGTCCCTGCCCATGGCAGGGGTGGAACTGGATGAGTTTTAAGGTGCCTTCCGACCCAAACCATTCCATGAGTGCATCTCTGCAGGAGTTATGTGCAGAAATGGAGCCAGGAAGGCACTCAGGATGGTGCCCTGAGAGCTTGTCTGCAGCTGAGAGGTTTGCTCCAAGCTCTGCATGCCCTGTGCCGCTGGGAATGAGCTTCCCCTGTCCAGGAATGCCTCAGGATGACACAGGCTGGTGTGAAACTGGAAGGATTTATACCCTGACAAGTGGTGAGAGCAGGAAGTGCACTCCCTCCTCTCCTCCACAATAATTGTTCTTTGTGGGTGCCCTGGTCAGCCCCAGTGAGGTACCCATGGTCTGTTTTCCAGCATGCTTTACAATGCCCTTCTCATGGATCTGTGGGCAGCAGGAGTATCCAAGTAGCTTTTGGGCACCTCCTGGACATCTCAAAGGGGCCCCAGGCAAATGCTTTACCTACATGAGGGGTGAGCTGAGCAGTGCTGGGCTCGCTTTCTCAGTGATCATTTTAGGCATTTTGGCCTCAAGCACCATTGCCCTGTGTCAAATTTCTCCATCCCTTTACCCTTTCCCCAAGCCCTCCCCATATTTACCCCAGCAGCCTGCAGGGTGACCCAGAGCTGGTGGGAGGGGACATCCTGTGCCTGGCTTGCTTGTGTGGCACAGGGAAGCTGCGAAAGATGAAGGAAATGGCAGCTCCCATCCCCTGGAATCACAATGAACTGGCTGCCCTTCCTCATCTCTGGTTCTGCCCAGACTGACAGACATCAGCATAATTCCCTTTATTCCTCTGGGCTGCTCCCAGCTCTGCATCACTGCTGGGCTCATTTTGGCCCCTCTGAGCCTGGCTTTCCTGAGTGGTTCAGCAACTGCAGCTGTTGTAGTCCCTGTGGAGAAAAGTCTGTTCCCTGTCCATGCCACCTAGCCCTGGCAGAGGAGGTGGCCCATGTTCCCTGAAGCAGGGGTCCTTCTGCTCCAGCCAGCTTTGGATGTTCGTGGGTGGCACAGGGATGATTAATATATTACATGGTGTACTTCTAGTGACTGCCTATGACTGCAGAGCTTATCTGAGGTTTAAACATTAATTCCAGCCCTCTGGGAAGTCTGTCCCGGCACTGTCCTGTCCCAGACACAGCCACCAATGTCAGGTGTCGGGGAAATTTTGAAAGTAGTTGGTGATTTTGGGCGATTCCAGAAATGCCTGGTGCTGCTCTCCGTGATCCCTTGCATCAGCGTGGCTTTCCACCAGTTCTGCCAGCTTTTCATGGTCCCGTACGTGCCTCACCACTGTGACACCAGCTGGATCCGCGCCGTCGGCCCCAACCTGACGGAGGAAGAGCAGCTGAACCTCACCCTGCCCCGCGGCGCCGACGGGCAGTTTGAGCAGTGCTCCATGTTCTCCCCGGTGGACTGGGACCTCGATGCCATCCTGGCCTACGGACTGAACGACACGGAGAAGTGCAGCAGTGGCTGGGTGTACCCCTCAGACCAGCCACCGTCCCTGCTGACCGAGGTCTGTACTTGCTGCTTGATGTGCTGGGATGTGGAAGGGACGAGGCACCCCAATGGCCACACTTCCCCCAGAGCTCGTGCCTGACCATGGTGCAGCTGGGATTTACAGCAGGTGTGGGTTGGGGACGCTGGCCCCACCATGCAGGCCCCAGGTGTGCTCCTGGAGAGGGTGCAGGCTGTGACAGAAATGCCAGTGGGGAGATGAATCACTCCTGGAGGGACCTCCTGCCCCTGGGTTTCCCCATCCCTCTGCGTGCAAGGGTTAACCTTTCCACTTTAATATCATGGAATGGTTCGGCTCAGAAGGATCCTTTAAAAGTCGTCTAGTCCAGCCCACAACATCACAATTTTCAGCTGAGAAAGATGCTAAATTAAGATAAAGGAGAGTAGGTTTAGATTAAATATTAGGAAGAAATTCTTCACTGTGAGGGTGGTGAAGCCCTGGCACAGGTTGCCCAGAGAAGATGTGACTGTCCCATCCCTGGAAGTGTTCAAGGCCAGGTCTAGTGTAAGGTGCCCTGCCCATGGCAAGAGAGTTCAAATTAGATGATCTTTAATGTCCCTTCCAACCCAAAGCATTTTATGGTTCTGTGATCCTTCCTATGTCACTATTTCCTCTGATGTCCTCTGGAGGCTGGCAATTGCAGGACATCTCTTTAACAGAAACTGCTTGTCCCAGGAATCAGCACTGCATCCTTTCTCCTCTGGGAGCTCAGGTGGTCTGGCAGGAAGCAAGTTGCTGCTTCTGTCCCCAGGCCCACCTAAAGCAAAATTTGCCGACCAGGAGGCTCCCCTGGGTTGGCTGGGCTGGACGAGAGGGACTCCTGCAGGTCCCAGTGCATGGGAGAGGGACCCCACTGAGCACCCCAAAGGCTTGTCCCACCTCTGACTTGTATGCCCTGTGCATACTGTGGGGATTCACATCCTTGGAAGAGGGAGTACCAAAGCATCTGTTTCTCCTTTCTCCAGTTTGACCTGGTGTGTGACAGGAAGGACCTCAATGACATTGCCCAGGCCATCTACATGGCAGGACTGCTCCTGGGATCCATGATCTTTGGGCCTCTGAGTGACAGGTGAGGAGCCACAGCCCTCTGCCCAGGGTCTGTGCAAAGCCAGCACAGCACTGACCAGGTGGTGTGAGCCTGTCTGGACTGTGCACCCTGTGCATTTTGTTGCCACTTCTCACTACAGGGACCCTGACTAAAGTCCTCAGGTCCCATGAGGACATGGCCACACAGGGAGGGGAAGGGAGAGAGACACAGCATGTGTGTACAGTGCTTTGCTTGTCACCCCACAGTCTACTCTGAGCCTTATCAGGGTGATAAAAATCACTGTATAACCTGCTGGGCTCCTTGCCATCTCCATGGGGTCTCTCCAGACACTGATCCTGTCTTCCCTGTTTCTCCCCAGGATCGGCCGCCGCCCAGTCATTCTGATCTCCATCTTCCTCCAGGGCTTGTTTGGGCTGGGAATTGCCTTTGTGCCTCATTTCTATGTGTACATGGCCTTCAGGTGTGTTGTGGGGGCCTCCGTGTCAGGGATCACCATGACAATACTGGCCTTAGGTGAGTAGGATGCCCTTGCCCTGGGGCATCTCAAGATACAATAGAAAAGTCTTAAAAAAAATGAAAATATTCATGTTTGGCTAGAAAAACACCATGGTGAGGACAGGTCTTGATCTTCACTATCCTTTGGTACTTTGGCAACTTCTCAGCCCTCAGTCAGAGCTTTGGGGAGCATCTCTCTCCAGCCAGTGCTCAGAGGAGGGCAAGTGTTCCAGCACAGGAGGTCAGTCTAATCCTCACCTCCAGAATAATTCTTCTCCAGGGAAACACATGTTTGCCTCAGGGGACATAATTTAGATGACTCTGAGCCTTCCTTCTTCCTTACAGCTACAGAATGGATCGGTGTCTCCTCCCGGCCAAAGGCAGTGCTCACTTCTCACTGCTGTTTCGCCATGGGGCAGATGATTTTGGCTGGTTTGAGTTACGGAATTCGCAACTGGAGGCTGCTGGAAATTGCAGGATCTGTTCCTATATTTGCCTTTTTCCTCTGTGTTGGGTAAGTAGGATGTGGACAGAGCTCCTGCAGACATGACAGCAGTGTGAGGGGTGTGAGTGAGGAGGAGGCAGCAGCTCAGAACCAAGCTGGGTCTTTCCCATTGGAGTGCGGGTGCTGGAGGAGCTGCTGCAGAGCTCAGCACATCTCCCTGGGCACTGGACTGCTGAGAGCAGCAGCTGCTTTGCTTCAGGTCTCCAAATGTGGCCTTTGGAGCCTAAATTTAGGGTACTTAGAGCCATTGATCCCATGAGCCTTTGACTTCGGAGTAGAGCTTGATGATCCTCGTGGGTCCCTTCCATTGCAGAAGATTCTGTGGTTGTGGCATCTGATTCTGTGGTGGCCAAGGCTTGCTGGACACGGTCCCAGAGAAAGGGGCTGTGGGGGAACTCAGCAGGACACAGCAGCATGTCCTGGCCTCCTCTCCTGGCAGGGTGCTCCCAGAGTCAGCTCGCTGGCTGGTGACCAAGGGCAGAATCGAGGAAGCCAAGAAGGTCCTGCAGAAGGCGGCAGCCACCAACAAGCGCAGCCTCCCTCCAGAGCTGCTGGAGCAGGTACTGGGGGGTTCCTGTCCTCAGACACTGCCCTGGGCCTTGCAGCAGCCCCTGGAGCTCAGTTCAGCCCAGAAACATCTCTCCATTCCCACTGGGGATGGTCTGGGCATGGCCTGGGGGGACTCCAGCTCCAGTTGGGCTCCACAGGGATGAGGTCCGGGAAGAGGCCCAGCTTCTGCTGAGGCTCAGCCTGGAGCTTTCTGGGGTCCACCTGGGGATGTGGAAAGGACTGAAATGCTTGCCTGGCTTTTCTCCCCTGAGGATTGTGACTGATGAGCACAGAGTCTCTGTTTAGTCTGTGGGTTTCCATGCAGGAATGCCTGAAGGGGAGTTCCCTCCTTGCCAATCACAAAGTTCCTACACTGGGGACATGTTCATCCTGAGGAACCTCTCAGTCACCACCCCCTGTGCTGGGCAGCCAGAGCACAGTGGGGCTGCCCTCCCTCCCAGAGACTGGGGGTCACAGGCCTGTCCTACTGGGGCTTTCCATGGACTGCAGGTGGAAAAGGAGCTGGACATGGGCTTCCTTTTCCTGCTCTGACTCTTTGACTTTCTGTGTTTTGAAGTTGAAGCCCGAGAAAGAGGCCAAGTCTGGAAGTTTCCTGGATCTCTTTAGGAAGAAGCACCTGCGGAATGTGACTTTAATCATGTCGTGTGCCTGGTAAGACATTCCCTGGTGCATTCTTCCCAAACTTCTAGGTGAAAGAAAAGAAGGGATTGACAATTAGTCATCAAGAAATTAATCTTGTGGGTTTTGAGTGTTTGATGGCTGCTTCTGCTTCTGGCTGTTTAAGATGCTTTGTGGGAAAGGCTATAGCATTTCCAGCTTTGGCAGGCCTGTGCTATTCCTCTGGTTTTACATCTCCTTGGAAATGCTGTGGCTTGGTGAAAATGTTGTCACTGGAGATCAATGCTGCATTTCCTCATAGCTGATACCTGCTCAGTGCCACCCTGCCTGGCTTTTAGGTTTGTGAACAGCTTTGTCTACTACGGGCTGAGTCTGAACGTGACGAATTTTGGCCTGGACATCTACCTGACTCAGCTGGCCTTTGGAGCAGTGGAAATCCCAGCCCGTGTTGGTTGTATCTTCATTCTGCAGAGGTTCGGGAGGAGGAAAACGCAGGCCGTTCTCCTGGTGCTGAGTGGCCTGGTGTGTCTGATCATCACCAGCATCCCTGAAGGTGAACCACCTCGTCCCACATGGAGAGGACATCCTCTGGGACAGGGAGGCACAGAGCCCCAACCCTTCCCTTGCTGGTTCTGTCCTCCCAGCCAGGGTGGCTCACGTCCCTCTAGGCCTGAGCTGACTGTGGCTGCAGAGGCCTGGCCGAACCCATAGGGCCCATTCCAAAAAACCAAAACTTTTCTTGCTGATGGTGATAGCGGAGGGCAGAGCTGAGTCCAGTGGGCCCTATGTCAACAGAGCTGTGCTCTGGCAAAATGAATCCCTGGGAAAGTGAGACGATGGACCCAGAGTGCACTGAAAGTGGCCACCAGGCCAAAGCAGTCTGGTCCATGCTCAGACCCTGTCAGAGGCGATGGCTCCCTGCAGGTGACACAGCTGTCCCTGCAATCCCCAGTCTCCATCCGTGAGTGGTGCTGGGCTCTCCCCCATCCCATAGCAGCTGTGTGTCCTCCTCCCCTCAGACCAGCCCGTGGCAACCACCGTCCTGGCCACCATTGGCAAGTTTGCTGCCTCAGCCTCCTTCTCCACCTCCTACGTCTATGCTGCCGAGCTCTTCCCCACGGTCGTCAGGTGAGCTCTCCCCACACATCAGAGCTTCCCTCTGCCGTGGCTGGCAGTGGTGATGGAGCAGGATCCCACTTTTCCCCATGGCCACGCTCATCCCCGTGGTGGCCTGGGGGTGCTGACCCCTGCCCACGCCTCCCGCTGCCCCTCTCTCCCACAGGCAGACGGGCGTGGGGCTGTGCTCCATGTCGGCGCGGGTGGCCGGGATCCTGGCCCCGCTGGTCCGTCTCCTGGGGCAGTACCACCGGGCCATCCCCATGGCCGTCTTCGGGAGCGGCCCCGTGCTGGGGGGGCTGCTCTGTGTGCTGCTGCCCGAGACCTGCGGCACCGACCTGGCCGATGGCACAGGGGACGGCCACCCCCCGGCTGAGGTGGGTCCCTGGTGCTGCCTCTGGGGTGGGGATGTGGGCAGCCAGCGCGGGGGGAGCCCCTTGGCATTGCATGCGCTGGGGGTTTCTTCAGGAGTTACAGAGGTGGGAGGGCACGGAGTGGGGCTGTCCCACTGCAGAGGGAGGGAGGAGAGGAGACCCCATAACCCTGCATGTGAAGGTCATCCCTTCATTCCTGTCCACGGGATAGAACAGCCAGTGCTTCCTCCCTCTGCCCTCCTCAGGGAAGCGCTGGTGCCTTGTAGCCACATCCTCTGGCTTTCACCCTCTCATAGCTCCCAGCCCTCATTCCCCATGGGACCAAGTGGAATTGCACCCCAATACCTTTGTTGTCTTGCTGGGAGAAGGGTGTCACAGGAACAGTCAGGAAGTTGCTGAAGGCTGCTTGTCAGGGACAGCTGCCATCAGCTCTTCGCACACCTTTCCTTGCTTTTACACCCTTTTCCCTTTCATCAGGTCTGCGAAAATGCCACCAGCGGCTCTCAGAATGGGCAAGTGAAAGGGAAAGGCGGTGGCGAGGACAATGAGAGCACGAAGACCACATACTTCTAGCTGGGTCTGCAGGTGGCTGTGGATAAAGGCAGCCCAGTGCTGTGTGGGCACTGAGGACAGGCAGGGTCTCTCCACCGCAGGACACTACCTTTGCTTAGGCCATCACTGCCAATTCTTGGGTTTCCTTGTCTTTTTTGCCTTCCTCCCTCTGTAGCTTGTCCTCAGGCACTGCAGGCTGTCACTGGTGTCCAACAGTGCTCTCACCAGAGAAAACTAGGTGCTTTTTACTTGAGGAAAAAAGAAAGAAATCAAGAATTAGAATGGAGGCACTTCCTCTTTGTTTTTCCTGTTATGTCTCCAGGAAGGTGAGACTGTAAACTTTGTCCAGTGAAACACCCACTAGAGCACTGAATAAACTTGCAAGAGAGAACTGGGCTCACTAACAGGAGAGTTGGAGCAGATGCAGCACTGAAAACAATCTCACACTTGCAAAGAGTGATTTATCGTGACTGTCTAGCAAGATCATCCCCTTCTCTCATAAAAACACTCCTTTTTTTTTTTTTTTTGTTTTTTTTTTTTTAATTTGAGATACTCAGCTGAGAAAAAAAAAAGTGATGGAAGAAACAGCATGCAGAGAGCGAGGACGTTTAACAGGCAGCAGAATTTTCCCTTCAGTGCTAGTGGCTTTGACTTGATGCCTGTCATGATGATTTGGGCATGGAAAATGGTGCTCTTGGGCTGCAGTGTGGGACCAAATTGATTTGTCCATTCCAGGAAACTGAGGGATGTTGTGGCAGTTGGTCTCTTAGAAAAAAGTTTAAATCTTTCTGGGAAATGTTAAGTCTTTTCTACTCTGTTCTAATCTATTCCTTTTTTGCTGGATCCATTTTGTCTTTAAAAGATTTAGGACCGCTTTTGTCTTATACTGTGAAGAAAAAAAAGTGTTTTTCCTGTGCTTCCCTTCATATTATCTCACGCCCCTCAGTCCAACTGTCTTTTCCCATTGGATGGGTACAGAAGAAGCCTGGGAGTTGCACATGGTGGTTCTTCATCTTTGACCGTATAGCTCAAAGCTTTTTTTCTGGTAGTATCAAGAAATGTTAAACCAGAGTATTTCTTCTCTCCATGGTCATGCCTAAATGTTTTCCATGGACCAAAGTACCTCATGGATATTCAGTTTGATCAAGACAGAATTTTGGATAAAATCTGTGCCATGTGACGTTGTCCTGCCAGGAGGGGACCGGCTGTGGTGCCATTTTCTCTCTGGCACTGCTTTTCAGAGGATTTGCTGTGGTGCTCATCTTCAGTACCCTGAGAACAAGGGAGTTCAGTCCTTTGTCCTTTCCTCGGAAAAGGCTGGGGAGTGCCTCCTTCGGGCTTTTATGGAAAACAAGGCATTGAAGGTAAAGGCTGAGGGAAGAGCTTGGAGCCAAATGTGCAGTTATTGAAGGAACCACTTTGGAAATTGTACTCTGAGACTCTCTGTTTTAGCTCATTTCATAAATAAAGGCATCCAAGCACAGCTGATGTACTTCTGCTTCCAGCTCATTTGTGCCTCCAGTGGGCTGAAGATCCATTTCATGGAATCTTGGAGTGGTTTGGGTGGGAAGGGACCTTAAAGATCATCTTGTTCCAATCCCTCCCTGCCACATGCAGGGACAACCTTCACTATCCCAGGTTGCTCCAAGACACATCCAACTTGGCCTTGGACACTTCCAGGGATGGGGCAATGTCGTGGTTTGGGGCAAATTTGGAAGGAAACTTCCAAAGGGGTCCCTCTAGAAAGCAGATTCAAATGGCCCCTCCCCCAGCTGGTTCAGGAAAATATTTCCTTGGAGAAAAGTGGGAAAAAACCTGTTTATTTAACAAGCAAAGTATTCACAAGCATAGAAAATTGATAATTTTAAACAATAAAAACTCTCCCTGTTCTGAAGAGATGGCAAATTTAGAAAGAACTTTTTGTGGGGTGTAGCTTGGCTCACTCAGTCTCTTATCAGTCCTTCCTGCTCTGGAAAATGCCACATCCTGGGCCCCGGTGGGCCACAGGTGTGAGCTCCCGGTGTTTTTCTGGGTTTTCAGTCCAGAGAAGGGCTGAACAGTTCCAAGAAAAAGAAAAAGCACAGCCTGGGGAACATTTCTGTCTCAGCTCGCTAAAAACTAACTAAAAGCAAAGGAGAGCTCTCTCCCACTGTCCGTGCTGCAGACAACACAGTCCAGGAGAAGGATGTGGGGGAGCAAGTGCAGTCTCTGATAACAAACTTCGTGCTTCTTCTCGCCTCCTTTGTTCTCAGAACCAGTCTAAAGGTGGAGAACTTAATATCCAGCACAAACAGAACAGATGGTTGGGGATACAAGCATCATAAAGCCACCCTAGGACAGGCAGCTACAGCTTCTCTGGGCAACCTGTGCCAGGACATCACCACTCTCACAGGGAAGAATTTCTTCCTAACATCTAATCTGTATCTCCTCTCTGTCAGTTTTAAGCCATTCCACCTTGTCCTGTCACTCCATGCTCTTGTCCCAACTCCTTCTCCAGCTCTCCTGGAGCCCCTCTAGGCTTCTAAGGTCTCCCTGGGGCCTTCTCTTCTTCAGGTAGAGCAATCCAAACTCTCTCAGCCTTTCCTCAGAGAAGAGGTTCTTCAATTCCTCTAATCATCTTTGTGGCCTCCTCTGGTCTCATTCCAACAGTTCTGTATTATATTATATCTGCTCTTCTCTGGATCACTGAATCCTGTGAGTTTGAATACCCCTGGAATGTGCACTTGAAGAGCACCTGAATAGCTTGACTCATGTTTTGCCCAGCTCAGGACAACTGGGAGGATGTCCAATGTTTTTGCAGTGCCTTAATTGTCACTCCTAGCCAGCCCACACATGGCCTTGCACTGTAATGAGTAGAGGTGACAGCACAAAGTGGAGGCAGGAGTGCTGGAACAGCATGTGGGAATGCAAACATAAACCTGTGGGAATGCAAATACACTTTTGCATGCACACAGTGGGGTGTTCTGGGCTCTCATGATTGTGAGGCCATGGGCAAACGGTAAAATGTGACCTTAGGAGTAACTAAAGCAAAGAGGATGATTCCATATCGAAGGGAGGGAGCCAAAAAGTTGACAAAGTGATGAGGACAAAATAGGGTAGAGAGGTTTAGCTGGGAAGAGCAGGTTTTCTCGTTTTAGAGACAAATTTAGGAGAAAATGCTCTGGAATGAGTGTTTCTGCTAAAGAAAAAAGGCTTCAAGAATCCCTTTTCCTGTCAATGAGAAAATGGATACCAGTGAGTGAAAGTGAAAAAAACGAACTGTTTATTGACAAAGTGCCCACATGACAAAAGAAAAAAAAAATGAACAAATGCTAGATATTGAACCGTCAGAACTTCAACCCCAACACACACCCCACAGCACAACAAAAAACCCCAAAATGCCAGGGAAAGAAACAAACAGACCAGCTGCATGGCAGAAGGAACAAAATGGCACCAGTTTTTTTTTGTCTCAGGGTAGGGGAAAAAAAATTCATGCATCAGCTTGGGCAAAACATAGGGGAGCCTGTGGAACCTCTGGCATAGGTCTCCTCCTCACAGCATATGAAGATGGTGGATTTTAGTGGATCACTCCTGCCTGATTGGCTCCTAGCAATTGTCTGATCTTGGACCAAAACCAAGCTGAACAATTCAAGAAAAAAACCAAAGGCCACCAAAGGACTGCTGCTGCAGTCTCTTCAGGTCAGGAAAAGGGGAAAGAAAACCTTCTTGCTTAAGCTAACAAAAAACGAAGCTAGCTAAGCAACTGTCTTGGGGTGATTTTTTGATGATGCTCTATTCCCTGTCTGTTTTATGCCCAGAAATGGCTGCTGTAGCTTTTAAGATGGATCTGGGGAAAGCATTGGGAGCCTGGGAGCCCCAGTGGGGGCTTTGTTCAAAGACAAACAGGTTTTTTTTCACAAAAACTGTCTTTTTGTGAAAAGACAGGTGTCTACTTAGGAAGGCAGGAGCCTCTCTTGAAATGGAAAATGTAAACCCCTTCTGTCTGAATTATTATAATTGTGAAATGAAGGGGCTCTCAGGCAAAGATATGGGAGTAGGAATACAGTTCTTTATTAGGAAAATAAAAATGCAGTAATACAGAACAACACTGCCAGAGTCAGAGCAGGCCCTGGCAGCCTGTGGGTCAGGGTGGTGGCAGCAGTCCCATTCCAGGGTGGCTCAGCCCTCCTGCAGTGCCAGCTGTGCTTCTGCTGGAGCAGGATCCTGGACAAGGCTGGAGTTTTCCTCTGAAGCTCCAGGGCTTCCTCTGGGAATGCAGTGGGAAGAAAGCTGCTCCTCTGGGAATGCAGTGGGCAAAGGCTGCTGTGGTGCTCCAGGAGTCAGATTGTATCCAGGTAGGAATGCTTGGCTCCTCCCCCTGGGCACAGCATCTTCCCATGGGATGATGGAATTTTCTCAGCCATGCAGGGACACTCAGTGGCCATGAACAGAAGAGATCTCCTGAAGGGAGGATAGGTCCTGGAAGAGATGAAAACTGCCCCACCTGGTTTTAACAGATGGCAATAGAATACACACCCCCAGCCACATCTTGCATGGCAATTTAAGACTCACTCCCAGGTGTGCCCACTCGGTGCCCTGTGGTGGACATTGGCAGCTACTTTGTTGCTTAGCTAACTTTTCCCTGATCTGCAGCAGCGATCCTCCTTTTGTTTTTCTTGAACTCTTTCGGCTTGGTTTTTGGTCCGAAATCAGACAATCACCGAGATGGACCAGGACCTGCAGGGGACTGGTGGGAGCCACTCCAAGCCTGAGACCTTGGAAAAAAAAGCTGAACCAACAAGACAAAGCTCACCAAAATCCATCAACTTCATCTGCTGTGAGGAGGAGACCAATGCCAGAGGTTCAGCAGGTTCCCATCTGGCTGCTGCATGAACTCAGTTTCTTTCTCCCCTTCCCTGAGACAAAGGGGCCACTACTGTTTTTGCCTTCCCAGCCATGTGGCCAGCCAGCCTGTTTATTTCTTCTCTGAGCATTTTGAAGTTTTTTTGCTGGGTAGGGGGTAAGGTTCTGAAAATAAATATCTAGCATTTATTCAATCCTTTTCTGTGCCTTGCAGGCACCTTGCTTTGTTAATAATCAGGTTTTTTTTTTTTTTCACTTTCACCCACTGGTATTCATTTCTCTCATTTGCAAAAGGCATTACTGAAGCCCTTCTCTTGGAGGAAACATTAATTCCAGGCCGTTTTCTCCTAAATTTGTCTCTAAACTGAGACAGCAGCAAAGTAACCTCCAGTCTGCACTGCACCCAGCACACCCTGGAGTGAGTCTTTGCACAAAGCCGTGCAGGAGCCCCCAGGGCTCACAACCATCCCCCAGACCAACCATGAAGTACAGCAGCCATTTCTGAACATAAAGGACATGACAGGAATAGAGTATCATCATAAAATCATCCCAAGACACAGAAGCAGGGCCAAAACAGCTCCTGTTGTCAGAGGAGCCCCACAGGGACCACTGAGATAATCAGCACATCTTCAGTGTCAGTGACACCAACAAACTGTGCTGTGGGGCAGAGGTGTCAGGATCCTGGACCTTCCCCTTTACCTAAAGGACATCACCCTCTCCATTCACCTGACCCCATGCTGGGAAGCCCCAGGTCTGTGAGAAGAGCAAAGCTTGCAAAAAGGGGCCCAGCAGGGAATGGCTGAGGAGGTGAGGAGATGAGCATTAAAGCTGCTCTCCTGACTCTGCAAGAAGACATAAAATCATTGATTCATTTAGGGTGGAAAAGACCTCTAAGACCTCTAGCTCCAGCCATCATCCCAGCACTGCCAGATCCACCATAAAATCACATCCCTAAATGACACAGCTTTTAGATACCCCCAAGGATGGTGACTCCACCAGTGGCCTGGGAACCCTCTTCCAGTCTTGGACAACTCTGTGGAGAAGAAATTTTCCCAATTATCCAATTTAAACCTCCAGTGTTGCAACCTGGGACCATTTCCATTTGTCCTATCATTTGTTATTTGGGAGAAGAGACCTGGCTGCATCCTCCTGTCAGGGATTTGTAGAGAGTGAGAAGGTCCTCCCTGAGCCTCCTTTTCTCCAGGCTGAGCTCTCCCAGTTCCCTCAGCTCTTCCAGGTGCTCCAGCCCCTTCCCCAGTTCCGCTCCCTCCAGTGCCAAAGCCCAGATCTTGCAAACTCCCTATCCCATCTCCAGACATGGCCAAGTTCCACATGACTGGGGTGTTTTTGTGCACCAAAGTCAAAGCACAAAATGAATATCAGCTCCTGGCCTGGACTTGGGAGACCCCAGCCCTCAAAACACCCTTTACTAGAGCACAAAGACATTGGAAACCAAAGGGTGCAGCAAATCTGAGCGAGCCTCCTTCTTTGAGAGTAGTGATGTGTTTGAGGAGATGGATTCATTGGAGGGCACTGAAATACATCCTCTGCTGGCAAACAAAATAGCAGAGGAGAGGAGTCCACCCTTCTCTTCCTTTTGCATGACACTAGATGACACTAAAATGTCGTGACTGAGCTGGCAGCAGCCAACTAAAGGTCACTGCAAAAGGCTCACCGTGACTGAGGAAAACTGTCCAAATGCCCACACAGTTTGGCATTGGATTGCAGCATTCCCATGCAACTCAGAAAACTTCTGCAGCTGCTAGTAGAGAAAATAAATGCAGATTGTTCATTGGAAGACTTTGAAAAAAGAAAAAAGTCCTTATTGAACTCAGCCACTCTGCTTTAACACTCTATTTCTGCATTGTTTGTGTCTGATGGAAACAAAGCTCATTTCCATCTGCATGTTAAATTACAGACTTACAACTTCTGTGTAGAAAACACTCCAGAGCCAAGAGCAGTTACAAAGGCCAACTGTGAAACAGTAGGAAAAAAAAAAGAGTCAACACCATTTATTATTCACATATTGCATTACAAGTGTCTCTTATCAAACTCAGAGCATAATTTATATTATTCATGTAGAAACTCAACTTCAACACCACATGGAAAGAAAAGCTAAATACGTGTGTGACAGGGGTGCAGTGACATCCTGATCAAACGTCGAGGCTTGGGCTGACGTGCAGCCCGACGACCCAAGGGATTGAGTGCAGGAGGGACAAACCCAGCGCCCGCTTTTGCCCAGTACAGCCACTCTACTGGTGATTTCTTGCACACGGGTAAAACCTTACAATGAAAGGCCTTGTAAAATCATAGTTCAGGCCTTCTGCTTTGGCTGGGTACAGCTAACAGCTGGTCTGACAGGTATCTGTGAGAATCAGCCTGGCAGCCTTTACCCGTGAGAACCACCCAACACCTGTGAAAATAAGAAGTCTGTACTCGTGAGAATCCGTGAAGAACAGAAGTAAACAGCTGTCAAAAAGAAACCCTTTAGCATGCATGGACATGAGCAACTACAAACCAATGAACTGAGTTGCAATAAGTTACTAACCAATTAGAAATAAACACAATGCCTTTAGAAATCCATATGGATATGAGCTGTGAAGAATAAAGACTGGCTATGGTGGATGAAGAAACGTGTGTCTCTACTGCAACAGTGATTCTTTATTGCTGTAACACACAACAGGGATGGTTCCACGGGTACCAGCTTGCAAAGGACTGGGGAACACGTTGGGAGGCCAGCCAGGCATGACCAAACTGGGTTTCAGGGACACTTGGAAGTGCATCTGTTCCAAAGGCAGAGTGATATAGATCTCCTCTCCCTGTGACCATGGATATTGTGTTCACCATCTGAAAGACCAGTTTCCAGGCAGCAATGCCTCCCTGGTCTGCTTCGAGAATGATGGAATCAGACTAGACTGTTGGTAGATGCCTGTCCAATCATTGCTTCCTCTCTGAGCATCTGCAGACGTCCTTCTCCAAGTCTGTCATCATCTCTGGTGTCTCAGAGAGACACTTCAGTTTTCTGCTCCTGAAGATAAGAAGGAAAGAGGAGGAGATGAGACTGTATTCATCCCTGATTCTGACATTTTTTCTTTGCCTTAAATTTATGGTTTTGGATATTTTTTTTCCTGAAATTCAGAGTTCCCTGTACCCACCTCATCTAGAGGATGTTCATTCCCTGTGTCATCTGCCAGGTCAATGCCACGGGTCTCGGGCAGCAGGATGCAGAACAGGGCCACCACCACAGGGATGCTCCCATAGATGGCTTTGGGGATGGCCCGGTGGTACTGGTCCAGGGGAATGATCAGAGGGGCCAGGATCCCGGCCACCCTTGCCATGGTTGAGCACAGCCCCACACCCGTCTGCCTGGGGGAGAGAGGGGCAGAGGGAGGTGTGGGCAGGGGTCAGCACTCCTGCACTGAATGTGGCCCCATGGCCACCTCCAGCCATGGCAGAAGGAAGCTCTGATGTGTGGGGACATCTCACCTGAGGATGGTGGGGAAGAGCTCAGCGGCGTAGACGTAGGAGGTGGAGAAAGCGGCTGTGGCTGTGAACTTGCCGAGGATAGCCAGGACGGTGATTACCACGGGCTGGTCTGAGGGGAGGAGGAGAGACGACCACTGTAGCCTCCAGGGGGATGGTTCATTTGGGAACAGAACTCTCTGCAGTGGGATTTCTTGGGATGGTCCTTTCTAATAGACTTGCTAAGCAAACGTACCACCTGACCCATTGGAAATGATGCCCAGCATACCCTTACCCGGAAAATACCCTCTGGCAAAGAGAACCCAGATTTCTCCTGAGGCCTTGGGCATTTTCTACATCTGCAACTGAAGTGAGCTGCTGAGCCAGCACAGGTGTTTGGGGAGTGCTTGGTTGGAAATGCCATGTCCCTAACCTGGAAAGCATTGGGAAGTCCCACTGTTACCTTCAGTCTCACTCACAGCCCTGGCACAGTAACAGAGGTGGGGTATGGACTGGGGCACAAACAGATGCAAACAGATGACAGGGAGTGGGCATTTGATTTTCTCTTCATCTAAGAAAGGGAGATATGGTGGCTTTAAAGCACTTCTTCTGCTATAGCTTTCTGCCAGATGGTGGTGGTGTCTAGTGGGTGGGTGGTGTCTAATGGACACTGCCAGCCAAGGACCAGGAGCTGTGGAAGAACCAGGCACAGCCCTGAGGGAGAAGGAATCCAAGGTGAGGGGAAGCCAGAATGTTGGGGATGAAGCAGCCTGGGCTGTGACAGTGGGGGCAGCTGAGCCTGTGGGAGTGAGTGTGGGTCTGCCAGGATGGGAGGATGGCTCTAACAAGGGTCAGCACGTGCAGGGCACTGCCCAGCTCTGCTCACAGGCTGGGAAGGTTCACCTTCAGGGATGCCAGTGAGGATGAGACACATCAGGCCAGCCAGCAGCAGGAGAATGCCCTGCACTTTCTTCCTCCCAAACCACTCCAGCAGGAAAATGCAGGAAATTCGAGCAGGAAGTTCCACTGCCCCAAAGGCCAGCTGTGTCAGGTAGATGTCCAGACCAAAATCTGTCACGCTGAGGCTCAGCCCATAGTAGACAATGCTGTCTGCAAACCTGAAATTCAAGTAAAGCAGAATAGAACATGTCACCAGATGTTTTCTGAGGGTTTATAACCAAAAATTAGAAAGGTTAGGACACATGCAACTTATTTAAATTCCCAGCAATCTCTGTTTTGGTTCTAGTCAGCACCTTGGACAGTTGTGTGAAACGTAGTTGCTGGAGATAAAGCAGAATGGATTTCCATATGGTCAGCAAATTCTAGACTGAACCCAAAGCTTCTAGATAGGTACAAAACTCCTCCAGGGCCCAGGGATTGCCAAAGCTGGAAATACTCAAGCCTTTCTAACAAAACCCACAGTATCGTGGATAATGATCTTCTTCCCATGCCCAGACATGGTACATCTGGTCCAGTATGTGGAGGTAGAATGATAACAGATAAAGACATACAAATGTAAGTTACAGGAAAAATCACTTTAATTTACTGCTCTTTTCAACCATCAACTTATTTTCTTTCACCTAGAAGTTTTGACAGAGGGGACCAGGGAATGTCTTACCAGGCACACGACATGATTAAAGTCACGTTCCGCAGGTGCTTCTTCCTAAAGAGATCCAGGAAACTTCCAGACTTGGCCTCTTTCTCGGGCTTCAACTTCAAAACACAGAAAGTCAAAGAGTCAGAGCAGGAAAAGGAAGCCCATGTCCAGCTCCTTTTCCACCTGCAGTCCATGGAAAGCCCCAGTAGGACAGGCCTGTGACCCCCAGTCTCTGGGAGGGAGGGCAGCCCCACTGTGCTCTGGCTGCCCAGCACAGGGGGTGGTGACTGAGAGGTTCCTCAGGATGAACATGTCCCCAGTGTAGGAACTTTGTGATTGGCAAGGAGGGAACTCCCCTTCAGGCATTCCTGCATGGAAACCCACAGACTAAACAGAGACTCTGTGCTCATCAGTCACAATCCTCAGGGGAGAAAAGCCAGGCAAGCATTTCAGTCCTTCCCACATCCCCAGGTGGACCCCAGAAAGCTCCAGGCTGAGCCTCAGCAGAAGCTGGGCCTCTTCCCGGACCTCATCCCTGTGGAGCCCAACTGGAGCTGGAGTCCCCCCAGGCCATGCCCAGACCATCCCCAGTGGGAATGGAGAGATGTTTCTGGGCTGAGCTGAGCTCCAGGGGCTGCTGCAAGGCCCAGGGCAGTGTCTGAGGACAGGAACCCCCCAGTACCTGCTCCAGCAGCTCTGGAGGGAGGCTGCGCTTGTTGGTGGCTGCCGCCTTCTGCAGGACCTTCTTGGCTTCCTCGATTCTGCCCTTGGTCACCAGCCAGCGAGCTGACTCTGGGAGCACCCTGCCAGGAGAGGAGGCCAGGACATGCTGCTGTGTCCTGCTGAGTTCCCCCACAGCCCCTTTCTCTGGGACCGTGTCCAGCAAGCCTTGGCCACCACAGAATCAGATGCCACAACCACAGAATCTTCTGCAATGGAAGGGACCCACGAGGATCATCAAGCTCTACTCTGAAGTCAAAGGTTCATGTGATCAATGGCTCTAAGTACCCTAAATTTAGGCTCCAAAGGCCACATTTGGAGACCTGAAGCAAAGCAGCTGCTGCTCTCAGCAGTCCAGTGCCCAGGGAGATGTGCTGAGCTCTGCAGCAGCTCCTCCAGCACCCGCACTCCAATGGGAAAGACCCAGCTTGGTTCTGAGCTGCTGCCTCCTCCTCACTCACACCCTTCACATCATTTTTTTGTTCTCCTGAAGCTCTGCCCTTCTCCTCCTTACCAGATGTAGAAGAAAAGGGCAAACATAGGAGCAGATCCTGCAATCTCCAGCAGCCTCCAATTGCGAATTCCATAACTCAAGCCAGCCACCAACATCTGCCCGATGGCAAAAGCCGTGTGAGTAATCAACAGTGCCTTTGTCCGGTAGGAGACACCAACCCATTCTGTAGCTAAAAGGAAAAAACAAAGGTTCAGGCTTATTTTGGGCACTCTTTTGTTATTGTATCTTGTGAGGCCACATCTGCTGCCTCAGGGCAAGGGCCTGCCACTCACCCAGGGATACGACTGTAATCATAATTCCTGACAACGCAGCTCCCACGACACACCTGAAGGCCATGAACACATAGAAATGGGGCACAAAGGCAATTCCCAGCCCAAATACCCCCTGGATGAGGATGGAGATGAGAAAGACTGGCCGCCTGCCTATCCTGTGGAAGAAGAGGGAAGACCCAGTCAGTACCTGGAGAGAGCCCAAGGGGAGAGGGAAGAGCCCAGGAGGGATGCAAAGTGATTTGAGAACCAGAGGAGATTTGACATCCATGTGAACATAGCTCTTCTATACACCCCAAGAAATAATGTACAGAAACATCAACGTCTCCAATGTTGACCCATCATGGTTCTGGCAAAGCCTGAGACACCAGCAGGGGCTAAACTTATGATTCCTCAGGAACCCCCCCAGCAAGGCTGTGTCTGCCTCTCTTTTCAACCCTCAGACATTTCCAGACCTCTCAGGTGGGCCCAGATGCCCTATCTCAGGCAAGGGGATTGCATCCTGTGAAGGGAGCAGTGCATGTACAGTCTACACCCAGATCAGGGCTGGCCCTGGGTGCTGGGCGGTGTCTCTGGGAAGGAACTGTGTTTCCTCACCTGTCACTCAGCATCCCAAAGATCATGGCTCCAATGAGAAGCCCAGCCATGTAGATGGACTGGGAGACATCATTCAGGACCGCCCTGTCACACACCAGGTCAAACTGGAGGAAGGAAAAGACAGATGCTGTTGCTTTTGACAGACTCCAGCTGCTTTCTGGGGTTTGGCAGCCTTTCTGGTTGATGGTGGATCCAGGATTTGGGTTCCTGAGCTCTTGCTCCAGCCCCTGGAAGGAGAGAACCCCTCACAAGGGCTTGAGCTCTTCATGGTGAGCACTTAGGACACCAATCAATGGTGGGATGGGCACACGAGGTGTGCAGCATGCCTCTGCATGCTGCTACCCATCCGCTGGGTGCAGGGATCTGCAGGATTCCCCTCCAGCCCAAAGGTCCCTGAGGGAGTGTCCTGGTTGTTTTATTTAAAGTGTGGCCTTGGGGTGAGATCTGTATCAGCTTTCTTCTCTGACTGAAAAGGCAGGGCAGAAAGAGGAGGAGAGCAGTGTTTTTTACTGATAAAGGAGGACCAGCGTAGGAATGGGAAGGGATGCAGCTGCTGACACTCCAGAGAAGCCTTGTCTGAAATGGACTTGGTGCTTCAGGGACACCAAGGAGCTTTTGCAAATGCCAGAGGCTGGACTTTCTCCTCTGTCCCAGCTCCATGGAAGGTACGTGTGAGAAAATGTTGGAGCTGGCCGGTAGGAAAGGAGGGAGGAGGAATAAGGGAAAGTGAGAAAGGAACAAAGGCCCTCAGATGGAGAATCACAGAATTATGGAATCATTTAGGCTGGAAAAGACCTCCAAGAGCATCAAGTACAACCTTTGACAGACCACTACCTATAAACTAGAAGGTGGGAGATAAGGCAGAATGGAGAAGTTGAGGATGCTGATAAACAAGGCTTTTGCTCAACTGCATGGGCCCTGGCATGTCTTGTTGCAGCCCTGAAGGTTTCTGGAGGCCCAAGAAATATCAATGACCAGCACTTGGAAGGTAAATGTCTTTCACAGAGATGATGATGTGAGTAGAACCAGGCTGAAGAACAGGGGATACTGTGGCAGGGATGCCCAAAAAGTCTCTCCAGGCATTTACATCATAAAGTCAAGGGTCTGGATAGTGGAAAGGGGACAGATGGTGGGCACAACATGTGCTGGACTCACACCCCCATAGTCACTGCCTGTGCCCTCTCCAGGCATCTTCATCATGGCCTTCCTGCGACAAGCTCCCAGGGATTCCAGCTGCCATCTGTGTGATGGAGGCAAAATCCTGCAGTAAATCTCAACCTGCCTGCACCACAGCTGGCACTGGCTGACCAAACCACAGGCCGGGATATTCCCATCCCCTCCTTTCCATGCCCCTGTCTCACCAAGCAGCAAGTACAGACCTCGGTCAGCAGGGACGGTGGCTGGTCTGAGGGGTACACCCAGCCACTGCTGCACTTCTCCGTGTCGTTCAGTCCGTAGGCCAGGATGGCATCGAGGTCCCAGTCCACCGGGGAGAACATGGAGCACTGCTCAAACTGCCTGTCGGCGCCGCGGGGCAGGGTGAGGTTCAGCTGCTCTTCCTCCGTCAGGTTGGGGCCGATGGCGCGGATCCAGCTGGTGTCACAGTGGTGAGGCACTTCCACAACCATGAACACTTGGCCAACCATTTGGAAAGGATTGAGAAGTAGTGGGAGGGAGAGGAGCAGGATCAGCAGTTTCTGATAGAGCCCACACTCCCCCAGAGCACATAAAAGATCCCCAAACTCAGCCATGGCAAGTGCCTCTGTGGCCAGGCTGCACTGGTGCCTATGGCTTAAATAGGCAAATATTAATGTTTAAACTGTGTGAGCACTAAAGCCCTAATCCAGTGTGATAAAATAAGCACCTGGACTGGCACACCAGTCCATATTATGATGATACAGTGCAGTGCTCCAGGCTGCACTTTGTCACCAGCCTTTCCCTCCCTGCTCTTGGGAATACAACAAAAGTGCCAGAGCTCTGCCACTCTTGGAGACAGTATAGTGACATCTTGTCCATATCCAGCCTGGGAAGTGTCACAAGGCCTCCTGAAGGCGACTGTGCTGTGGCACAAGGTTTTTGTCTGAGGTATGAAGTTGGGATTCAACAAATGAGGGTTAATTTTGCTGGGGGTGGGGATGCAAACAGAGTAAATTTGCTGCTCCCATTAATGGTTTAATGACTATATAGCGCATCCTGGAGACAAAGATATGTAAGAGAGTATGTGAGAGAAGCAGAAGAACACTTCTCCTCTGGACCTGGAAATATATCTGGTAGTCCAATAGACTTGCTCTTGACAGCTGTGTCCCAAGCTCTCTGTTTTCATTTGTAGAAACCCTGGTTAGTCATAAAACTAGATCTAAACTACAGTTTCTTGCTGATAATCCTAAAATAGACCTAGCTTAGTGAGTACCCTCAGGGAAAACAGCAGGTTACACACACAGACATTCAGAGCACACCGGATTTGGGAAATGACACCAGCTTGGCTTTGCCTGAGGTTCTGATGTCACTTGAAAAGCAGATTGAGCTGATTTCTGCTGCACATCTGAGCTGCTTCTTGGGTAGACTCCCTGAGTGGCTTGTGTCTTTATTCCTGGTAAACTGGCTATAGTAAAAAAGGGCAACCCCAGCTGGGAAGAAATGATGATGTCTGGCTCCAGATCAGAAGGCTGAAGGATAGCTTTATTAAAACAGCTTTATTACATTAATATACTATTTAAAGAGAGTCTATGCTATTCTACATACGTACTTCTTACTTACCTATCAACTAACAACTTGTGACTTCTCCGCCGAGAGTCCGAGCCACAGCTGGATCCATTGGTCACTGAACCCAAACAACCTTCACCAGAATCCAACCCAGAAATCACTGCAGGTAAACAATCTCCACACCACATTCCACATGGGGAAAACAAAGGAGCAGAGATAAAGATTGTTTTCTCTTCTTCTCTCTGTGCTTCTCCTGAGAGACAGAATTATGTCTCTCTGTCCAGAGAATGTGAATGTCACAACTGGCTAGCTGGATTGCCCTTAGTGTGTGAAATTTTGTGTGTAATTTGTCAAAAGTTGGTTTTACCAGAGCTCCTGGCTGCTTTTACCAGAGCCACTAATGTGCTCATTTCAGATCTCCTCTCCAATGCTTTGTTTTTCACTCTTAATGCCCATAGTATATCTGAGCCTCCAGCAAAGTCACTCCTCGGTCACACAACCTGGATTGGTGTTTCATGAGTGGGAATAGCACTGTTGTGCTTATGAAAGTCAGTAAAGGAGAAAAATATTTTATTTTTAAGCATCACCTCTAAGCTGGAGTGGGAGAGTGAGATCATACTGGTTAGTGCTGTTCAGAGTAAAGGAAGAGAGGAGTAAAAGTTACCTAGAGTTGTGTAAATTCACACCAGTGCTGTGCATTTATCATCTGCACCCACCACACAGCCAAACGTCACTCAGCTCTGCATCCTCATCCTAGGATGAGTGGACTTGCTGTTATTCAGAGAAAATCCCTGAACAGGAGGCTGAGCTACACAATTTCCAGAGATTCCTTTTACCCTAAATGCATCTCTGGCCGTTTGGTGGGATGGCTTGGCTGAGGAGATCTGCTCTGGCAGAGACATTGTGTCCCTGTCCTCCCTTCTCTATCAGTGTGCAACAAGCTCAAGTCTTCAGGCTCACCCTGTTGTGTGTGGCTCATGGTCTTCCCTGCCATTTCTCAGCCCCCAGCTGAAGAATTTTCTCTGGCAGAGGTCCAATTTATGACTATAAAACCTCCTTGAGAACGACCCAGACCTGAGTGAGTTTCCTGTGCTAATACAGATGTGACTCCTTCCTTAAAACTCTTCCAGCCATGACCAGACAGGCTCTTCTGAAGCCCTGGGAAAGCTTCAGTCCTTTGTCACCCTCAGATGACATTTCTCATGGAAAGATGTCTTCATAACTGTCTCCATCATCTAGGGCTGAGTGGGGCAATCCTACATGGTGGAGATCTCTCAGGAAGAAAGGCTGGGGCAGCCCTGCAAGTTGCTGTTTGCTGCAGCACCACTTGTAAGGATCCTGGGCGTATTCCTCTCTGTCCAGCAGCTCTGCCCGGGATCAATAAGGCTTGCAAAGCCTCATGAAAATGGAGAAGCCTCTGTGAGGGGGCATCAGAGACCAGTAGGCCTCAGGGAAGGCCAGGACTGGACAGCTGGAAACCTGTACATCCATGTCAAGGACAAGGGTGGGGGAGCGTCCTAGAGAGAAGTTCAGGAAGAGAAACCAGTGCCTGGGAATGAGGCCTAGTGCAGGAAATAGAGCATTGATGCTTTCATTCATGGACTTGGCTTTCTCTGTACATCAAGAGTGGCAGTGGCTGGAGCCCCCTTTGGACACCTCTGTGCTGGGCTGAACTGTGGGGAAATGGATTCACACCCACTGACTGTGGTGCTCCTGCCTTTTCCCTCCTCCTCCTCTGAGAGCTGGCAGGGAGAGATCAGCTTTATGGGTGTCATCTGGTAGTGACAACTCATCTGGACCACCACTCTGAGCCCCTTTGCACAGGTGACACGGCCGCTGCTCCAGTGAGAGGTGTCTGATCTCTGTGATCTCTCCTCTCCACCACCAAGTACTGCCTGGCCAGGTTTCAGGCACAGCTCTGAGCCAACAGTTCCTTTACCCTGAGCTCCTTAATCCACCCCAAGGTGAGACTAATTTCAGCATTTGATGAATCATATAAATTTCAAGGATATCCTTTTTTTCCCTGATTTATGCTGATTGAGCAGTTTCCCTGCACAGAGCACTGATATTGCTTTGCACTAGATGCAGTCATTAAGCAGCTTTATTCCTCCAGCAGATCTGACAGAGCTAGGGTTATTTTGGCACTGGTGAGGCAGGGTAATTGTTGGGTTATTTTATTTTATTTTATTTTATTTTATTTTATTTTATTTTATTTTATTTTTTATTTCATTTCATTCTATTTTAAAACTTAATCATTTTAACACCTTTATCTTTTTTTTTCTTTTTTACAGACAGCTGATTAAAACATGTGGATTGATATGCTCTATGACCCTTTTTAGAGTGCATGTGTTCATGCTTTGACCCTCTGGGGTTTCTCATGAGCTTGTTTATCATGATTATAATTGTTAACTCCTATAGCATTTATGCTATGTAATTTATGTAATATATATGCAAAGGGCACTCAGGGAGGAGCAGAGTGCAGTGGCACAGGGAGAGCAGATTTAGCAATGTCCCCACACCCCAAGACTTCAAGACACCAGGGTTCATTTCCCTCCTGTGCCCTTCTGACCTTGGCAAACTCATTTCACTTTTCTTTGCTTATCATTGTGCAGCTGATTTCAAGAATCACTTTTGGTCCTGTATCAGCAAACTTGTGCTGAAGGGAGGGTTGTGTGTTTTTTCAACCTTTTTTTTTTTTTTTTAACCTATATAAAGAACTCCTTCTCTGAAAGGTCATAATTTAACATCTCCAAGTCTTCAGAAGACAGACTGTCATAATCTTCTTTGTCTCCTGATGTTTTTCTGCTCCTGTTCATTTTTTCAGAAGCCTCCTGGCCCATTTTGCTTGAATCAACATGAAAATGATCACAGACACCCTGATTAGAGGTTTCAGAAGCACAGCTGCTGAACATGTATGTTAAGGGACAATTGTCATCTTGTGTAGGGAGATGTTTTTTTGTGGAGCCTTCAGCACTGAGACCCATTCCAAACATTTCTTCTGCTGCCTTTGGAGCCTGGCGTTGTGGATCCACCTGCAGCAGGAGCTCACAGCTCTGAATCCCTTCCAGGTCTCTCATATTAATCTCATCCTGCCCGTCAAGAAGCGAGAGGCTGGAGGTGTCCCAGAGCTCTAGTGAGACGTTTGTTTCTGATGAGATTTCCTGGAATAAATCTGAAGGATTTGGATCAAAGAAAGGTGGAGTTTCTGCCTCTGAGTTTTGCAAATCTGAATTTGGAGTTTCATTTGCTACACTGGGGAAATCTTGTCGTCCAGAAAAGAACAAGTTACCGCCACCCAGAAAATCCATGTTGCCAAACTGAAGCTCGGCATCCTTGGGTAACTCTTCTGAATTGCCTGGTGAAAAAAATATCCCATCCTGTGCCACTGTGTCTTGGACATCCAAGCTCAACAGGTTCTGGGCTCCTGGCAAATGAGCATCATGGTGATTCCCTTCCCTGGCAAGACTTTTGCTGTTTTCAGCTGCAGGCACAAGCTCTGGAGGAAGCTGTAAAGGGTTTGTTCCATGATTTGAGCTTCTTGCAGCTTCTTTCTGACTTTTCTGTGCTGGCATGAGAGGGGACCAACAGCTGTCGTGTTGCTGCCAAATCTGACTATTTAAAGACTCTTGCTCATGAATGTTAAGTTCAATTCTCTCACATTTATCATCATGCGACATGGCTGTGCTGGGAGCTGACAGCAGGACATCAGTCTCCTTGCCCTCAGCAGAGCCTGAGAATCCTCCAGAGCTCTCCTGGATGTGTTTAGGCAACACCTCCACCTTTCCAGGCTTTGGCAGCTGATCATTCTTAGAGGCATTTTGCTTTGCTTGGCTGCAGGAGCTGAGGAGGCCCTGGACCTTTTCTCTCCTGCCATCAATACTTGCTTGTTCTGAGGATCCTGCAGGTTTTTCTGGTGGAATTTGCTTCTTCTCTGAGGAGTGACCAAACAAAGTGGCAAGGGCTGATTGGGGTTTTGTGGGTTTCCTCTGGGTTGTTGCTTCTTTCCTGGGAGTTCTGCCTTTGTCTTCAGAGCCAAAAAGGGTAATGAAGGGGTTTTTCCCAAGCCTGAAACCTTTACCTGATGTCTCTCTACAGGCTTGGCTGCTTCTGGCCTCCTTGCTCTGGGCCCCAGTCTGTGACACAGGCACAGTGCTTTCCCCTGGAAGTTTCAGATTCACTTTTTCTTCTCCTTCTGAATGACCTCCACATTTGTCCAAGGATGTATTTGGTTTGGAATGTTCTGATGTCTTGGCTGGTTGCTCAGAAATGTGCAAGGTGTTTTCACTAAGAATTTCCCTGGGTTCCTTTGACTTGGGGTTGTTGACTTCATCATGTGAGGGGCAAGGGGCACAAGTTCCTTTCAGAGGTGTGTCTGTTGATACTAGAAAATCCTTGCCAGATGATTTAGTGTCATGTCTCCAAATACCCTCATGAGTGTTACTTTTCAGTGGGCCACATGTGTCCTGAGGTTCTGTTTCTTGTAAAGAGGACACATTGTGATCATCTGTCCTGTCTGGACAACCAGCTGAAGAGACTCTGTTCTTTTCATTTTCCTGCTCAGGACTGGGCTCTTCCAGAGAATCTGACATAGTTACTGGTTTCACTTCTTTTGTCTTCTCAAATTCTGCCCCTTTGCTCTCAGTTCCAGGCAAATCACTTCTGCTGGATGGCTGTATAGCTTCCCCCAAAGTTAATGGCATCTGTTTTCCCGGGAATTCTCTGGTGTTTGCCTTTGATTTATCATTTAACATTTCAGTGATCTCAGGTGACACACCCGACCCTCCTGGCTCCAGGGAACCAGAAGATACAGAAGAGGTCCTCAACACTCCAGAGGGGGAATGGCCTTGTTCAGCTTCATCTTCAGAGGGATCAGCATCCTCAGCTATACATTTTAGCTCTGTATTTGTGGTGTTTCTGGTTTTGGGCTCTCCTGGCACATGGATGGTCTGTGTGCTGTTCATTCCCTCTCCAAGGTGATGCTTGGCCCCTGCAGTGTCTGGGGTGGCTGCGATCAGCTCAGGTTTGTCATCTGTGATTGTGCCTCCTTCACTGGGTGTGCTCAGCGACCCACAGACCTTGTTTTGTGTCGCTGGGACCTCTGTGGCAGTGAGAGTGCAGCCCCCTGTGCCCCCCAGGTGCATCCTGGGGGTGGGTTTAGTGCTGTGGTGTGTGGGGTGGGGAGCAAGTGAGGCACGAGGCAAGGGTTTCACAGGCTCCAGGATGGGAGGGAGGGAGGCACAGGCAGGTCCAGCCTTCAGCTGGGCTTGTCTCTGCTGGATTGCAGCCACTCGCTGGGACACCTTCCCACCCTGCTTCCCTTCAGGCACATCCCCATCCCCTGACTCTTCACGGCCTCTCTGCTCTCTGTTCTTGGGCCAGGAACACGCCTGCTCTCTTTCCTTGGCGTAGGGGATTCCAGGTAAGAATCTTCCCTTCTCCACTGCTCCCTCCTGAGCCCTGAGCACCATCCTGCCTGCTCTGCTGCCTGCAGCCTGGTAGGTTTGCAGGCTCAGTGCAGGCTTTTTCCAGGAACACACTTCATTTCCAGCTTTCCCATCTACAGCCAAGGCTGGTTCTGAAGGTGGCCAGACTGTTCTGAGCTTGTTCCCTATGAGGACAGCCCTGCTGTTCCTGTGCTCAGCCAGCTGCAGATCACACTGTACATTGAAGGATGTGGGTTTCTCTCTTGTTTCAGTCTTTTTGGCCCTGTTACACCAGTCCCAGGGCTGTGGTTCATGCTGAACCTGGTGGTGCTCCAGCCTTTCCATCTCACTTCTGCTTCCAGCCCCAGCCATCAGCTTGTAGTGGACTTGGCAGTAAAACACCCCGTGGAGGGCAGCATAGTTTTGCAAACTGGAAAACACACATGGGCACAGCTGTCAGTGGCTGTGTGGGAGGGGAGCTGTGGCACTGATGGACAGGCCTTCAGCAAAATCATTTCTCAGTGGAGAAGGGAGGGAGGGGGTTGAAGAATGAAACCTTTCAAAAGTAGTGTTGGCTTTCTCAGAATATGTTTGATTTTTCTTTCAAACACCAAAACAACATGAAAAATTAAACATTTCCTTGCAATACCTCTGGGGGCTGTAGCCCAGGTTATGTGCAAGCCCTTTCTCATTTACAGGCCAGGCTACATACCAGCACTCCATCTCTGCCCCCGCATGCACAGCATGAACCTTATGGGTAAAAGTGCCCAGGGCTCCCATGATACAGCAATTGCAGGATGGGAGGAAGTGTCTGCAGAGCTGGGGGCAACAGGATTTCAAGCAGCCTCACAGGGGGTGGCTGTCTCAGCCACTGACAAGCTAAAACAAGTCAGCATTGTGTCCTGGGGACAGGGAAGCCAACTATGTCCTGAGCTGCATGGCAAAGAGAAGTGAATGTTCCTCTATATTTGACGTTTTTAGGATTCCGTGTGGAGTACTTCATCCAGTTTTGGGCTCTTCACAGCAAAAAAGACATTGCTGTACTGGAAGGAATCCAGCAAAAAGCCACTAAAGTGGTGAGGGACCTGTGTCATCTGAGGAGAGGCTGAGAGCTGGGTTAGCCAGGAGAAGGTTAGGAGGGAGAAACTCACGGCTGTGTGTGTCTATTTTATGGGAGGTTATAGAGAAGACAGGGCTGGAGTGCTCTTGGAGACGGGCAGTGACTGGATGAGAGACAATGGGAACAAGTTGTGACACAGGGAATTGTGATGAGATGCAAGAAAAGCCATTTTCACTGGTGGTCAGATATTCAAAGTGGGGCCCCAAGTGAGATTGTGTAACCTCCAGCCTTGAAACCATTCACATCTCTCCTGGACATGTTCCTGAACTCCTGCCCTCCTTTGGCCTGAGAAGGCTTCCAGAGGTGCTTTCCAACCTACCTGGCTTGATGTGACTCTTGGGCACATGATTTGGTGCTGGACAGTGCTGGGTGAATGGCTGGACTCAATGATCTTAGAGGCCTTTTCCAACCTTAATGATTCTATGAACATAGGAGGCACCCAAATGACTCCTCTAACAGCATCTCCTATCAGTATTCCCAAACTGTAAATATTTATTGTAACTTCAGCTTACCCTTGCACCACCATCCATGCAGATTCCTGATCTGGACATGTCTGCAGGCTTGAGGTAGGCAGACTTCAGCCTCCAGTGATGGAGAGGCGGATGGAATCAGGGAAACTGCCTGCCCTTTTTCTCATTTCTTGAGTCCTGCCCTGTCAGAATTACCCTTGGACAAATTTGATGGAAACCACTTGGGCATCCCTTAAAAATAAATGCACCTGAGTCCGACCACTCACCTCAGCTTCCTCCCGCAGTCCCGACAGCAGAAACACGAGCGGTGCACACAGACCTTGTCAGTGACCACACGCTCCATGGGGTAGACAGGCTTCAGGCAGGAGGCACACATTTCTTTCAACATGGGCTGAAGAAGGAGAAACTGAAGTTAAATAACTGAATCATGACCACCTGGAAGTGCATCTGCAAGGTAATTTACTGAATCTCTGCTTGTGTTGTGTTTTCTTGTTGTTCTCTTGCAGATCTATTGTGAGAGTTCAGATTCCTGTCTGACTCAAATTGTCAGTGTTAATTTTCAGTCAGAACAGAAAGACAGAACACCTTTGGATCTCTGATGAGAAAAAATATGTTCATTTGATTGAGAGTAAATGATTCATTCAGTTGAATTATTTAAAAACCTTGAGTGAGGTGAGAAATGTTGCTCTGACTCAAAAACTCCTGGAATCACTGCTGTCTTATGACTGCTCACACAGACATAGTCCAAGCCCTGGAAAGGCAGCTCATATCAGCATAAAACTTCCACAGCTCCATGGATCTGGTGGTTTCTCCACTGTCTTTACTCTCTGGATTGTGTTGTGTGCCATAACCTGATTCCCCAAACATCTCTTTATGTGAAAAACCCAGAGAATCTCTCTGGAACTCATTGCCAGCATCAGCCCCAGTAGTGGAGAGAGAGGGGGGAAAAAGAACCTTGGCTATTAGCTGAGCTGTAGAAATATCTCCAGGTGTTCTGCATGGTCAAGTGACCCAGAGCATGCAGGTGGCATTGAGGATGTCTCAGTGCATCCCTCCCTGTGGTGCAAAGCAGAGGCTCAGCTGGTGAGTTAATCTGGAATGCAGGTCTTTCCAAAACCCCAGAAGGAGCACAGCTGGGCCCAGCCTAGCTCTGACAAGATCAATGCTCTAAGTACTGGCACTCCCTCACATCAGGGCAACTCTGCCTCTTTTGTATGGATCTTATTTGCCACAGTTTTGCTGGGGCTCTCTGATCCCTCTGTTTTTTTTTCTCATATGCTCCTACTCTGGTTTGCAGCATTTTCAGCTCAAAGAAAAGGCAAGTGCACTTTCTGCTCTCATGTGGAGTGGCTGATGGCCAGATTTTAGCTGTGACCAGAGTAAACAAATTGGCATCCAGAGAAGCTGTGGATGCCCCTTCCCTGGAAATGTTCAAGGCCAGATTGGATGGACCCTGAGCAACCTGATCTAGTGGAAAATGTCCCCGCCCATGGCTTTGAAATTAGATGATCTTTAAGGTCCCTTCCAAACCAAAACATTCTCTGGCTCTGTGTTTCAATGAAACAGAAAAGATGTTTCTGTATCTCAAGAGATGAGTGGACATGAACAAGACAGGGAACAAAACCTTGTCTTTCACTTGCAACAGACACCTGGGGAACCAATTTTTAACTTCTTAACTTTTTAACATTTAACTTCCATTTGTCTGAACATACCATTAAGGCCAAGTCATCTCTATTTTCCTGTGAAGACTTTCAAGAAGATGAGTTTAACATCTTGAGGTTTCTTTCTTCCTTCTAGAGGGAAGCATGTAAGCAAAGTCCCAGTCTTTCCTTCAGTCTGAAATGATCCCAGCACCCCTCTACTCTTCCAGAGAGCAAAGGTCTGTAAGTGACTACAGCAGTAATGGGTGTCTAAACTCCCAGTATTCTCAGTGGAGTTCTTGCTAAGGCAATCTAAAGGTTCTAAAGAATCTAAAACATCTACTCTGAAACAGGCCCATGTAGATGTACAAAATTGATCTGCTTCCAAGGTGAATTTCACCAGTGTGACTGCAGAACTTCCTCTGATGGTGATGAGCTCTCACCCAGCACAGGGGTCTGTGTCCTGGCAGAGAAGAGAGTAACTTAACATGCCTGTATTACATAAGAAAAAAATATGCTTTCCTTTAATCATGAGCAAAGAAGGAAGCAGAGCTGTTTAACAAACAAGCGGAATCTCTGTGAGCTGGGAATGAATGTCTGAACTCCTGGAGTGTGTTTCCAAAGTGGGGTAACCTTTAATAGGGGATATTGGTTTCTTTCACAGGGGGATTTATTTTCAATGATCCTTTTCTGACACATGGCAAACACTCCTGCTCTTCAGAGGTGTACTTGTCAGTGGTCTGGAAGATAGAGAGGTGATTAGAAGCAAATTAATGGCACTGTGGGCAAGGAAATTATCCTAAGGCTTGTGTGGAAAGCAGTTACAGGGTGTTCCTGGAAGGCTCTTCCAGCACACTGCTGATTACTGCAGCGCTGAAAGCTGCAGCTGGATTATGGCTTATCAGTTGTTGCCTTTTTTTTCCTTGTGTGAATTAAAACCTTTATATAGCAGTGGAGGTCAGCCTGAAAATGCCTGTGTTATTGATAAGCAGAGAAGCTGGGGAAGGGTGAGGAGCACAGAGCTTGTGAGGAGCAGCTGAGGGAGCTGGGGAGGCTCAGCTTGTAGAAAAGGAGGCTCAAGGGACACCTTCTCATTCTCTTCAGCTCCCTGACAGGAGGATACAGCCCAGTGGGAGTTGTCTCTTCTCCCAAGTAGAAAGTGATAGGACCAAAGGAAATGGCCTCAAGTTGTGCCAGGGGAGGTTTAGATTGGGTGTTGGAAAATATTTCCTCACAGAAAGGTTTGTCAGGCTTTGGAGCAGGCTGTCCAGGGCAGTGGTGGAGTCACCATGCCTGGAGGGATTTAAAAGATGTGTAGATGTGGCCACCTGGGGACAGGGTTTAGTGGCATGTTGGTGGTGCTGGGTTAATGGTTGGATTTGATGGTCTTAGAGAGCTTTCCCAAACTTAATGATTCTGTGATTCCGTGGTGAGCACGAATCTGTCAGACTGAAGACTGAGTGTCCTCAGGGAGGCCAGTGACTGACAGAGCTGGGAAGGGCAGTACTTTTTGTGGGCACTTCAAATGAAGTTGTCCACTGCTGCAAAAGAACCAAACCTGTAGCTGAACTTGTCCTTTGACCTCTCAAGGAGGTAAAGGTCTGACAATACCTCCTGTCCTCTGTCTCCTGGTCCAGATAACTCTCCCATCCTGCTTGCTTTTGAAAATATCTGCTGTGTGAGAATGCAGAGACCCACCAGGGCAAAGAACAGTGAACAATGTCATGTCTTGTACCCCAAAATCACAGAAAATCTGTGACAACTCATTTGGGATCTGAAAGTTTGTATGTGCTCTGCTGGTTTATTATTGCAAAGTCTGAATGTGAACTGATCCTTCAGCTTGTGTTTGAGTTTCAAATCTTTGCATTTGTTTTTTCTCTCCAGCTCTTTCAGTGTCTCAAGGAGCCATGTATGGTGCTGAAATAATGCAGCATCTGTCTCCTCATCATATTTCAGTTTCTAGCTGATGGAAATACCATGAAAAAAACACGTCTTAAATGATCATAGCCTCATAAATGGCTCTTTGAGACATTTAAAAATCCTGTAAAACCAGAAACACAAACAATAAGATTGGCATTTTTAAGCAGTGGCAGTGCAGGATATTTGGGTTTATTTGAGTTTATGTGGAGTAATTTTCATTGCCCAAATAACCTGTATGCAGCTTACTAAAATTGCTCCACGGTCCTTCAAGAGGAATGAAACAAACGTGTAATGGAAGCTGAGATGGAAACAAACAGGGAGAAGAAAGGAGTGTTGAAAAAATTTTGAAGGTGATCTCCAGATAACTAAGTCTCCCTTATTTTTGTGACTGGTCCTACTAAAGGAATTGGGAAGGTCTAAGTAGTTATTTTTTTCTGATTGCCTGAAAATAGATCTGCTCAGTTTATTATGATCTGCTGTTCCAGTTCAGCTTTCAGTGTGGAACTGAAAATGGTGTCCCTATTCTTCTTTTGGCATGTCTTTCAAATTCATGGGGTTCTAGATACAAATCAATGCATTCTGGAAATGTACCTCTTTTCTGGGGAAGCAGAACTCCGACGTGGTCTAGAACACCTCGAACAAGGTGTTCATAACACAAGATGACAGCTGCTATTTAAAACCTAACGATGGGCTTAGGGATATGGAGTGGTAGACTCTGAACTGTCCCTTCCTCTCCAGCGTCCTGCTCTTAATTCATTAGTGTGGGCTCTTTTTCCTCAGAGGAAAAAAGGCAAACATTAACTGTGGCAGCTTACTTGGTTTTTTTTTAATGAAATTACTGTCTCATTCTCAGATAAACTGACGGACTGAGCAATGGGATGTCTGCCTGTAGATCAGTCAGAAGAGCTACAGTCAGACCCAGAGGTTGGCAGTCTAAGTCTGAGCCAGGCTGTAGGACACAGGTCCACAGCCTCACTTCGAGTCCTGTGGGCAGTTTTGGTCACCACGATACAAGAAGGACAAGGGAGGGCAACAAAGAAGGTGAAGGGCCTTGAAGAGAAGCAGTGGGAGGAGCAGCTGAGGACACTTGGTCTGTTCAGCCTGAGGAAGAGGAGACTGAAGGGAGACTTCATTGCAGTTACAACTTCATCGTGAGGAGGAGGGGCAGACACTGATCTCCCCTCTGTGTGACCAGTGACAGGAACTGAGGGGATGGCCTGAAATTGTGTCAGGGGAGATTTATGTCGGATGTCAGGAAAATGTTCTTTCCCCAGAGGGTGGTTGGGCACTGGAGCAGGCACCCAGTGAAGTGGTCACAGCACCAGCCTGAGCTCAAGAAGTGTTTGGACAATGCTCTCAGCCACACATGGTGGGATTTTTGGGGATTTCTTGTGCAAGGCCTGGAGCTGGACTCGATGATCCTTGAGGCTCCCCTCCAACTCAGAATATGCTGTGATTCTGTGAGAAACAGTCTGGTCCCTCCATGGGCTCCTCACATTCCCCCACACCGGGAGTGAACTCCTTGCACCCTCCCACCTCTGAGCTCAGTGTGAGGTGAGTTGAGGCACAGCAGTGAGGAAGGGCTGGTCATCAGCTGCTCCTCCTTGTAAGGCTTGTGGGGGTCCAACACCTCAGCTGCCTTCTCCCATGGGGGAAAGGGATGCACACAAGTGTCCAGACCTTTCCTGATGTACCCATCCTACCCAGAGTCCGGGACTGGGGGGGCGGTCTGTATCATCCTGGACTAATTTTTCAGATAAGAGTATGAACACTTTGCTGCAGGGCTGATGATCCACCCACAGTGTAAAGCAGATGTAGACCAAATCCCTCCAGTGACTCAGACTGCTCTCAATGTGTGATTCAACTGGTCCATTGAGACATGATTTCTAGGTATTTTCAGAGGAAACAAGCACTGAACAAAAGGAACTCAACCAGACCAAAGTATTTTTAAAGGTAAAATTTACCGTCAGAACGCAGCAACAGAAGTTAAAAAAAGCCACAAAAGATCTAAAATCTTGAGTTGAGAATGTACAAAACAAAGTCATAATAAGAAAAATTACTTTACAAAGTCTCAAAATGAATTTAAACAGTAAACATGTAGGAAAGCATGGAAAATCTAAACTAAGGGGTTTGTGTATACTGAATAATAAATTACAATTCTAGAAATAAAGAAAAGAAAGCAGTAACCATTCTGACTCAAGAATCTTTTATAGCATCTTTCTTTGGGGGAATGGCATTGATAGTAACTGTAGGTCTTAGCTTTACTATTTCCAGTATCATCAAACACTTTCCAGGAACTGAAAAACAAACTGATAAATAACTCCCCCAAGTCCAAGAGTGACAACAACTCAAGATTTTTTTTTCCTTTTCTTTTCTTACTGGCTAAGAGAAAACCTATCCAACCCACCCATCAATATGAGCTTGTGTGTATATATATATATATATATATCTATGTGTGTGTGTGTGTGTGTGTGTGTGTAGGATGCCCTTATTAGTAAAAGATGGTACCATAAAGGTGTTTGTTTGCCAATGACCAGATTGATTGGTTCTTTAATTGATCCTACCTATCCTTCCTTCTGCAGTAGGTCAGAGAAGCCTGATCCAACACCTCCAACCACCCCCACCAAACATTCTAGGGGAAGTACACTAAGGTGCCCATGGATGGATTTTTCCTTTGTGCTTCTAACAGTGCCAGGACTCTGGGTTGTGGTGCAGCACCAAGTTTGTTGGGTTGGCCAGGTGAGGGCTGTTCTCCAGTGTCAAGGCAGGCTGCACTTGTCCTGTCTGTGTGCAAACACCAGGACGATGACCCTGAGAAGTCCTTAGGGTGTAGGTAAATCCCTGTAAGTAATGTGGATAAAACAGGAGAAATATTTATCGTGGCCTTTCTCTTTTGTCTTATACAGTCCTCTCTTGTTCTCCAGAACCTCCTATTTCTTTGGCTTGGAGTTGCCAAAGGTGACAAAGACCACTCCTGGCTCCTGAAAACTCCCATTGGTGTGGAAGTCTTCACCTGGGCTCTTCAAGTACCTCCGAAACACAGGTGAGGCAGATACCTCATACTGGGGATGAGAAACCACATCGCGTGTGGAAGACGTTTGTGTCTCGGATTGCTTGGTGACTGTGGTGGACGAAGTGATGATTTTGTTTCCAAACTGGTCCATTTCCTCATACTGCTCCATGACAGTCCGGGTGGCTCCGTAGAGCTTGGACCCATCGGGCCCTGTCTGCAGCTCCAAGATGCTTTTCTGCCTCCGTGGATTTTGTGGGCTGGAGCGGTATTCTGAAAAGCTGCCTTTCATCCCACAGTGGCAGCTGTCTTTGGAGGTGTCCAGAGAACACTTCTCTTTGTCGCTGGTTGGATGGCTGGCATTGCCAAGCGTGTGCTGTTTCACGGAGCTCAGCCCAGGTTTTGTTTGGACAGGGTCTGATCTCTTCTCTAAGGGTTTTGTGTCGTGCCCAGCAGACCCTGCTGAGGGGTGGTTATAGGAGCTAAAGCTGTTCTGAGTAAAAGCCTCCCTCTTTCCTGGAGAGTCAAGACAGTCTGGTGAAGGGCCATCCTGGGGGGAATGTGTTGTCCTGGGTGATTCTGCTGGTTTCCTGGCAGCAGACTCAATGGAGATGTAGGAAGGTGAGGAGGGAGAGCTGACACGAGACTGAACGAGGCGGGGGACCTCTAGCTCTGTCTTGGCTGCCTCTGTCTTTTCTGCCACCTTTGCGCTTTCCACAGATGCTGTTTCCCCTGACTCCAGCATGACTTCCTCTTGCCTGGCTTTGCTTGAAACAATGCTGATCTTACGGATATTGCTACTGCTCACAGAGCTTTGGGCGCTCCCCAGAGACTCCTTGAACAGCCCTGAGAGCCCTGCAATGTCTGACTCAGACTTGAGATTAGAAACGGAATAAATAGCTTTCTTGATGGCCTCCTCGATGTCCTGGATGCGGGCAAGCGTCTGCTCCTTCAGGTGGAGAATCTCAGCACTTGCTCGCTCCAGGTCCTCAAAAACCAGGTCCACTGAGGAGACGCTGTCAGCGTCCTCCTTTGCCTCAGCCTTGTCCTGTTGCTTGGCCTTCTGGCGCACAACCCACTCGGGGACCTTCTCAAAGAAGCTCTTCAGAGCTTTCACATCCACTTTGCTTGTCTCCTCCTCAAACTCCCTCACTCGGGTCAAGATCTCTTGCAGCTGCTCCTGTCTCCTGAGGTTCTCAAAGATCTCCATAGCCTCCTTGACATTGCCTTTCATGATCTCCTCTTTGTGTACTGACAGCCTCTTCCGACGCTCATCTTCTGTTTCTCTCTTTTTTTTCTCTCTCATAACAACCGCTGGCTTCTCCTGGGCAGATATCTCTGCCTCCCTATCAGGACATTTCAGTTGCCTGCTGTTTCCCTGCTGGTGCTCCTCAAAGGAGTTCATTGACTGTTGATGGAAGGACATTGAATGAGACATTTGCCTCCTCTCATGCACCTGCTGCACGACTCTCTGACTATCCCACAATCCATAAGAATTAGATACACTTTCCATTTCCACCTTGGATGAGGCATTTTGTGCAGTGCCATCTCCTCTTTTTGGAGGGCTGTTGTGACCCACAGGGGAGGTGCTTGGCTCAGTTTGTCCTGGCACATCCTGTCTCTGTGATCTGCCAGGACAGGCTGGAGATGACAGTGAAGAGCACCCATTCTCCTCTCGGCACAGCTCTATCTGCCTTTGAGCCACCTCGCCTGGGCATCTCCTTGGAGCAGCTGCTTTATCACTCATCATTCCCTGCTTGACTTCAAAGCCAACCACTCCATTTTTCATTGGCTTTGAGGTCTTAGCACTGTCTGGTTCTACCTTTCCTTGTCCTCCTTTGCTGGCCTTGTACCTTTCTTCTGCTATTTGAAGAGGGGTTTTGGCAGTGTATTTTGGCAGCTTTCTCTCTGGGTTTATACCCTGAACTGTGACAGACTTCTTCACAGATGTCTCTAAATTGCAGCATTTTGCTTGAACCTCCTCATAGCCTGATTGTTCATGAACTTCCACGCAGCTTAATCCCAGCTCTGTGGGGGAAGGCCTTGGCTTGTTGATGTCCCTGAAGCCTGAAGGTTTTGGAGGCAGGGGTGGAGGGATGGGTTTTGTTGATCTGCTTGTGCTGTAATTTGCAGAGGCAGAATGTGCCTCGTGTAAGAGGTGTTCAGGTTTTGGAGGGGGAACAGGTTTTTTCCTGGGTGGGACAGTAGTTTCTGGTTTTGGAGGAGTCCTGGGCTTCTCTGCAGGACTCTGGTCACTGGGTTTACAGGACAGAGAAGGGAGAGGAGGAAGAGGGGTCTGGAGTAGTGCAGAACATCCTGGGGCTTCATCTTTGCTGGTTGGTAATGGAAGGGCACCTTCTCTTGCTGCTTTAGTTGAGGGTGGGCAATGCTCTGCTTTCATCACAGCAACTGAGGGAGGAGGAGGAAAGTCATTATCAGCCTGTGACCCTGAAGCCACTACAGCAGTCTCGTTACTAGCGAGTTGAGTCTCATTTTTCTTTTTACACACAGAATAGGACTGCCCTGCATTCCTGTATATCATAGCAGCTTTAAAATCCCCTCTGGAGACATTAACATTAGACTTTTCCAGCGACTGAAGTGTGGCTTTTAAATTACCTCGGACAACATCCTCCTTTTCTACCAGGCGCTGTTCTGTGGCGGCACTTTGCAGTGCTCTGATAGCTGTCTGCACATCCCCTCTGACACCAACATCTCTTTCTTCTTGCTCTGATTGCTCTTTGTAATCAGACTCAACACAAGGGTTTATATAGGTTTTCACGGGTGTGGCAGTATAAAGGCCATCCTTAATGCTAAAATCTCTACTGGGCACAACTTGGATTTCCTGGCTCAATAGTTGTCGTCCCTGTACTTCCTCAGAAGCACTGACCTTTTTGTGTGATGCTATGCTCTTCTGAGACACGCTTGTGTGGGTCTTGGATGCCTCCTGGACTCTAGTGGTGGTGGTCCTGGTGGCAGTGCTGCTGCTCTCCTGCTTGGTGGATGAGGAGTCCTGTTGGTGTACGGTTGATTGAAGGGTCGTGGTCCCCTGTGAGCTGACTGTCTGCTGCCTGCAGGCTGTGTGGACCTCCTCCCTGTTCCTCTGGAACTTGCTCTGAACATGGTGCTGAATGTTTTTTGCTTCTGCTGTTGCCAGCCTCAGGCTTTGCATTGCAGCCTGGAGATCAGTCCCCAGAGCCTTTTCTTCTGCCTGAGTCTGGCTGGCTTCCCCAGGCACCACACTCTGCTGTTTCCCATCCACTTCTGCCCTCTGAGCTGTCACTTGTGTTGGAAATGTGCCTTGTATCATAGATTTTGGTTCATTCAAATGGGCAGCGGTGGCTTCTCCTTTCTCTTCCTTCTTACTGGCATCAGCAACCCTTTGGATTGACTTTGTTGTCACCTTAAGCCCTCCAGACAGAACTTCTTCCTTTCCCATCGCTGTGGGCAGGGGCTTCCCAAGACATTGCACAGTGGTGCCTGCCACACCTGCTGCATGCACAGCCTCTCTCTCTAACATACCCTCTCTGCCCATGCTTTCACATACAAATCCCTTTTTCGCTCCCTCCACAGCCCCTGGCTCCCCTCCTGCAATTACTTTCTCCATTTGTTCTTTATTTGTCAAGACATGTATGTTAGCCCCCTGCACAACCCGTGGGTTGCTCTCATCTGCCCCCTCCTCCTCTGCTTGGGAAGAGATGAGGGATTGTATCTCTGACTCCTGCTGGAGATTCTTCAGATAGCTGAGGTCTCCCTTCTCAATGCAGCTCGCAAAAAGTTGGACGTTTCCCTTCTCATTGTCCTCACGCTTGATGGTGGCTGCTGCTTTCTGCTCCTGAGAAGAAGCCAACAAGTTCCCAATTGTTGACTTCACATCCCCCTTGACGACTTTCTGCTGGACAGAACGGAACAGGAGGGAGTAGAGAGTCATCTTCAGTGATCCTGACTTTGTCTCTTGTAGGACCATCCCCTTTTTGATGGAAGCATCTTGACTGAGGAGACCCTGTAAGGCCTTGGCTACATCTCCACTCAAGTCCTCTTTGCCTTTAACAGCTTCACTCTGGTCCAGCAGCTGCAATGGGCTTACTTTGATCTTGCCCTCCCTGTCCTCCTCCACCAGCATACTCTGTGCTTCCACATTGGTCCTGTGCAGGAGCTGCAGCATAATCCTTTGCAAGTGGCCTCCCACAATCTCCTCTTTCAGGATCTCTGGAGCTCCTGGGCTGCTGAGCTGGTACTTCACCATCTTCACACTCTCCATATCATTAGCTTCAATGAGGATCCCATCATGCTGGATAGCCTGGCAAGTGCAGAGGGTCTCTAAAGTCTCCTTCATGGTTCTTTCTTTCAGTTCTATTTCTATGTTACCTTCAGAAGCACTAAATTTATCGAGAGGCGTGCTCTCAAAGAGCCACGTTGTGCTTTTCACATCTGCACGAGGGATCTCTTCTTGGGCCCCAGCGCTGGTCGTCACCTCTGTGTCCTTAAGGGTGTCCATGGGCTGGGTTTCAAACAACCAGGTGCAGCGTTTTACATCCCCTTTCTGGCTGTCCTCTCTCTGCACTGTGCTCATGGATGAGCTTCTCTCTGCATCCCCGTACAGGGAGTCCACGGGATGGTTCTCAAAGAGCCAAGTGGATGTCCTCACGTCACCCCGCTGCACGTCACTGACACTGACCATCCTCACGTACTTCTTCTGGCCCACTTGCTGGGACTCAAAGAGCTGCTTGTTGGACTGAACGTCTCCCTTCTGCACATCATCCACTGTTCTGGGCACAGACAACTTTCCCTCTGAGAAGGAGTCAAGAGGCTCTGTCTCAAACCTCCACCGCGCAGTTTGCACATCCCCTTTCTTGATGTCCTCTTGGGTGACAGCCCTAATCACAAACACCTCTTCTTCCTTCTTGATCTGATCCAGGGGCTTAGTTTCAAACAACCACCGGGCACCTTTCATGTCACCTTTCATGATTTCTTCTTTCTGCACTGAAGTGACCTCATGGTATCCTCCCTCTTTATCCTGGATAGCGTATAAAGGTTGGCTTTCAAAGAGCATTGTGCAGGACTTGACATTAGCTTTGCTCATGGTGTCTTTCTGGATCTTCTGGAGTTCTGTCTCATCCACTTTGTCATGGATTTGGTCAAGGGAATAGGTCTCAAATACGAACCTTTTTCCTCCAATATCTCCCCCCTTGGCATCCTTTTCAGGAGGTATTTCCTGGATGCCCTCAGAGTTGTCCTTCAGGGTGTCCATGGGGTAGTTCTCAAAGAGCCACGTGAACTTGTGCACAGACCCAGCTTCAATTGTTCCAGCATCCTTCTGGGATTTTGGCTTGGTGGCTGTGTCCAAGGGCTTGGCTTCAAAGAACTCTTTCACTCTGGACACTTCTCCAGACTGGAACTCCACACGGCTGGAGTACCGCATGGTTTTTTTCCGGTCAGCTTCACTGACAGCGCTGCTGCCCAAGGGTTCAGTCTCAAACAGGTGCCGGACAGTTTTGACGTCCACTCCCTGTAATTCCTCCTGACTGTAGGCCTTACTGACTTGCAAATACTGCTCCTCCTGGCCTTTCAGGGAGTCCAGGGGCTGAGTCTCAAACATCCATGTGTAGGACTTCACATCGGCTTGGGGCATGCTGCCATCCTCCTCCTGCTTCTTCTCAGCCTTCTCGTACAGGGTGTGCATGGGCTGGGTCTCAAAGAGCCACCGGCAGGTCTTCACATCCCCCTTCTGGGAGATCTCCCGCTTCACTGAGGGATGCTTCTCCCCTTCTGTGGCTTGGAGATGAATGACATCCATGGGCTGAGTTTCAAAGAGCCACTTGGCTGTCCTGACATCACCAGCCACCACCTCTTGCTTCGTGATCCCCCGTATTATATCCACTTTCTTGATGCTTTCATCAAACTGGTCCAGGGGCCTGGTTTCAAACATCCACTTGTAGTTCTTGACGTCACCGCTGATGATCTGCTCTCTGCTTACAGAAGTGACTTCGTGGAAATTGCCAAAGCTATCCTTGATGGCATACAGGGGTGTTGTCTCAAACAGGATTTGGTTGGCTTTGACGTTGCCAGCTGGAATCTTCTCCTCCTCTTCTTTGGTGGCGGGCTCAGCATCAGCCTGCTTAATGCTGTCTAAGGGAAGAGTCTCAAACAGGGTCTTGAAAGACTTCACATCCCCTTTCACTACCTCTTCCATGCTGGTGGCTGGAATTTCTTCCTCAAATGCCTTGGAGATACTGCCAAGGGGACAGGTCTCAAAGACATGTTTTCTTTGCTTCACATCTCCCTTCTCCTCTGCTGAGAGCTCTACTTTCTTCAAACGTCCCACCTCAAAATTGTCTTTCAGGGTTTCCATTGGCTGCGTTTCGAAGAGCCAGAGTGTAGACTTCACATCACCTCCAATGACTTGTTCTTTGGCTACAACACTTTCTGAAGCTTCTCCTTTCAGGGAGTCAAGAGTCTGGGTCTCAAAGAGCAATCGTTGTTTAGTGACATCTGCTCCTGTGACAAAATCTGTTGAAGCCTTAAAGTCCTGTTCTTCAACTGTGATTTCTCTGATGGCATCCAGAGGCTGAGTTTCAAATATCCACCTTGCACCACTGACATCCGGCCTTCCAATTTCTTCCAGTGAAATCCCACGGATTATCTGCACTTTGGAAGTGTCCTTGTTGATGGTATCAAGGGGCTGGGTCTCAAAGAGCCAGCGAGCCGTCCTGACTGCATTGGTCTGAATTTCTTCACGGCAGACGGACTTGATTTCGTGGATAGTCCCACTTTTGTCTCTGATTGCACAGAGGGGCTCTGTTTGGAAGAGCCTGACAGTCTTCTTAACATCGCCTTTAAGCTCCTGGATTTCTGACTTGAGTTGTAGGATGCTCTTCTCCTCCACTGAGGAGCAGCGTCCTATGGCATCCAAGGACTGTGCTTCAAAGAGCTGTTTGGCCCCTTTCACGTCACCTCCCTGGACAGGCTCCTTGAGAACTGCCTCCTGCACCTCGGTTTCATCCGAATACAGTTTATTTAATGTGTCCAGTGGCTGGGTTTCAAAGAGCCACCGGGCAGTGCGAACATCCCCTCTGGCAAGGTCCGTTTCCGACACCTTGGCTGATGTTGACAGGTTGTATCCATTTATGGACTGGCTTTCAAACCTCAGGGAAGTGCTTTTCACATCCCCACTGGGAATGATCTCTTCTTCTGTCAGCTTCTTCGTTGCTTGATGGTCCCCAATGGAGTCAAGTGCCCAGTTCTCAAAAATCCAGCGCATGGACTGAACCTCTCCCGGGAGAACTTTATCCAGGTTCACGGAGGCCTGTGCATTGGGATCCTCGGTGTTAAGCATTTCTGCCAGGTCCTCAGTCACAGCTTCTTCCAGGTTCTTCCTGAGCTCGGGGTGCATGTGCCTGTAGAGCCTCTTCAGCTCGTTCACCTGGCGCTGCTGGTAGAACTTGGAGAAGGCTTGCTTTGGAGGAGGCACAGGGAGTGCATTGAGATCCTGGCCCCCTGGAGCGATGACCTGGACTGAGCCAACGGCTGGAGGGGGAGGCAAGTCATCTTCCATTTTCTGGATGGCAACTTTAGATGATTTCTGAGCCTCTGACATCTTTGGGGAAACAGTTTTAAACGTCAGCATCACCTCTCACCCCCCATCCCCATGGCTGTTAATGGAGTGAATGGCAAAGGGAAAAGCCAACAGGGGAAATCCATGCACCCAGTAAGCTGCATACCTTTGGTTCAGTAGCACACAGCACTCCAAAACATCACATCACTGCACACGCTCCAGGCTTGGTATTAGCCCTGGTTCCACAGCAAAGCGAGGTCTCTAATCCAGGTGAGGTGGTTAGTCTACAATTCCCAGGATTCAGTCCAGCTAGAGCACAACACAGGTGCCTGATGTGGGCTATGTGACCAAGAGAGAGTGACCACAAGAAGGATAAGGCTTAGGAAACTCAGTGAAAAGTTAACTTCTCCCTCCTGCTGGCCAGTGTCCAGAGATGTTGTGTCCCTGGCTGAGGACCTGCAGGGAACAAAAGATCTGGGTGCAGGAGAAAGCCAAGGAGCTATTTCTGAAGAGGTCTCAAGAAGAAAATGGGGAGAAGGAACCAAAATGTCAAACTGAGCTGGTGAGGTTGGCTGGTGAGGTAACATGATGAGTTTTTGGTAGCGCTACGGGGTGCCCACTCACTGCTCAGGAGGGAGGGCTTGGGGAAGGATGTTCATCTGATTAATGATTTCTTCTGTTGCACTCAGAAGTGTGCCCCATTTGCACAAGAGTAGGTGCACATTTACACAGTTGGTGACTTAATAAAGCCCTTCTGACTTGCAGACTTGTACAGGCTAACTGAGGTTTGCAAACTGCTGGAATCAGCAGGATGGATGATCTGTGCTGCCTGAGGAGGAAAAGCAAGGCTGAGGGATAACACCTATAGCTGGGGGTCAGGAGAGTTAGACTCAGTCAGAGTCTATAGTTTATACTCAGTCAGATTGAGCTCATCTCAAATTCACAGCAGTGTTGGTACAGAAGTGAACAGAGTGGGCTGTGGTTATCCAGTCTCCCTCTGAGCCTCCATTTCTGCAATTTTTCTCCTCAGTTTGTGCATCCTGGGCACCGAACACTGAACTGAATACCTGCAACCTGCACTGCCTGGGCATTTATCCACAAGGAAGGTAGCTGAAGCCTTTAATCATTGTCTAAAAGAGATTGCAATCCTGGTGGCTTTCCTTTCAGTAAACAGATCTGCTGACCCTTGGCATGCCTGTGCAGTTACGTCTGCAGAGTTATGCCCGGAATATTATTAGTTGTTGCTCAAAGCAATGGTGCACGGTGTTATTTCACTCTGTTACACACAGATTGTTCTGGCTAAAAATAAGTCTCAAACATTAGTAAAAGAAGCCCACACTCAGAACACCAAAATCAGCATATTTTGCAGTGAGTGAAAAATGCAAATCTTTCACATGAGCCAACGTAGTTGGAATGCACTTTTTAAAATAAGGGGTTTGTTTGTTTTTTATTTTTTTTTTAATCTGTGAAGAACTTCTGAATGTGGGGAAGGGCAGCCGAGCAGCTGATAGCTATATTCAGTATGTAAGTGCTCCTGTCTGCCTTGTGTGGGTATTTAGATCACACTCACAGGCCACAAATATTTGGTTAGATAACAGTGCTTATCTTAAACATTTCCTACCTTGCTTTCTTTCTGTCTGTGGGGAGAGTGAATGGAGTTGTCCTTCACAGTACTCTGGAAAAGATATGAGTAGAAATGCCATTAAACTACCCAGCAAGACGCATTATCTGCATATATATTTTTATATACTTATATGTACTAATGTGTGTATCAATTACAGAGAACTGAAAACCATGAAGGTGTGATTTTCTCCTTTGGTTCATTGGCAGTTCTGAGCAGCTGAGAAAGCAGACTTATTCCAGGTTAATCCGATATATGTTTCCTAATGTCTCAGTCAACAAGCAAAACCCCGAACATATTTTTTTTAAAGTCAGGGGAAAAACAAAACTAGCACTGATTTCTCCAAAGTTTCATTTAGCCTATATTTTTTCTTATACTTAAATATTTTAAAAAATGTATCTGATCTACATTTGTAATTGCATTATGAATTGTGTAATTTATTGCTTTGAAATTTAAAAAAAAATTTCTTGGCTCTCTAATCAGCTGTAATTTTCCAAATTACAATTGCAGTGTCCACTTATTTATTTTCAACTGAGGCTGCTTCATCTGGACCTCTCCCTGATAAACACTCGAAAGACTGCATCTCTGAACAGGGGCCCCATAAAAGGTTCAGAGAGTGGGGAAATCTGAACATGCCTGCAGGAAGGGTCCAGATATGAAATCCCATCCCATGTCACTCCTGGATCACCAGTGGAACTGGGAAAATGAGGAAAAAATATGCCTCATAACCCTTAAAACCTGTGTTATCCTATGACCCAATGATCAGCCTGGAGTGGGGGATTAAATCCCTGGATCCCAGACTAAGGGATATTAGTAGGGAAGCCCAGGCAGGTTGCACTGCAAAGTTATGCTTGAATGTGGCATATATGGACATATATATATATATATATATATATGTGTGTGTGTGTGTGTGTGTGTGTGTGTCAGAATGGGGATAGCATGGAGACATATGTTACTCTGTACTGATAACCTCTTCCATGGATGTATGTGAATATAAATGTGTAAATAAAGAGGAAATCTTATTATGAGTAAATGTACAGGATAGTGGATGTGTGTGCTTGGTGTGTGTGTGTGCATGTGTGAATTTAATAAATATGTGATATACGCATGTGTTTGTACACATTTAGGCAGCAAGGGGGAAATGGTCACTTTTGGGAAACCAAACGTGGTGTTTCTTCAGATTTACAAAACCAGACACGTTTTCTCTGTCACCCTCTCACAGCCACTTGCGGACGGGACATTGCTGGGATGCCGCCGGCGGCTGGGGAGGGGGAGGACCCGGTCCTTACCGGCTGTGCGGGGCTGGCGCCGGCAGCAGCAGCTGTCTGCGAGAGATACAGAGCCGACAGCTCCTTCACCGAGGGCGCAGAGGACCTCCCTCGTCCTTGCTGAAGTGTGTGGCTGGTGCTGCCTGATGGGTCTAAAAATGACCGTGCCCGATCATCTGAAACAGGGACAGAGGTGTGTGAGCCACAGGCAGGAGGGCAGGGCCAGCATCGCTTACCACAGGCTCTGCTGGGCTTCTGGCACTGCACACCGAGGCCTCCCACAACCCCCTCCCTGGTCCCCCAAAACTTAACATCACACCCTTCTGGCTCAGGGAAAAAACATGGACATTCCCATCTCCTTCGTGGCTGAGGTGGATCGTTGAGCCTGGATGAGAGTGGCACTTTGGCAGTGACCTGATGGCCCCATTCCTGCTCCCCTGGGCAAGGCCATCATCAAGCAGGAGCGAGTCAGAGGACATGGAGGAGCTGCACATATCCAACTTGAGCCAATTTCTACTTTTTTTGCTTCATGGCTACACCACTCTCCTGTGGGTGTGCCTCACAAGCAGTTACATCCACTTATCTTTGCCTCTCCCCTGGGCGCTCATTTCAGGAGAGATGAAGAGGGTGAGATCTGCCACAGTATGTACCAGGGAGCCCTCGGTAGAGCCTCAAACCCTGCTCTGAATTTAGATATTTTGAGCTACACCAGCTTTCATGGGGTCCCCCCCACTGGAGCTTCAGTTTCCAAAGAAAGAAGCAACTCCAAAATGTAGCCAATAACTTTCTTTTTGCATTAATCTGCCAGATGTGAGGATGGTTATCACCACCTCCCATCACAGACATACATAATATGTAGAGCTTTACACCTACAGGGTGCATCTCAGCCCTCCAGGTTAGTCAGGGCTGTAATTTCTCTGTTCCCACTGTAAAAACACGAGAAGGTTCTCCCGTTCTCTGCAGGGCTTGCACTGCTGCATTCAGATTTAGTGAGGTATTTGCAATGCTTTTGGTTTGAACAATGGGCTCTCTCTCCACAAATCCAGCTATTGCACAGGCAGGAAAGGGCTGATGTATTTTTTAATATGTGCCCACTAGAAGCACTGCAGCCATTCCAGCATTCTTTGCCCTAAAGCCTCAGCCCTCAAATCATGAGAATTAGAAAACAACAAACCTAATGATTCTTCTTTGTGTTCTGAATTTTAAATTCAGATTTTGAAGTTTTTCTCTAAAATACTGAAAGAAACTCTGGTTTTATTTTAATTTGATGGGAAACAACTAAAAATGTGCTTCAAATGAAATACCAGTTTCTATAGGCACAAACATGCACCAGAAAGCCGTGATGATAAGAGCAGAGGGACCTCAGTGAGTTGTCAGACCCTGCCAGCTGTGCTGCTGGAAGGTGCCAAACCTCAAGATTTCTGTTGCCCTTTATTCCAGCTGCTCCTGCAGGTGTGCAGGCATTTTGATGCAGAACCAAAGCTGGATACATGGGGAAGCAGTGGGATGCAATAAAGATTTAGCTGCCCAGTTCTGCTGGAGGTCACTAGGACACAAGAGAAGGAAACAGAAGGTATTTCCTTAATGCCTTTTTCCCCTCTAAATCTTCATCTAAATCACCTCTCTCCCTGATTTCTGCTGTCCACAGCTTAAACACTGAGTCAAAGGGAATTAATTATCTGTCTACAGCCACTGCAGAGAGTGGCAAGGATGGGGCAGACCTGGTGCATCCTGAGATAGGCTGTGAGTTTGCAACCACCCTCTGCTTGCATCATTTTCCCCCAGTCTGCTCAAAACACCCCAAACTTTGACTAGATCCTGTATTTTTGACATGAGCAGCATCCAGGAAATCATAGAATGATTTGTGTTGGAAGGAAGTTTGGAGAACACATCGTTCCAAACACCCTGCCATGGGCAGGGATGCCATTTACTAAATCAGGTTGTTCTGAGCCTTGTCCAAGTGCTGTTGAACACTTCCAGGAATGGACATCCATAACTTCTTTGGGCAACCCATTCTCACTACCCTCACAGTAAAGATTTTTTTTCCTGATATCTAATCTCAATCTCTCCTCTTTTCATTTAAAACTGTTCCCCTTTGTCCTAGGGACATCAGGAGGGTCCTTGCAGCGTGTGCTGGACTAACTTCAGAAACCTTTGGGGAATCTGAGAAAATTCCTTTTTGAGGAATTTGAAAAATCTTGTCTGGGAATGTCTTTCTTTCATCCTACATTGCTGAATTACCTACTGGAGAGGCAAAAAGGAGTCCAATCACTCTGGCAAACAGCAAGTTTCTTCTTTGCATGGTAACGAGATTTGGCTAAGTCCTGCAGTAAGAGCAATGGGGAGAACTGGGCACAGTGAACCTTCAAGGTAGAAAGGAAACCAAGCACACATTTTCAGCCTTTCTGGCTGGGAAAATGAACACAAACCTTTGGCTGTCTGGAAAACCATATCTAGGAGGTGGGAGCACCTCATGGCATGGCAGGGACCCTGTCTAGGCTGACACAAGTCTTCCTGTGCTTGACCATTTTGGTGAGAAGTGCTTAGCAAAAGCATCCCTGTGTCCACGAGCTGGGCTGGTGGTGTTTGATGGTCTCCTCCCACCCCAGGCTATGGGCATTGCTGCTGAGATGATATAATTTATACTGACCTATAGGCCTGTAGGTTCACATACTGCACAAAGAAAAGCAACGTGCCCCTCCAGCCATGAACAAATAGTGCAGCTGAAGGAAGATTTCCAGTTCAGGCAGTGGGAAATAACACAGTGTCAGTGGTGCCCGTTCCTTCACCCTTTAGCTTGGATGGATGAAAGGCCACAGGGCTTGTTTTAATGACATATATAATTAGACACAAAGCTTTTGTTGAAGGCATCCCCTTATGGCTGCCTTTGTTTTCTTTGCTTTTTTTTTATTATTCTCTTTTCGTTTTTGATTTTTTTTTGGGTGCACAGGCTGTGCACAGCCCTGCGTTTGCTTATCACTTCTCACAAAGCCTCCTGCCTTGGAGAAGGGCTGCTCCAACCCTCTGTGCTGGCTCTGCGCTTGCACAAAAATCTGGTCTCTGCCTGGCGAAACAGGCTGCTGCCTCCCTCTAAATCGCTAATTATAGATAAGAGCCGAAGAACAGCAGTTCGTTCCGCTAATGAGAGGGCTGAGCTGTCACGTGTGCGCGGATAGCGACATCCGAGCGGCACCGAGGCCACCTCAGCAGCTGGGAGCGAGGTGCGGCTTCACAGCATCCCCTGGGAGGGAGCGGGGAGCTTCCCAGCCGGAGATGCTGAAGCACAGCTAAAGGTCGCTATGCACACCAGGCTTAGGGTGATATTTGTTGTGTGTGAGGTGGAAGCCGAGTCTGAAACCAGTGCCAGGCTGCACATTTCTGCCTCGCTGAGCGAAAAGGCTCCGCTGGCGCGCTCGGCATCCGCTCCAGCGCTGAGTGATGCATCCCGCGCCGCGCTGATTGACTGCACGACTGCGGCCCCAGGGGTGTTAAACACGATCCTTCAGGCATTAAAGCATCCCCTGTGAGCTAAAATAGGAGGAAAAGATCTCCTGAAGCCCCCCTCCTCCCATCCCACACAGTGGCTGGCACCGCGGCCGACGGCGCTGCTGTCCAAATGGAGGATACAGGGAATGCTCCTCCCTGCTGGCGTTTGTCGGCAAAATGTCCTTCGTGTCACTGTCTGGCGCCGGATGAATCTGCACATTTTGTGTGAGGGGCTGCAATGATTGGACTGCCCATAAGGAGCAGCTGTCGGGTTTCTTAAGTTCTTCCCATGCCCTGTGTATGCGCAGGTCGGGCTTGGTTTACAGCCTCTCTGCCCCGTAAAGTCACACCGCAGGCAGGCAGGGAGGAAACTTGCAACAGGGGAAAATAATTCCTTGTATTTGTTTGTACTCACTGATATTTCTAATCACAAGGGGAATACGCAAGGCAGTGGGGGGAAAAGACTCCTAAATATTCATCTAAATGTTCACTCACTTCCTCTCCAATTATTGCCCATAAATCACTCAACTGCTTTGTCTCCTGCTGGAGATAATATTGCAGGTCTCTTGAATCAGAATCATCTTACACCTGGCAGCCAACTCCTAACAAGTGGAAAACAAATCACCAACAAAACCTCTGTGCCCTCCCTCCCCTGAGAAAACCCCGTCTCACCAGTAACAGGACAGCTCTGTCTCACTCTACTTTCTATTTAAACCACTTTATCCAATGAACAAACAACGCTACCCACCTGTCGGTGTCCACCACCTCTGCTGCTGGCACTCCTTCAGAGCCCGGCTCCCACCACCAACCCCAGTGAGCTACCGAGCGCCTGAGTCACCTCTTAAAAAAGGAAGCTGCAAGCTCAGCACCAGTCTCCCTGGTCGCCTGGCCAACCACATGTCATCAGCTGTGCTCCCAAAATCAGCCGCCCTGAGCAAACACAGCTGCTAAGCAAAGCCCTTTGTGCCGCCGCGCGTGCCCCATGGCGCTCCGGGAGCTGGGGCTTGTGTAACGGGGCCTGGGATCAGACGGGGGCTTGCACAGGGCTTGTGGAAGTCAGAGGGAAAGGGATGGCCCTGTGGGGCAAGTTCTGCCAGGGTCCTGCCCCTTTCCATTGCTCACTGATGGGAGCAATGCTGCAGAGAGCATCTCCTCCTGAATGTGGCATCCCCCATCCCCTGCTCAGTGTCTGCTTGACTTCGCTGCTCTGCAGGTCAATTTTGGGTTTGCTGTGTTGGCTGCTGGGCCTGGCCTGTCCTGTGCCATGGAGCATTGATGTGTTGTGGCCTCATGCCTTGGCTATGCCGTGCCTCCAGTACCACGAGACATTTGGTGCATGCCATGGAGCGGGACCCAAACCCAATTCTCAGAGGCCAGCAGGAGCAAAGGGACTCCTGTCCTGGAGCTTCTTAGCACTGGGGGAGTCAGGACAGGAAAACAAGTGATTTCCTCAGATGGTGAAAACAACTTTCTGTTCCAAGGGGATGGGGGTGAACTGACAAGGAAGTGCTGCTTTGTGGCTCTCTGGGCTGGTTGTTTCCTGGGAATTCAGGGCAGGTATTCCCCCCTGCCTGGGATCAGCCATGGGTTCCCCCATCACACGGTCACTACCAACTCAGCCAGGAGTGTGTAACACCCCTGTGTGTCTGGACATGTCCCCAGTACCCCCTGCTTGTCCCTGCTGCTCATCCCAGTGAAACATTAGCACCTCACTGAGCTGTCCCAAAGCTGGAAGCACATCCCTGCAGATGGGGACCCCAAGTGCCTCTGCCCTTGGAGGTGGCAGCTCCATGTGCAGAATCACATCTGTCCCATCCTCCTCCCAGTTTTTCTCCCCAGAGAATTAGTTCCCTGACAAAAGTGACTCCTAAATACCGGCACAGCTCCATGGCTGGGCTGGGGGAATTTGCACAGATGGGTGAGCACCCATAAAAGCTGGCTGGGAAATCAGTGCTGCTGCTTAATCCAGGAGCCAGGCAGCCCATTGGGGGTGCTCAGCCAGTGGGGGAAGGTTTAAATCTCTGCCCTAACCCCTCTGCCAGCAGCCCTGGTCCACAGGGAAGCTCTGCCAGAGGGGACACATTCTGAGGGAGGTGTGGGAAGCAGGGCAGGCTCCCTGCTTCAGTTTGGAGGCTGCTGAAAAGGTGAGTGGATCTGGGATGCTTCAGTGATGGGTGGGCAGGGAAGGGTAGATCTGGGACAGAAAGGATTTGGGCAGGAGAGAATCTCTAGCTGTTCCTCATTGCCCTTATGACCCACTCATGAGGCTTTAGAGAATGTTAAAATACCATCTGTTTTTTCTGAAGGAAGGGGGAAAAAAGGTGGGACAAAGATGCAACAGGGAGCATGGATGGGATTTTAGAACCTAGCAAAGACTGAGGACCAGTCATGCTCTAAAACACTCTGCACACCCTCACGAGTGCTCCCTCCTGATGCCCGGATCACACTTTGTTCTCTTTTCAAACCGCAGTACCTTCTCTCATTTTCAGTCCTACAAAGGACTGTGAGTGTTTGAAATTCAAGCTTTTTCTTTCTGCCGTGGATCGGCCCATTTTGTGCCAGAGTGGCAATTGTAAACATGCTCTTTTTTGCATAGAATTCATGTGGTTTTTTACTGTTTTGATAGAAGAGTACCTGTTATAACTGTACAGGCTAGGAATCAACCTTTAAAAGTTAAGTTACTGAGATTTTCTCATGCTCACCTACCAACTCAGATATAAGAACAGCACTGATCACAGCTGGATGATTAATAAAAATCATACAACCTAACAAGGCTTTTTTTTTTTTATTCCAAACTTTCATGAGCACACCTTGTCCTTTTAAATAAATTTGTCCAGCATCACATACAATATATCCCTGATTTGGAGGTCGGGAGCCCTGCTGGTATAGAACATAAATGTAATGACTAACACATATCAAATAAATAGAAATTATTCCCTTTTGAAAGGATTTAAGAGAGATTTTGCCCTGTTTGCAAGCCATATCTTGCAATTATTAGAGAAGCTCTGGTACATAGAATTAATAGGTGATTTCTGAGGTGGGAAATTGGCTGAAAAGAAAAGCACCAGAAACAGAAGAAGGTGCTAGGCAAAGAGGTAAAATAAAATAATGTAACTAAAGACCGGCTGCGTTGAAGAGGAAATAAGATTTAAATTATCATTTCATGCTTTTAGGAATTGTCCACTAATTATAGCAAAATAATTAACGTTTTGCACATGTATAAAGCTGCATTTGCAAATCTGAGAGGGTGGGAGGGGGTGAAGGAAAAAACATCTATTGAGCAATGTCTTGTTTCCTGCCCTTGATTTGCCAAATCAGATCTCTTTGCAATTTCCAGCACCTCCAAACTGAAGGTTCATGATCTTTGGTCACTTCTGCAAATGTTTTTGGCTCTTTGGTATGAGCTGGAATGTCCTTTGCAGGAGCTGCACCATGACCCGCCAGGTAATTTAAAGAGCTTCTGAGAAGAGTTGGGAAAATTTAGCCTCAGGCGGAGCCCAAGGCAGCTCAGGGCTATTTCTGGGCTTTGCAAAAATCCAGGAATGTGGAGGACCCTATTCTGGGCACCAAAAAAAAATGCCAAGAAGCTCTGCTGAGAGACAGCTGCGAGTGGCATTGCTGTCTGGGGACATGGCCTTCCCGCGTGGGCCAACTGCTGCGGGCTTGTCTTTCCTTAGGGAGGGTTCCAGCATCACCCCAAGGTTTGGGTACCACGGGCCTGGAGGAGGTGGGTGCAGCCCCGACTGTGCCCTCGGCATTGCCTCCTCTGTGTCTCTCTGCTAAGTTAATAAAGGGTTAATCAAGGCCGAGTGGATGTTTAGTGACTCTGTCCCTGGCTGTGTGTCACCGCGGGTGTCCAGCACTGCCCCCGACACATCGCGGATCACGCCCCGCTCATTCTCGCACCCTCCAGTGACTCTTTATCTGCTATTCACAGAGGGGTTTGTCACTGGAATGGTGATGAACACCCCTGCTTGACATCCATTCCCCTGCTTCTCTGTCTCCTCTATCCCATCATCAGCACTACTTTTGTCCCTAATCCCTCTCCCAGGATCTTTTCCCTCCTGCAGCACAGCATCTCAGCCCCTACAGCCCGGAGCTCAGGATGACCATTCACGACAGCAGCTTCCCTTCCTCTAAAACCCCTTTCCCCAGGAAAAGCAACACCCAGCTCCCCACTGGAATAGCCTCAGCCTGGGGAGAGGGCTTCTTGGCATGCCACAAATACCAGACCTTTTAAGGGCAGCCCTCTCTCACCCCTCTGAAAAGATACCTTGGGAATGCGTGTGCAGGCACGAGCCCCGTGAGCATCCCCGGCCTCACACCCTGCCTGGGATGCAGGGCCCAGCTGGGATGGGGGCCCGTGCATCTCTCAGCATTTCTGTGCCATGCCATGGTGTTTACGTGGGGGCATTGCAGGGATGCCACGTGCCCTGAGGAGCTGCAAGGCCCTGCCTTGCCTTTCTATTCCTGTCCTGGTGTTTCCATGCTGCTGTCGGCTCTGTATCGCCGACAGCCAAGAAAACTTAACGCTGTTTTGGACGAAAAAGTCACACCCCAAACCCATTTGGCAGTATCCTTTACAGAGAAAACCCCAAACCCACTTGCAGCTACTGAGATTCCCAGGAATTTCCATTTGTTTCTGAGTGAGGCAAATTGCCAGCAGGAATATGGAAGAGGAGAGAAATAGTTGGCTTGAAAGTGGAAGATACCAGTAAGGCACAGTACTTCAAGGAAAGATTCCTACTCTGTTCAGACCCAGTCCTGGGACTTTCACCAGTGCTAAAGAAGGATTTTCTCCTCATAGTAACAGGTTTAGGGCATTCTGGTTCCTTGCTGGGCTTCCCCCCAAAACCAGCTTTTGTATCCTGTAAAATACTGAGTCTATTCAAGGGCTGAAAACAGCCTTTGCAAGATGTTCCCACAAATTTCCACCCATGCTGAATCCCTTAATTGCCACTAGTGAATAATTTACCACTTTGTCTGAACAAGAGTATGGATTTTTAGATTTTGCCTCTTCTCACTAAGTGATATCTGTACCTGAGGCTTAGTGAAAGGAAGAAAACTCTACATTTCTTTCCCTAAATCCCTTTTTTTCCTAACAAAAATCTGAAGGTACTTTTCTTTTTTTTTTTTTTTTGATACAAAGATTTGGGTGAAAACTGGAGGCCTGGAGGGATCTGGGGAAAGCTACAGAATTTCTGTTATTCTCACAGCCATCAGCCAGACATGAATCTCAGAAGGAAATATTGGCCACTGACAAACACATGAGCTGAAAAAAATGCTGCTTTCAACTGAGGTCAGGCCCTTCTTCCCACAGTGACTGAGGGGCATCCCCAGGGCTGGACCTGAAGTCCTGGCTCTGCTGGTGACCACGAGACACAGGGGCACATTTCTGCTCCATCTTGGAGCGTCCTTCCACACATGTGAGCACAAACAGGGAGTGGGGTATGGCCATATTAGTGCTGCTGACCCCACAGGCTCCCGAAGCCTGGATTAGGGTCACAAACACATTTTTCAGTCCTCTCTGGAGATGGGAATTGAAGAAAGAGGGAAAGAAATTCCCTCCTTAACTAATCCTCCCTGTCTCGTGTTCCCTAGGGATGTAAGATGAAGCAAAGCTCATTTCATTCTGAACAGTTCACATTTTGCTGCCTACCCACTACCAGTTCTGAATAGGGTTTGGGTCTGGAAGGTGTCCCTTCCACCCCCAGCATCCCTCTGGCTCAGCTGGATCCCATATAGATTCTTCCCACTATTTGTGCTCATAAATAATAGTATTTTTTTGGGGGGGGGAGAGAGTAGACACTAAGATCTGTCCCCATGAATTTAAGCTTCAAAGCCGGGATTTTCAGTATTTTAGGACAGAATAAAAGCAGACAGTTACAATGCTCTAGTTCTGTCTAGAACACACCCAGGTGCCCTAAACCGTGGTCTTGAACCAAACCAAAGCCACCCTACACGGAACACACCTGGCACAGAGCAGGATTTACCAAGATCCAGGCCTGCAGAATAAAATCCATGGCTTTCCATGAGCTGCAACACCCTTTTCATAGCGTGAAACACTAAGCATCCTCCTTTGCCCTGCCTTTTAGGATCAGTCTGAGGTTCATATTCATGCAACACTTCACCCCATTCTAATCTACCCCAAAATTACTTACAGGGAGGTCTCTGTAGTCCCAACAGGTGAGTCACGTCTCAGACAGCCCCAGTGGAAAATCTGTGTGAAACCCAGGGCCAGGCAGCCCTTTGTGTATCCCAAAAGGAGCCCTGCTCCACACCCTCAGTCCTGTTCACTGCCTCCCAGTGGTCTCTGGCAGCTGGTTTTATCTCAGGGTGCTGGGCTATGTTGAGAGGATGAACCACTTGGTCTATTTTTAGGGAACAGTGAAATTGCTCTTCCACCAGGCTGAGTCAATCATGAGTCCCAGCAATCCTGCGCGGGGGTCGGGAAAGGCTGGGGCCCTGGCTTATTTTCAGAATTTATTCATTCAAAATACCCCTGGTGTAACCTGGTACGGGATGGGGATGCATCCAGGCGGTGGTGCAATGGGGAAGAGGCATTTCCCTGACTCACTGTCATGTCCTCAGGCTGTGATCCTCACAGCCAGGCACCCCCCTGTCACCTCTGGCCACAGCCAAAGTTTTGAGAGAAACACTGGGAAGGTGAGAGGTACTACCTACATTTCCTGGTTCCCTATTTCCTCATCAGTTCCAGTATTTTAGAGGCAAGAATGATAAAAATTTCTTTGGGAATGTGACTAAAGAAGGGCAGCCACTCTACATGCCTTATGGTAAGCTGGGAATTGCTCCTATCATTGCAGCAATGTGGTGTCACAGGAAGCTGCTTGGGAAGAGTTTGGAGAGGGATAATAATGGAGCACTCAAACCTGGAGGACTCTCGATGCCCTCAAAGTTCAGCTGGGCAAAGGGTACTATTTTAGCATGTTAATGGTGGGTAAAACTGTGTGCCAGAGCTTGTGATCCTGCCTGGCCAAGCTAATTCACAAATACAAACATAACCAAAGGCTCTGGGGGTGGCTTTCAGAGTCCAGCTTTAGCAGGCTGGGATACAATTTGACTGATGTACCCAGTAATACTGAACCAGGCCCAGCTGTTCTCTCTTTGGTTTGCTTTTCTGGCACCTTTAAAGAGTGTACATTTGAGAACACCACCCCGTGGCAATGGAAGATGTGGGTTGGCTGTATCAGTTCCAGAAGTCCCCATCACCTGAGATAAAACACTCCATGTTCCTTGTTGCAAAGAGCCAAGCAACTGATGCTGATTTTCCCGTTTCACAGAATCCCAGAGTGGTTTGGGTTGGAAGGGACATTAAAAATCATCCAGTTCCCAAGCCCCTGCCATGGACAGAGACACCTTCCACTAGACCATCTACAACTTCTCTGGGCAATCAATTTCAATGCCTCCCTACCCTCTGAGTAAAGGCTTTTTTCCCTAACACCTAATCTAAATCTCTCCCCTTTTAGTTTTAAATAATCCCCCCTTGTCCTCTCAGTATATCCCCATGTAAAAGGTTCCTTTCCCTCATTTTATATGCCCACTTTAAGCACTGAGATGTTTAAGTATTTCCATGCACTTCTCCTGAGTAGTTTTGCTGGACTTTTCCAGAGGTGTTTGGAGGGGCTGCTGCCCCTCTCTTATCCCTGTGGGTCTGCAGGTACCAGGAGAGGATTCCACACCTCACCCAGGCCGCAGCTCAGTATCAGCTGTGGTTTCCTTGCCAACATCACGTGGCATCACATCCCATCACAGCCTGTCCAGCTGCAGATGAACATCTGTTTTCACTGAGGCTCCTGGCAGGGCCCAGCTCCTCTCTACCACAGCCCAGTTTCTTTACCCATCCTGCAGGGCCATGAGTTGCTCTTCCCCTGCTGTCTGTGTTACCCTTGTGCCTCTGGAGATCATCACCCCTCCTTCTGACGTGGTCTCTGGGCTCTTTGTTGCTTCCTTCCATAAATGAGGATCAGAAAAAGAGCTGCCAGGAGGGTGACAGGAAGGTCCTTGATGGCCAGCCAGGTGGTGGGGCAGAGGGTGGGGGTGGCAGGGGCTGTCAGCAAGCACACACCTGCTCAGGTAGCACCAAGTGGGTGATAGTGGTGTCTGCAAACACAGCAGCACACTGGGAACTGAGATATCTTACTTATTCCATGTGGATGGAGGCACATAAATGCAGGAGGCAAAGGGTGGAGCAAATCAGCTCAGTCAGCAGCTGGCAGTGGGTATTTGTGTGTCATGGGCTGCCTGTGCCTGGCAGGAGCACACAGAGTGTATTTGTGGGGAGTTCTGTTTTCATCTGCAACATCTGTGTGTTCTGTCTGCACACATGGCTGCTGTTCACACTCCTGCTGTCCCTCTCCATCCCTAGGTGAGGGACCTGCTCTGCTGTGGGCTGTGACTTCCACGTGTGTCCCCATCAGTGCCCCTGCAAACTGCTCCTGCAGCCCTGAGAGATCCAAGCTACCTGGCAGCTCTGCACAGCTCCTGGGGAGAGGCTTTTGTCCTCCTGTCTGAAAGACAGCAACTAATTCAGAGGCAGGAAATGAGAAAAAATAAATCACGGAGGCACTGGGGTTTTCTGAGAGGCGCTGAGTGTGTGAGGAGAGAGATCAGCAGCCCCAGGTCTGGAGCAGAGGGCAGCCCTGAGCCCTTGGCTGAGATGGGGTGGCTCTTGCTGGAAGCCCAGTGAAGAGGGCAGGAGGGTCTGAGCAAGGGAAAGGCTCCTTAGCTTAGATTGAGTGAAAGCAGAGACCGGGGCTTGCAGGAAAAGCCAATTAGGAGGGACAAGCTTGTCTGCTTTGATTGTTGGCAGATCTCAGCTGGGCTGATCAGCAGAGGCTGATCCCCCCCCTGCCCTCCAAGAATCCCTGGGAACTACTGTGTGCTCCCACAGCAGCCTCCCCAAAAAATGCCTGTGATCCCTGCTTCCCTAATCGGTCACAGGGGCTGGGAGAGCTGACAGGGGATGGGTGGCACGTCCTGCTGCCCCTTCTTTCTGTGATGTAAGGTGTTTGAGTCGGGGCACAAGATGGATCTCGTGCTTAAGCACCCCAAGTTTCCCTCCTGCCCGAGTTGCAGAGGCACAAAGCAGCGAGGGCTGGACAGATTGGCCACTTACAGGAGCCCTGACATTCAGCTCCTGCTTCTCATGCCCATGATGCTGGAAGGGAAATGAGCTTTTAAGGATTATTTTGATTGTACGAGCCTCTGTCATGGCAAGTGCTGGAGCCTCCTTGAACTCGGAGCCGTCTCTGGCATGAGCACAGCCTTTTACCTTAAATCAGCATTTTCCCCGCCGCCTTTCAGACCTTTCCAGTTCACTAGCGATGTTCTGCCCAGCCCATCTGCTGAGCAGCATGGTGCAGACGGCGGAATGATGGCTGCAAAGCCCCGGGTCACGGCGAGAGGGAGGGCGGCATCCTCCCCCACCGCTGGGGCTGGGGCGCAGTGTCCGGAGCATCCTTGCGGAGCCGGATTTTGGGATGGAAGTGAGTCAGTCCCGCTGTCGCTAGATGGCACCGCACCCCCTCGCAGCAGAACGTGCGGCTGCTGCAGCCAGCAGGGGATGAAGCCTCCCCTGTTCAGCAAACCCTTGAGCCAAACCCGAGTCTCCCTGCGTGCAGGATGAGGGACCCCCCTGTTTCCTGTCCTCTCCTTCGCCTCCTCTCCTTGCTTTGAAAATTCCCCTCGTGCAGAGGTCGAAATGGATAGAATAGAATAGAATAGAAATAGAAATAGAATAAAATAGAACAGAACAGAATAGGGGAGGAGGGGTTTGCAGGTGGGTTTGAGGCTGGCTCGATGCTCTGCAATTTGCAGTCACCTCAGGCTCCTGTTTCATCTTTGCTCTGCACCGAGGTAACATCCCCGTGTTCCCTTCAGCCCTGGGTAATGGAGCAGTGTTAATACACACACACACACAAACCTGTGTGCATGCCCCTCTCCTCTCTTCCCTGGCCACGATTCCCTCTCTCTGATTGCCAAAATCCATCTAGAAGTTGTTGATTTTTAAATCCAGAGTACTCACAAGACTACCTGCAAAAAATTAGCTGGTGCCTTCTCCTTTTGAATACTAAAGGACTCAAGCTTTCAACTATTTCCCTTTGTGAAAAATGGTTCCTTGATTTGCTGTCTTCCTTCCTGGGAAGATTTTTGTTCTGCTGTGTAAATCTTCCAGCGCTCAGTTTAATCTCATTACTGGGGACTACGGCCACTTGGACCTCTTTAATCAGTGACTTGGTGACGTCCTTGGTGGCAGCTTCCTCCAGATCATCTGATATCACCAGCGTGACCAGGGGCACACAGCCCAGCTGGTTTGGCTGCCTGGGAATGTACTTGTCTAAGGGGTGCAAAAGCCATCCCCCAGAGCACTGCTCAGGCCTGCAGCAGTGTCTCAGGTGTGACTGTGCTGTGCCTGGAAAGAGATGCAGCCACTGCTGCTTTGTGCAGTTACTCAGCTCCACACTGACATGTGTTTGCTGATAACCCAGCTCCAGTCAGCAGAGCTGAGCACTGCTGTGGGAACCCAGGGCAAGGGGAATATCTCCCTGTCTGCCCTGGGGTGCTCTGACTCCCAGGAAAACACTGACTTTGACCCTCATTCATGGAGAAGGCCTCCTAAGCTTGAAATTAAACTAGAGACCACAAAAGTGTGAAATAGATTGTAGAGATTGTAGAGGGTAGTTTAGTATGTCACATGGGTGAGAAATTTAGGTTTTAGGATTTTTGGCATATTGTATATGGGCACAAGATGAAGGATACAGGGTGTTCTCTTGAGTTCCTTTCTTCTTTCTTCTTCTTCCTTCTTCTTCTTGGGTTTGGGTGGTATCTTGTAATTGGGCAGAAAAATCTGCATTGCGGGTCTTTAGGGGTCAGTTATTGGGTTAGAAAGGGAAATAATCTTAGTGTCACTTCTTAATTGGGTAGTTTAGTTTTTGATTAGACTTAAAGGGCCTTGCAACACGAGGTTGTTAGCCATTTTTGTGCTGTTTTCCTGCATGCAAGGTCTGGGTGCAGACAGTGTGCTGAAGTCTTGATAAGATAACAATAAAACAAGAACCTGAAGACCTAAAAAGTCCTGTGCGTCTGCTTTTCCTGACAAAGAACTGCTTCAGGAGAGTTTCCCCCTGCCAGGGGAGCCCTCAGGGAGTTGCCCAGTGTGGGGCCCACAAACTCACACACTGCCAAGCTGTTGCCCTCCATATCAGACACCCCAGCCCCTGAGAACTGTGGTCTGTGCTGAGCTTGTGTTAATTGCGTGGCTTCAAACCACTCAACACTGCTTTCCCCATCCCAAGTTGGGGGTGTCTCCTCCTCATCCCTCAGGAGTGGGGCTGTGGGGTGGTGAGGAGGCTCCCAGGGAAGATCTGCCCTGGTCACTGCTGGGGCTCGTGGAGCACCAGCACCTCTCTGGCTCCATGGGAATGACAGAGCACAGCACAGGTACAGCCTTGGATGTGTCTGGTCCTGGAGAGATTTGGGACAGCTGGCTCCTGGACTTTTTTAGGAAGCATTACAACTCCTGTCTCTGAGCAAATCCAGCACCCACCTCAGTGGTAGCTGTGGTATTCCCAGCTCCCTGGATGGAATTGCCTCCCCAGAAGGACCTCACACAAAGCCCTTCCAATGAAGCACGACCACATGAAGCCATGGCTATTACAAGGCCTTTGAGTCAGGGGCTGGGGAGTGGTGTAAGGCTCTAAGATAGGCCATGAATCAGCCCTGGCCAGCCAGGGAAAAGACGTTCCTGGCACTGGAAAAGGCACACAAATCTGTGAGAGCATTGAGCTAGATAGCCTGGTGACATCATGTGCTCTGGTACTAAAAAAAAAAATCCCAGCAATGCTGTGGAAACCCTGCAATGCTGTGGAAAACTCCATCATTTCTGCGCTCATATGAGACTTCTTTTCCCATGCAGCTGGGTAATTAAATACAGGGTCTCAAATCCAGGCAGCATGTGATCCTTTTTCCCCCTTCTTGTGTGAAGGCAAGAAAGAAATGGAAAGAAAAAAGAACAAATCCTAAATACATGGTTTAAGGGGACCCTGGATTCCTGATCCAGGGCCAAAAATCCTGGGATGGTCCAGAGGTTTCTAATCCAATCATTATGGGATTTTTTGGAGACCTGTTTTTTTAAGCACCAAGTCAAACATCAAATTCTACTCTTTCCCATGCAAAGCTTGGATTTTTCACTCTTGACAGATGCTTCTTGCCTTGAAATATCCCTGACCTGCTTTAGTCCCGATGATATCATAACATTAGGGATCACTTACATGCCCTATCTTAAGCCAAGGATGACTCTCTCTGATACACCACTGCTGCCAAATTCAAAGAGGAGCCCAGCCAAGGCTCCTTAGTTAGGTACAAAGGAACCTCTCCCTCTTCCTCTCCTCAAGGCTGAGGTGCAGGGAGATATTACTCATCCCAAACTAAACATGGATGTATTTCTTCCTTGGTATTTAATAGCAGCTATTTTTTAAGTGCTGGGATAACAGCACAGGGAGAGCCAGCATGGCTCTGTGGACTCATCACTGGTCCAGATCCCAGCTGTGCTGGGATTTGCCAGCTCCATGCAGTGGGACTGCTCAGGGCTGCTCCCTATCCTTGGTCACATTCCTGAGTGTCCACTCCTGGCAGGACCCACAAGTCCCCAGCCAGCGTCGCCTGGTCAGTGTCTGCTGTGGGGTTCTGTGGGAACCACAGCTCCGTGTAAGGACCAAGCAGAGCCTTCCCAGCTGCATCTATAGAGGTGGAAACAGGGTAGCAATGATGCCTGGAAACCAAAATAAATCCAACTCACAGCTTCTGCCCGTGGCTGAGTCATCAGCTGGATCTGGCACCGAGGAGATGATCCCCTGCCTGTCCCAGGACTGCTTCCCTTCCTGTGTGGGAACAACAGCAGGGAAACAGGTAAATTCCCATAAATAGAGGAGAAGAATCCAGTGTGGGGAAAGTGACAGCACCAGAGGCTTTCCAGAGCCAAAGGTGGCTTTTTTTTTTCCCTGCAGAACCCAGCCTTAGCTTTGCTCTATTCTCTCCAAGGGCTGTGCTTCACAGTTTTTTGATGCTCTGCCTCATTTCCAGAGCTAAGTGGTATTTTTCCTATCAGGCTTTGATTTCTGACACAGGATTATCCATCCATCCATTTCCTTTATTAATTCCCACAATGATTTTTGTGTCTCAAACCCAGTAGTGGCAGGTGCTGCCCTTTGCTGCACTCCCAGTGAAGGGCCAGTCCCTCACGTGGGTTGATAGCATACAGCAAAGAGATGGACAAGATAATTTCTGATAGATCTCATCCATAATTAATATTCCAGATGATATCAACATGGTTGATAGACTTTCCCATGTTTTCTGGATGTAGGTGTCTCCAGGCTGCCCATTCCTACCAACTCCTTCCCTCCAGGAAGAGGATGATCATGAGGAACATTTTATTGAACATCTGACCTCTGCCCCTGCTGGCATTAAATCACCCAGGGCTGGATGGCACCAGACATAAACATCCACAGGGAAACCTGTCCCTTGTGCCTAGGGATTGACATCAGTGGGTGATGAATCACCACCATGAAGTCCAGGAATTTATAAGGATAAAAAGTATTTCCAGGGCCTTTTGAAGAAGAGCACCTACTGACCTTTGCAGCAGACTCCTTCCCTGTGGTGGTGGCAGGACTCCATCGTGCCTTCCTCTGCATGCTCTGCAGAGGGGAAAGGAAGGCTGGGTCTCTGGGGGGCTTGCTCTCCAAGCTCAGGGGCTGGATTGTTGTCAGGATGCTGGTGTGATCAGCCTCCCTCTTCCTCAAAGGCCCTGTGGGTGATGGTGCCTCCAGTGGAGCACAGGGTGAGCTCTCAACGCGTGGGGTGATTTTAGGGGTGCCAGAGCTGGCCAGGAGTCCTCTGAAATTCCTTGCTGGAGCACCAATCTTTGGGATGGGAACACCCTCCATGGGCTTGCTTGGGCAAATATCACAGGGACGACTTCGAGGCAAGGCACAGTTTTTCCCCACTGGAATGGCATTTTTCTGTGATGGATATCTTACTTCCATGAGCTAAAAAACAAAAAACAACAACCCCAAACCATCAAAATAGGTTCTTATATAATTACAATAATAAACCATGTGAATTTTTTCCTTCCTGCTTTTCTACTTCAAGCATCACATCTGTTGATTTTCTAACTTTGTGAAATGAAAGAGTACCCCACCACTTTCTATATTCTCTGAAATGAATGTTAAAGACACAATAGCTTGTTTTTGAAGTGTTGAAGTTTCTGTCTTGCCTGTTTCTGGTGAACCCTCCTGACTTGTCCATGAACATGCAAGAAAGCCTTGGTGGAGAAAAAATATGGCCAGTGGTCGTCTCCTCTCTTGGATCATTGCTTTATTCCCATCTCCCTCCTCCTATTCTATGAAAATGTGTTTCCAAACAGTCTGAAAAAAATCCCCATCTCTATCATTTAATAAGAAATCTCCATTTCTTCTTAGAAATCTGGACTGAAAATAAAAATTTTCAGATTCTGCCTTTTGTTTAATTAGGTGGAATTCATCTTTCTGTAATCAGTGGGAATCAACCCCATTTTTAGCAGAAAAGCTGGATAAAGTCCAGAATATCTGGCTTCCGGTGTGTTATCGTCTCCTTTTTATTCCAGGTTGTAAGAGGCCCCTTATCACAAAGCAGGGTCAAATGAGCAAACACAGAGCTGAGAACTGCACATTAAGCCAGTGAGTTTGCAATCAAAATATGAGGAGCACTGGCAGGTGGGAGGTGTCCCTTTGCCACGATGTGAGAACAGTTGTCACAGCTTCTGGCTGGGGGGAATTCCATTTAAGATCCTGAACTGCAGACCCCTACATGCAAAATCTACCCATGAACTTGATGTTTAAGTCCCATTACAGTAAAAAACACCAAGAGGGTGCTAGAATGGTGGAGTAGAATGGCAGAAGTGAAACAAGCACAGAGGGCAACATCAAAAAACCTCCAGCTGGTGGTGCAGGAGGGCAGAGATGACCCAGCATCATCCCTGCCAGCCCAGTGTGGCTCTCTGGCTGCTTTAATGACTTTCAAGCCAGTACTAAATCCTCTGCCAGGTCCTTCACTTCCTGACTGTCTTCTGTTATTCTCTACCTCCACAATTTTTTTCACTCCACAGCAACCTGAAATTTCCATCCTGGGGCATCTTATGTATGCCAGCCCATCTGTACATGCTAAGAGGAAATTGGGTCTGACCTGTCCTGGGCTTTCTCAGAACAGCACTGGTTTTTGCAGAAAATGCTGGGTTTTTGTTTGCCTCTCATTGCCAAGGACTGCAGCTTTATGTTGTGAGGACAACCCACACCAACAGCTCTGAGCCTTTGGCTCTCACCTTGGCATGTTCTTGCTTGGTCATGTTTTTTTCACCATTCAGGATGCGCTGGTACCTGCAGGGAAGACAGGAGATGGCACCTCAGTCCCTTTTGAGTCTGAATATGTTTTTGCATATTGTGGACAGGCTTGTTCTGCCTTCCCCTACCCTCTGGAAAACATCAAAGCCAATAAACTCCAAAGGGAAGCTTGAAGAGTGACAGAGAGGTGAGAAATCTCCCGAAGAGGACTGGTTTTAGCTCAGGGCTGCACTGCCAGAGCCATTGTGAGCCCTCTCCTCTCAAGCTCCATGCAGAAGTGCCCCTGGAGCATCCATGTCCCCACTGGTGGGGGATGTGCAGGGGGTTTACATTGCCTGAACGAGGTGTATTATTGCACTTTACTGATTTATAGCTTGGAGCTGAAGTCAGGCTTTCCAGAAGGTCGATTTATTCAGCTTTAATCTAATGTAAAGGGATTTATTAAGTTGGTACCTGACCTAATATAACACCAGTGGTGAGTGAGACCTTTGCAGAATAAACCACCTTCCATGCTCTGGGGAGTGCAGTCTCAGCTTTCTCCAAAGACCCTGTCAGAGAGATGGCTATTTGCAGTGGAAACGAACCAATTTTGGGATATTTGGAACCAAACTGTCCCAAGGGGAAGTTCAAGAGACAGACTTGACAGCTGCTCTGTCACTCTTACATAGAGGGAGATGTACTTCAGGTTCTGTTCCTAATCTTGTCTCACGCTTGGCAGCGTTTTGGTCTGATCACAGTTATGGGTTGAAACAAGAAGAGAAATCAGCCCTTAAGAGGCTTGGGCTGAAATGTGACTCTCCCTGGAGCCTTTTGGTAAGAGACAGTTGAGAGAAACCAGGAGGGGATGCAGTGCCCATACCCCTCTTTCCTCCCCATCAGCTCATCTCTCCAGCATTTGCTCTTTTCCCTTGTGGCACCTTACAAACTACCAAGATTAAAAACTTTAATTGTCCACCTGGGAATGCTCCAGCCCTCGGGGTCAAGGGCAAATTCCTCTGTGTCATTTTATTTAGTGGAGATTGCCGAGTGTGTCTGGATTTTAAATCAGGACTTGTCTTTCAAGACATTATTTGGAAATATAGAACAGATAGGAGCACTTGTGACAGAAAACACCCACCTCTCACTTGAGACCTGACAATTTGGGATGCTGTGCTTGGGAAAGATCTTATCTGAGTGAGATTTGTTTGTTACAGAGGTGGAGAGGGAGAGTCCTCTCTGGAACCCCTCAGATCTGAGGTGAACTTCAACCACAGATTAAACACCACCCACCTGGCAACCAGCTCTGAGACAGACACAGCTTTCCTCAGGAGAACTGCCCTGAGCTCTGGATTGCTCCTTGGAGGATGGCACAGGGAAGGGAAGGACTGAGCTGGCCTCAGCTTCTCAGCTTTTTCCATGTTTTCTGTCTGCTGGCATTGAAACAAGAGACCAAAGGTTATGGTGCTGGATGTGAAGACTCAGGGAAAAGAGGCCAAAAATTGGTGTGTCCATCTCCACTCAAGTGACCAGGGCATCAGCAAAAGGCTGTGGAACAAATGCTGTCTCCATGGATCCATCTGCAAACCTATCACTGAAATTCACTTTTGAAAAACAAAATGGGGTTAAAGCAGACACAAGTTAAATTAAATCACACTTAATGTAGGGAATTGGTCTTTTCTACTCTGTCTATCACTTATCTCATTCCCTTAGATCCCCAAGTTCATCTCCGTGACAGTGAGAGATGTGAAGGAAGAAAAGACGTGAAGAAAATTAGCTTTAAATAATTTAAAAGTTATTTAATGTAATTTGCATATGCATCATCAGTTAAAATTTTCTGATGTTTCCAGTATCACATAGACCTGAACCAGCTCTGGATTCAGACAGTTACTGGAGATTTAAGAATCCCTTGGCCTCTTCTGCCAAAAATGTTTTTGTTTTCCAGACTTCAAAAATGTGCAGCAGAAGTCTCAGGCATTGTATTTGCAGTGACTGATCTGACACTTGGAAGTACATTAGGTCATCTGGGGTTCATTTTCTGAATGTAGACAGAGCTCTGGGGACCTACAAATTATATGTAATTGCTTTTTAATTACTGACACAGACATTTGAATTACAGGATTATGAAGTACTTGTATTTATATTTTGAAAGTATTTGTTCTAAAAGCCACGTTGCTTGTAAAAAATGTTTCATCAGCAGTTTCTGTGGCTCTGGCCTGAATATTATTCAGTGTCCAGTCATTGTCCACCCATGTTTGGGTGTCCACTTCCAGATGCACTCAAAAGGGACAGATTTTAGGGGAGATAAGAATATAATTCAGCAACTTGTGAATATCTGCTTCCCTTCTTATGCCTGTTAAGACATTTGAAATAAAGACCAGAGGGAGGGAAATACATCTCTCACTAGTTGCTTTAAAATTGTTATTGCTTGTTGTTTTTTTTTTTTTTTTTTTAAATTTTCCAGGCCATTTCCCATGGTGTTAGAGGAGAGACAGATCTGTCAGATCAGAGGCTCCTACCTCCCACAGTTAAGGGGTCGTTTCCCATTTTTGTGGTGGTGTCTAACATTAAACAATTCCAGGTTAAGGGCCCGCCAGGGATTTCCTCTGTGGCAAAATGAGCCTGTTAGGGAGCAGTATTCCCTATCCCTCCTTTCCCTTAAATACAGGCAGTCGATGAAAATGCCCTTCTCAGCCCACCCTGAGCAGTTCCCACAGCCAGCACAGCATCCCCCCAGTTGCTAAGGGTTTACAGGATTTTTCTGATATTAATTCATTCCATCTCCTGTGATCTGGGAGGGGTTTTGGTGTAAAATCACTTACATGCTAGAGCGCTTCCCTCTGCCTGAGATCTGCCATTTGATAGTCTCCTTGGGGCTCTCCAGCACCACGCTGCTGCCTCCTTCCTCTCCCCCTCCTGTGCAGGAGAGGAGGCAAAGTCCCTTGGCAGAGCTGCAATTAAATATTAAAAGCTGATGTGCAGATGGGGATGGTGTTGAATTGGAGAGCTGACACTGAAGAGCGGAGGAGATGAAGCCTCCTCCCTCCTCCTGTCAGGTTTTTGCCAATCAATGAGGTCTCCTTCCTCTCCATAAAATCACCAGATAAGTTCAGACCCTGGCTGGGCACCCACAGCCATCTAGACCCAAAGCTGGAGTCTGATTTAGGTGGGAAGCTGCTGGAATCTGTGTCCCCACCTTGTCTCAGAATGAGCTCCACTGTAATAAGGGGATTTTAAAAATAGATGCTTCTGGCACAGGTCATACACCCATACTCCAAACCAGAGGATGTTTTCAGTTTAATTTGTGGTCCCCTGGGCTTGTGGCTTTGCTGGGGAGGTTCTGCAGGAGCTGCAGGAGAAGGCTTCTCTCTGGCGTGTTAACAGCTCCAGGGAACACACTCCTGGCAAAAATGAAAAGCAGGCCAGGGTCCAGATTAAATGAATTGAAATAATTCACTATTAGGGGAAAGAGAGGCAGGACCATCTGAGGAGATTTGATTTAGCCAAAATCTAAATTTGATTAAAGTCAGAATCGGGCAAAACCTCTCAAAGAGCACCATGGCACAAAAAAGAGCTGCTTTTCACCTAACAATAACTAGGTTATTAACTGCAAAGTTCTCCCTGGGATTTATTCTGCTCATGCTGGAAAGTTGACCAAGCAGCAAAGCCAGTGCACAAACAAGAGCAGATCACTGTGTTCATTTATAATAAACAAGAAAGCTTCATTTGACATTAAAAGTTGGAAAATAATTTACCCAGAAATGACTAAGCTAAGCAAGAAACCTTTGAGATGGGAAGCCAGCGAGTCAGGGCAAGGCAGAGATCTGGACAAACAAACGGAGTGTCCGTGTCATTGCTGTAGGAAATAATAGCTTGCACTTCTCCATCTGTTCTGATTCAGCTCTTACTGGAACAAACCTCCTTACTCAGCTTTTATTTCAGCATCTAGAACAACTGAGGAGAAGCACTAATGGTTTTAATTCTCTGTCCCGTGGATAGACACAAGTTTGGTTCCACATGGTGGACTCTGCTCATGGTGCCAGTTGTGTTCCTTTCTGCAGGGCCTGAGACCAGTCTGGAGCTGAGCCCTGGCTTTGTACATGCTCAGGTTTGTGCCAGACATTCTCCCAGGGTCTCCCTGAACTGATGGACAATTCTTCTTGGAGGACTGTGCAGGATGCCCTGCATGGTAATGGGAAAATTCCAGCGACTGTAGCAGCTGCTGGATTATCAAGGGACAAACCTGATGGAGGATAGAAGGATTCTAATTTTGTGGGCAACCCAAAGCTCTGAAGCTGGGATACATCCTTGATAGTTATTTGTTTTAGTGGAGGGGGATTTGGCTGCCAGAATGAAACAATGAGCACTTCAGTCCTTCCAATAGTGAGTAACAGAGGCTGCTCAAAGCCTCGTGAATTATTTCGGGGACTACTGCTCTCCAGCTCCTCTCTCCATAAAAGGGCTGCATGAAACAATTCCCTGCACAGCTCTGAGGCACCCTCACAGATAAAGTGTGTTTTGAAACTGTTTTTTGCCAGGATTACAGAGCCTCAGGCTGATTCCTCAGCTACTGTCTCTGCTGGGGGCCTTGCTCATCTCACGGCGATTTCAGCCTTCGCCATTAGCGGTGCTCTGGCTTTGCTCTGCTGGCAAGGATCTGTGGGAAGATGGGCAGGAATTCTTGATGCTGAGATGTTACAAGGAAGAGGGGCCTGAATCACATTGATTTGCCTCCAAGTAGCAAGGCAAATCAAGCAAATCAAGGCAGTGGGGCACTAGTTAGGAGGATGGAGGGACTGGATGTACGAGTCTGCAAAACAACTTTTCTTCCAACAACCAAGGAAGGGAAAGAATCACTCTTGAAGACTCCTGGGGTTTGTGTCTTGCCTTGTGAGAAGTTGGAAGAGATACATTGAAGAAACTGGAAGCTTTGCTGGGATGTGATTTTTGAGCTTCAATACTTCTCCCAGGTGGAGGACAAGAGGTAAAGAGGTGCTGTGAGGATCATTCAACACCTCTCTGGTCCCCAAATGCTCTTTCCAGCAACCCTTGACATATTTGGGACACAGATTGTGTTTTGGCTGATCTGCTCCTGTTCTCCAAGGGAAACAAACAGTTCAGCACTGACTGTACCTCTGGAAGGGCCTTTCCAGATGTCCTTAACTCTAATTAAAAACTGGTGGCTGAGATAGAAAGAGCAGCCAACCTCAAATACCTCCTCAGTTTCCTGCAGAAAGGTGGGAACAACCACGTTACTTCTGTGTGTCTCTATCCTGATGACACCTGGACAGAAAAGGCAGCTGAGAGGTTTTAAGAATCCAAGCTTCCTTTTCTCTCCTCTAGTGACAAACAGCCAAATCACACCCTTTTCCCTCAAACAATGGGGGTTTCCCTGCAGAATATGAGAAGGGTGGTAGAAAGTCCTCCAGATGCTTCCACAGGCAGCAGATGATGCCACTTCCATGCTTCTCCTTTGGATCACACCTTTACCTGTTAGGACCACCCACCCTTCCTTGCATCCCAGGACTTTTCCAGGGTAGGGGCTGGAGTTTTATTCCAGTTACTCTGAGGCCTCACCGCCCGCCCAGGACATCTCCTGGCCACTACACTAAGAAGAAAAAGCTCTGCTTTTTGGTTTTGTTTGCTGTAATCAGATACTCTGGCTGGAAGGGGAGGTTTGATGCCTCATTCCATGGACATGGACACGGACAGGGGTGGGCAGTGCTGCCTGCACCTTACCTGAGGCAGACACAGGGAATGCTGGCAGGGCACAGAGGCAGCTCACAGGGAACTTTGAACTGGAAGCTGCTAATAGTTAACACAGACAAGTGTTTCTAGCTAAGCCCACATGAGATTTGTGCTGACCAGACAGGGACAGCAGTTTACACAATCACCTCTACTTTTTTTTTTTTCCTTTTAAACTTTTCTTCCCCCTAATTGTATAATGTTGTTTTGATAGCTGTATTCCCTCTAAAAACCTGCGTGTTCCTCTTTCTTTCCTCCCCATGTGCCCAGCTTTGCTGCACACAGATTTGTACTCTGCTTGTCAGAGGAGTGTGAGTGGGGATGGTGGGGTGTGAGCAAGCATGAGAGAATAAATCAATTTGGGCATGAATAGAGATCTGCTATTTGTTATAAACAGATTGATGCATAAATGGTTTTCTGAAAAATACTGATTGTGATGTTTGTTTCCTCCAGATTTGATCCCCAACCAAGGAATTCACAGCAAACTAGCTACAAGCAGTTGAGGGAAGAACCAGATCTTGCACTCTTTCCAGCACATTCTCCACATTTTTTGGGTGTGAGGAGAGCCATTTTCCTGTGTGGCCTCAGGGCTGGATATGTGACTGCACAGCCAGATTTTAACCCTGCAGCTGAAGGTTCTGTGCTGCTCCAGGGAGATGAAGCTCCCAGAGCCAATTCCTTTCCTTTGCTCTGCTGAGTAGGGCTCTGCACGAGCAGTTTGCTAAGGATGGTTGCATTAAGAGAGGAAAAATCCCTGCAAGGTCTCTGGTATTGTTCACTCTCCCTGTCTCTGCCTTCTTTTTCTGGAGACTATATGGATCCTCACGCTCATTTCCATAATTATTGGTTTCATGTTACGTAACCCGAAAAAATAAAAATTATCTATCAAATGCACATGTGGAACTAATGGGGCTTATTTGAAAAGACTTGTCTTTGCATTTGCAGCTGGCACATTTCTTGGTCCATTTTAATGAGCTTCCACATCCCTGGCACGTGCTGGGGAGGGAGCCCACGTGTGCTCACTCTGTGCCCCCTGGGACAGTGGGGCTCCAGTTCCACCCCAACATGTAGGAACACAAATACCTTATCTGTGGGAATCATGGGAAAACTGCTGCAAGAGCCTTCAAGAATGCACATTCCCTTTGAATATTCCCTGATTGCCAGGTTTTTCTTCTGATTTTCTTTCATGCAGGTTAGAAAGCTTGGGCTTTTCTGGGGGGGAACTTTGTAATTGTTGGGCTTTGTGGTGGCAATTTCCACTTCAAGAAGCCCCTGGCTTCCCCAGGGTAATGAAAAGATACAAACTTTGAAGATTTTTGGACTCCATGCTCTCAAGTTCAGGTGGTGGTTGAGTTGGTAGAGATGGCCAAGGGGTATGGGGACATCCCAGGCCAACTCCAGCTCCTGTTTGGCCTCAGTAAGTGAAATGCACTTGGACTTCAGTGGAGCCAAGATGTGGCTCTCAGGACATCAGTGATAGATCCACTCACCACCACAGGGTGTGTGAACTGAAGTTCATTCTGAACTGTAAGAAATGAAACACTGAAAGAGAAGGCTTCTGGTGCCCTTAATTTAGAGTTTGAGGGTCTGGTTTTGAGAACAGCACTGGCACAGCCTGTAGGACCTGACAGGGTTTGTGAGTAGATAGCACCCTAGAATGCTGCCCAAATGTGACTGTCTCGTGGAGCACAGGACCCAGCTGTGGGACAGCAGCAGGTCTGTTTGGTGTTTGATGGCTTTTGGTGTTTGATGGTTTTGAGGGTGTGGGGTTGCACCCACACAGCCTCCACCTCCCTGAGGAGCAGAGCTGGCCTCGAGCAATACCTGATGATGTCTCTCCTTGTCACAGCAGAGCATCCCACTCTGAATGAAAGAGAATAGAGAATCATTTAGGTTGGAAAAGACCTCGAGAGCAGCAATTCCAGTCATCAACCCAGAACTGCCAAGTCCATCACTAAAATGTGTCCCCAAATGTCACATCTACACGCCTTTTAAATTCCTCCAGGGATGGTGACCCCACCACTTCCCAGGGCAGCCTGTTTCAGTGCCTGGTAATCCTTTTGGTGAAGAAATTGTTCCAACCACAACCTCCCCTAGTGCAACTTGAGGCCATCTCCTCTCATCCTATCCCTGTTATCTGAGAGAAGAGACCAATCCCCACCTCTCTAGTGCTCCTTCCAGGCACTTGCAGTTCAGCCATCTCCACCATGGCCAGATGCTGCACCTTGATGGGCTCCTCTCAATGCCCACCACCTCTTGTGGTGCCACTTAATCCCAGGGGTGTGAGATCTCTTTCTTAGAACATGAACTTAGAACGTGACTCATCTCCCCAAAATGCTGCTGCTTAAACCCTTCTTTGCCCTGCTCCCAGGTGGATTCTGTGCCCACCCCCATGGCTGTCTCAATCTGGGGGAATCCTGAGCTGAATCCACCCCTCCTGGATCCACTGATTGACCGTGGATCTCCCATGCTGACGTTTCAGCTTTCCCCCACACAGCAGGATACACTGCTGCAACCATGTCTGTGGATCAACTCCCCACACTTTCCTGAGCTGCTCTCAGAGCCAAATGACTGTCCCCCAAATCCCCTTAATTTCTCCCATGCCTTTCCATTGGCACAGGTCACATCCCCTAAGTCTTCACTCGCTTATGACAGCAGGGAAACTGCCTGTTTATGTGGAAGTAAGGAAGGAAAGAAGGAAGAAAAGAAGGAAAGAAAGGAAGAAGCAGAGCTACCTTTAATTCTGAATGCAGTAAGCCCACGCAGCTAAAAGCTGGGCGCCTCTCCTATGCTGAGTGCTCTGCTCATCCCAGGCACTGCTTTTTCTCAAGGGAAAACCTCATCTTTTCAATCTTTAGTGTATAAACCATCATTCTCTGACTGTATGGGGCTGCAGTGTCCCATCAGGCTGATCATGTTTTTATTTCACAGGTCTTTCCCTGTGAAAAGGGGTGATTGCCTGTGATGGTTTTATGAAAGTATTTGGAGGTGGATGTTCCTTCCACCCTCTTTCCACCCAGCAAAACACGAAACCGCAGATTGTTCAGGCTTCAGCTTCTCATTGAAAAGTATCTTTTTATTTCCCCCCTGGGAAGCTCTGAAAATTAAAACCAGCAAAAATACATTTCTTGTGAGGAGGAAATATTTCCTGGCTGCCTCTAAGACACCATGGGGGCTCTGTGTGTGTGTGTCTGCAAACTGCACAGTGTGCATACCCTGTGCTTTTGTACTCTTTGGGCAAAAATGAGGCAAAAGCCACACAATATAAGGCTTATCCCTGTTTTAAGGGCCTGGAGCATACACACTGCCCTGATTGATGATAAAGGAAGGGGAAAGGCAACAGCAGCCTCTCAGCATCCCTTGTAAACACGGCCTTGTGCACAATTTGCAGTGTATTTTTGGGTTGTTTGAAAAGAGTGCAAAGGTTTGGTGACCACGACTGTGTATTTTTTTTTCCCCCCTGTGCCTGCAGTAGAAACTCTTGGCAGCCCAAACTCTTGTACCTGAAAATGCAGACTCGGAGGAAAGGGAGCAACTCTGGGAGGTCTGGCTGCTGCCTGCCAGCCCCTGACCTCGAGCCTTGCAGAAAAGAGGTGAGAAATCTGCGAAGATCTGCCTGGGCAATGTGAGCGAGGGTGTATCTGGGTGAGAGGGAGCTGCTCCCCACTCCAGGCTCAGCAGAGTGGGCTGGGAGCCAAGGAGCAGCTCAAGCCCTGCATCACTGAAAGCCCGGCAGCAAAGCCGGCTTCCCTCGTCTCAGGAGGAGGAAAATGTGTGCTGCTCCATCGCTCTCAGCTGGGTCTGGCCCTGAGTGCATCTGCAGCACAGCACCCAGGGATGCTGGGAGGTGCTGGGGCACCTCCCCAGGGCCGGGCTCGCAGCCCTGCTCCATCCTCAGCCTCCCTCCAGCTGGCCAGGGCACTGGCAGCTGTCACTGCCTCCCTCCCCTTGCTCCTCGGGCTCAGTTCCCTCCCGGTGCGTGGTTAGGAGCAGAAAAAGGGGTTTGGGCCAGGGGATGGGGAATGGGGCAGGATTTCATCAGTCTTCCATGTGCCAGCACTCCAAACTGCTCATGTTAGCCTAAAAAACAGCCTTTTTTTTTTTTTTTTTTTTTTTTTCCATCAAGCCTAGTTTGACCTTCAAGATCGGACATCAGCTAGAACTGTAAGGTTGAAAGGTGCAAATGTTTGGTTTTTTTTTTTGCAGTGGGCTGCAAGGGCTTGCAGACCATAGAGGAACTGGCTGGGTATCAGTTTTATTTCACTTTAATGCCTGCAAGTCCTCACTGAGGAGCTGCATTCCTGAATCCTATATAATTATCTTGAAGGTCTTCCCATGCCAACCTTATGCAACTGTTGAGGAATAGATCTGGTTTCATATCTGCATGCATCTTTGGAAAGATGCAAATAAGGAGAGAGCATTTGCATACCAAAGTAGTCTTCAAGTGAGATTTATTCAGCATTTTTATTATTATTATTGTTATTATTAACAGTGGCGTGCTTCTGCGAGTCTCTGGGGGGCAGAAAAGGTAAAAATAAAAGATTGCTTCCAGCTCTTCTTTTTTTCTGTAAATAGATTTGTGAAGCCTGAAACCACCCAGCCCGAGGTGCCACCATTAATTCAAAATACAGAAAGTGCTCTCTGGCCACAGGAAATGGTGCACTGAGGGATGTGGGGGCTGCTTGAGTGCATCCCACAGCTGCCAAACACACGGAGCCTGGGGATATCCCCAGCAGGGGAGAGAGTCTGTCTGCAGCCACGTGGGGACACAGGGAGGAGTGTGCTGGCAGCCTCTGCCCTCGGGAGCTTGCTGTGCCTCTGACAAGACAAAAACCCTCTGGGACATGTGGGCTGTTGATGGAGAGGGGTCAGAGAGCCCAGAGCACACACAGCAGGGGGAAGGTTGGGTTTTCCTTCTGCTCAACCACATATTTCTGCTGCCAGGACGGGAAACTCAGAGTCACCTGTGGACAGATGCTGTGGATAAACCCCCAGCTGCAGAGGCTCAAAGCCTTGATTCATTCTCCCTTCTCCTTGCTTGTGACCTCTTTGCATTTCTGAGCTTTGTTTCTCTGTTTACAGCCCTGTTCTCTGTCTTGTCTTCATGCCTGCAGAGGCAAATACTCTAAATGGGGTGTTTGTCATGAGATTTGCACACGTTTTCCATAATCAACATTGGGTTGTTACAGTTTCTTCACCTCAAAGGACTGCTGTTCACTGCTCCACTGACTTCAGAGGGTCCGTTGTAAAATAGATAAGGGTGCCCCAAAGTGCATTTGGAAAGTTTGTCTACCCAAAGAAGGCAGACAATTAAAAATGGTAGGATTTTTGGGGCTATCAAAGTGTTGTTTCCAGGTAGGTCTTTTCCAAACAGATTTTTTACAATGGGGGTTGTCCTGAACCACCTGCCCAGAGTTTGCTTCTGCCTTTGCATGGCCACCTGCACCCACCTGCTCCCCCTGATGCATCTCAGCTGAGTGAGCACAGGGGACAGAGCCCAACACATGGCTCCTCCACTGATGCTCAAGAGTCCTGCTTGCAAAGGTGTCCAGGGACGAGGCAGAGCCTTGCTCAGGGCCTTTTTCCCTGAGCATCAGTGTTCCACACCTCCCTGCTCTCCTTGTACTTGAAGGAGCATTGTGCCAAGCAGAGAGTGGGGAGTGGGAGGTACTAGAGCAGCTTATTTGGTTCAGGGCATAAAATCTTCCTTGGCCGATGCACTGAGCCAGCCTCCCAACCACATCCCACTCTGGAAAGGATTTAGAAGGCAAAAATACTCTGAAAATATAATTGTAGTTTATTTTAACTTTCTGTGCAGTTTGTTTTCACAATTCCCCTCACTGCTGTCCCCCATCTGGCATTTTCCTGCCCACATTCTCTGCCTGAGTGTGGTGGGCTCCTCGCTGGGTGTCTTGCTGTTGTGACAGAACCCATTTCCATTCTACCTCTGCAAGGTCTTTTCCACTGCGTTTACAGTAAGAGATGGAGCTTCGGTTCCATCACGCGGTGTCACACTGGGAGCACTCCCTGTTCTCCACCTTTTACCCTTTAGGTAGCCAAGGTGTTTCCTGCTTCTGCAAAACGATCTGAAGAGAACGTGCACGCACCTATTTTTGGATAACGATCCCACGCAGCCTCCTCCAAAAACACAAGAGGGCGCTTCCACCTCATTTTTTGGGAGCATTTCTTTAGCAGGATTTCCTCTCGCCTTCACCCCATCAGCTGTGGAAGGTTGGGTGAAGGTCCTTGGAGCAGGGAACTTGTCTCTATATGTGTTTGCAAGGCCCTCGGCTGAGAGGAGCTCCATCCCTGCAGCATCCCCAGAGCCCCACACAGAGCAAATTAAATCATATTTATGTGTATGAAACAGGGATTGTTCCACTTCAGGATCTGGTGGATTTTCAGAGGATGTCTCAGAGGATCTTAGCACTGAGATATGTCATTGGTTTTGATTATTCACTGTGAGAAACACAGACATGTCAGGGCATCACTGCTGGCATCCTCTCTGATTGTAACAGAACTGACAGATCCAGAGGAAATTTGGTTTAAAAACAAGAGTTGGGAGCCTTTGAAGGGAGAGGGAATGGATTTTGCTGGGTGTGGCAGCAGAGGGTGTGCAGTGAACACATCACACATGTGACATCCCCTCACCAAGGAGGAGGCAGAACAGGTAAGAAAACAGCCAGAGGTTGGGGAACCTGCCTGAACCCATTTTATTCAGGCCATTTCCTCCCTAGTGTTCTTTTCTTGAGAAGGTTGTTAGCTGCTGGTGGCTGCACCCAGCCATGCTCAGGAGATGGAGAGCACAGGACCCCTGAGCTCCAGGCTGCCCTGCAGTGCACACACACACCATGGCACTGGCAGTGAAAGGAACTTTTTATTTGCTGCTGTGCCCAAGAGCTCCATACCTGGAGTCTGAACAACAGCCTGAAAGTCCAGGCTGCAGAACAGGGGTTGTACACAGGCAGTCTCAGAATTCCCTTCCTGTGCTAGCTCACTCCTGGGCCTTGGAGTCTGCTTTCCCTCCTCCATCATCCTTCAAGGCTGTTCCTAGAGAATTACAGAGTTAAGGGACATCCATGAAATAGGAATACATTGCAGCATGACTACAGCTGCACCTAATTACCTGCTCATAAATAAAGCCTAATTAGCCAGCACCCAACTTTTCTTCTGCACCCTTGTCCTATCACCTCTGTCCCAACACAGGGAGAGCAGTTTTCCCTCCAGGTGTTTGGACTGGGATGATTTTGCTACAGAGCTGGCAGAAAGGGACAAAGTTTTTACAACCAGAACAGGGCTGACCTGGAGAAGGCACAGTGTGCTGCCAGACACATCTCATACAATCTGCAGGAGGAAATCAGAGTGCTGGGCTACTTTCATCACAACAGTAGGGCTTTAGGATTTCCTGGGGCTGCATGATTTCCAGCATGTGGAGGTGGTGGGCTTTTGTGCTGGGTGACATTGGATGGGTTACTGCCTGGTATTAGGTTTTGTTTTAAAGGCTATTGAATCCAGATACTTTTAAAATGCTTGTCTTTCAAAAACTGCTCTATGGGAGGAAAGGTCTTTCCTGCAAATCAGACCATTTTCTGATGTGTGGAGCTGTGTTCTGGAACAGGATGTTCCCCAAACACTAGTTACATGTTAAAGGTTTTTTTCAAGTGTTCTACTTTTAAAAAAGCAACAAAGGCCATTAGGAGAAAAAGGAACTGAAAGTGCTTGGCACATTTGAAAATCAGAGTGCCTCTGTTTAGTTTTTCAAATATGGAGCTTGATGCAGACTCTGATTTCCAGAGCATCTGTAGATCCTTGGGGGCAGAGGTGGTGAGGGGGCTTCTGAGCAGCATTGGTGGGTTCTGAAACTCTGTGTGTCTCTTTCAGCCTCTCTGCTGTCCCAGTGGACTCTCAGACTCGTGGACTGCACTTAAAAACACGCTTAGGTCTTTTTAATGTGCATACAAAGGTCCTGCAAAACCTAAGCCCTTCTACTGAATAGCTGATCCTTTCTGAAAGAGGGTTGGACATCTGGGTGTGAGAAATCAACGTGGTGAAGAACTTTGTCAATAATTAGGCAAAAACTGCTTGGGCAACCCTTCAGATGTGTCTCATGCATGAGGTATTGTATTTAAAACTCCAAAATTCTTCATCAGCAGAGAAATGTGGCAACATCTCCCTCTTTATATCCCTAATGCTATCTGCTGGAAGGATCTCCTCAAAGGTCTTGTCCATTTTTCCCTAGAGAAGTTTTCTGTACCTTCCTTCTTCCTCCTAAGCCTCCACAATTTCAAACCTTGACCTTCATATCAGACAAGAAGGTGTTGAAGGATTTCATTAGGGGAACCTGCATCTATTTTAGTAAGGACCAGTTTCCTTCTGGGTCTTTTGAGGATCTACGTGCCCCATGTTAGTGACTTCTCCAGGAGTTGGCCCTGCAGTGTTTTCTTATTGTTGTTTTCACATTTGCAAGTCTCCTTTTCCCACTGGGCTCCAGACTTACAGGGGAAAACATCCCAGATCAGATACCACAGGCCCATGGAGCAGCGTTGCTCAACGTGACCCATTTTGGAGTGTGTCCACCCGTATCTGCTCACCCCCCTTTTCACAGCAGGGTGGAGGCATTTTGCTCCACAGCTCTTGGCGGTTCCAACCTCTGCATTCCCAAGGATGTGCTGCCAGGCTCAGCTGAGCACAGATGTGAGAATGTACTGCAGATATTCCCCCAATTCTTCTTCACCATATAAGGGAACATTGTCCTTCCTAATGCTGGGTAACAGGGGTAGTGTGAATAACTTTCAGAATTAAGGATAAAATCTGGAGTCTTTCCCCTCTTCTGCTCACGGGCTTGTGGTCTGGAAAGGATTGTTACCATCTGAAGGGCTGGTGAAATGGGTTGGCTCCTCACTGTTCAGCTCACCAGACTTGTTCCTGCAGTCTGTTGGCCAAATGGATCTGGACATCCAGCCTGGATGGAGTGCTCCTAACCAGGGCTGGAGAATAATACTGAGACAGCCTGCACACCAAAACTCACTGCATCCCCACTAAATAGGGCACTCAGGTCTTCAGGGCTGGAGTCCATCTGGCCCTTCACAGTCACTTAAGCAGAGCTTTCAAACGCAGCTGCCAGGACACCCCTCTTCTGTGCTTTGTATGCCAAGGAAGTCCAGACCTGCAAGGGAATGAGTACATTGCCTATAAACCATCCTCAGCAGCTGGGAAACCTCGTGGATATAGGGAAAATATGGGGAAGGTGGTCCTGTAGTCCTATCTCTGCCCTGGGGATTTGTGCAAGAGGGATAAGCTGGGAGATGATTTTAACAGCATCTCAGAAGTGAGTGAGGTTCTGCCAGAACATGCAGAGCTGCTGCATTGATGAGAGAGGAACCAGAGGTCTTGGGCACTGTGTTAGGATGGCACTTTGAAAGGTTCTCCAAGGTGTTCCAGAGGGAGCAAAACTCTTTGGCACAGTGTTGGGATGACTGTTTGAAACAACATCTGAGGTGTTCCAAAGGGAGCAGAGCTCTTAGGAACTGTGTTGGGATGACTGAAACAACTTCTGAGGTGGCCCATGGCAAGTGAGAGGCTCAGCTGTGACTCGAGGGCGCTCCTGGTGCCAGGCTTTCAATGAAGGTGCAGCCTGGGGCACCTGAATTCAAACCACCATGACCCAGATTTACCTCTGAGGCTGGCCACGTGCCTGCTGTGTCCATGCTGCCTGGTGTGGGCAATATTGCCAGCTCCTGGCTGAAGCTGGGCCACCCTCCTCCGGTTGTATTTTATGTCTGATTACTCTCCAGCCCTCTCTCCTTTGTCCTGTCAGTTCATCCCCGCTGGGAGCTGAACCTCTTTCCAAATGCCTGGCTGGTCTCCCAGAAGCAGCACAACACCATTGTAATGTGTAATTAGGTTGGAATTTTCCTCCAACCCCCTTTTTTATTTAAATTACACCAATCCCCGAGTATGCAAGAAGTTATAAACGCAAGGAGAAGAGGTTCCTCACACCTTTTAGTACTTTAAAAGATGTAACCTTTTAGTATTTTACCTGAGCACAGGAAAAATATCATCAATAATAAAGCCTAACACTGAAAGAGGACAAATTTTGGAAAGATGGAGTAAGGCAATGCTCCTCTTGTGAATGAGATGCTGCAAAAGAAGTGTTGAGTGAGTTTACCAAGGCCACCTGGCACAGGAAGAGTAAAAGGGATAAAAGGTAGCACTTCCAAGGCCAGTCCTAATCTTTTGTCCCCTGGCCAACACCGAAATGACTACAACATATGATCAGGGCTGCATCTTTCACTTATTCAAAGCAGACTGTAGCCAGACACCAAAACAATGTAAAATGCAGTGCAGCAGTGCCAACCTGGATCTTGCCTGTAGTGGCCAAAGTCCAAGGAAAGCACTGAAGAATTTTCAGATGGTGGTTCAGACAAATCCCCAGACTCAGTTGACCATCTCTGAAAACCTCTTCCAGCAGCTGGGAAGTGGCAGCTGAGTCTGTAAGGCTGGTTACTGCAGTCACCCCCTCTGAAAACAACTGTTTAAATTCCTTGGGTGTTTTGACCTAATGTAGGATAGACAGATCCCATCAAAGAGCCCAGGGCACTTTTCATGCCCCACAGGAGTAATCAATCTTCCTCCTTGTTATCCAGCTGGCGCAACTTAGATACTCCACACCAGTCTCTGCCATCACAAAGACTCCAAGCTGCATCTGCAATGGAACCACAGAATCATGGAATGGTTTGGGTGGGGAGGGACTTCAAAGGTCATCTCATTCCAATCTCCTGCCATGGGCAGGGACACCTTCCACTACCCCAGGTTACTCCAAGCCCTGTCCAACCTGGCCTTGGACACTTCCAGGGATGGGACAGCCACAGCTTCTCTGGGCAGCCTCCCCACCCTCACTGTAGAGTTTCTCAGAGTAGCTCCATGTACTCCAGTTGATGATGTGACCCTGCAGACAGAGGGTACCTTAAAAGGGAAGAGGTATTTCTAAGAATTTCCCACTTCACTGCAGGTTTTAAGGGCGTATAAATGCATGCAAAAAATACAGATATAGGCAAAGATGCCTATAAAATCTGTCAGGTCCCCCTTATTTCCCATTGCCTTGGGTTGGCCCTGTCCTCCACACTAAACCAAAACCAACATCCCTCCCAAAATGTGCTGGTTGGTTTAAACATCACCAGAGCAGCTCTCCAGCTGCCTGACATGGTTAGACTCCATCATGTTCCTTGTCAGTGTTAATCTAATCCATATTAGCAGCAAGGCAAGTTACTGTGAAGATAAAGCCAAAGTGCTAAAGGGTAAGAGCCACATTAGATTTTTTTCCCCTGTACAGCAGTTTCTGTAGCAGTGACAGATTTTGGATTACAGTTCCAACTCAATGTCTGTCAGAAGAAGGTAATTCTTGAGCATCATCTGCTAGGAAGCACAGCTGAGATCCTCCTGAGCGCCTGAGCTGACCCCTGTTTGAGATGTTCATACATCTCAGCCCCCTCAGCGGATCCTGGTGCTGTCACACCAGTGGGGACTATTTGGGGACTTGGTGCCAGGTAAGAATTTCACCTTGGTGTCCCCTCTGCCCAAGATGTGTCTCTTGTGCTCCCTGTTTTAGGGTCATGCACAAGAAAGCCCAGATCTTCATCCTGATGAAGTTTGTCATCTCTATCAAACCTCAGAAAGTCCCAGTGCTTAGGAAATGTCACCCTTCCCCTCACTTAAATGATGTGCTGTCACTGTAGATTGGTACCAAACCCAGGGAAGGGCACGAGAGTGGAAGGATAAGGGAAGGAAGTACAAGGTCGGTTCAGTCCTCCAAAAAGTCTCTCATCATCCAGAAAAGGAAGAAAGAAGAGAGTTTAAGAGGCTTGGTAACTTTTTTATAGCTCTCAGATGCTGCTTAGCAGCTCATGGCACTCAGTGACTTTCAGAAGTTCCTCACCTGGGGGTCTGGACATCCCACAGCACAGCTGGATCTCTGCTCCAGCCAATAGAACATAACACAGGACCTGATCCAAGTGTCATCTTAGTCTGTGGGTATCTTCATGCATCTCTGGATTTTAATATTTTTGCTTTCTTTGAGAAGACTCTCACTGAAATTAGAGGGATTGCCTTGCAGTGGTGTTTATTATAGACTTTTGCTGAGTGCAGGTTGTATCTGGAGCATCACTGCAGCATGTTGTAGTGTGTTGGCCCTGACTGGATACCAGACACTCATCAAAGCTGCTCTATCACTCTCCTTCTCAGCTGAACAAGCTTCCGTGGCTGGGCCTGGCAGAAAGGAAATATGGATGGAAAGTCCTCATCTGTAATGCACATTTTTGTCCCTTGGTGCAAACCAGACTGGTTTTCCAGTGTGCTTGAGTTATGCATCACCCACAGCCAGTCACAAAGTGACACTGGACCTTTCCCAAAAATAAAATACTTCTTTTTTAGTGAGAAGCAAGTGTTTTTTTGCCTAAATTCCTGTTCCACCAAGCACATCTGCTGAGCACTGAAGTCTTGAGCTGAAAAATAGGACTCACCTTTTGGAAATCTTCTTCCCCAATGTAGAAGATAATTCTTTGTTGGGTCTGATAAGAGCAACGTGGGCATATTGGTGTCATGAATAGATCAGGACCATGATATTGTTCTTTAGGTGAGAGCTGGCTCTTAGTGGGACCTCTCTGTGCAGGCAGTGCCAGGTACATGCCCCCAGAGGGAAGATAAAAAGTCAGGACATTGAGGCACATGAAGCTGGCAGTGAAAAAATGTGAAGGTAGAAGACAGACAAAGTAAACCCCACCCAGTATGTGCTCTAGCTGGGTGAGTTTAGGCACCTGTATTTTATTTTTGAGATACTGTAAGTGGTTTTGAAGTTGAAATGCAATTCTTTAGTTCTGAGAAGATGCCTATGACAACCTCACTTCTTTATGGCCTAAATAATTCTTAGAACTCTTGCTCAGCAGGCAATTCTCAGGATATTCTGAGAATCAGAATATCTCAGAGATGTAGCACATCTATTGAAATTCCTGGTATCTCCAGGAGAGCAAAAAGAAATGGAAAGCCCTGCTCTGATTATTTTTTCCCAAGCCATATCTGGGACTATTTTTTCTGTTACAGTTCCTGCTATAACATTTATAATCATGTCATAAACAGGGATGAGGATTTATTGCAGGGTGGCTGTACATCCTGATTTGGCTGGAGCTTGTTCCATGAGACCAAGGACATTCTCACCATCCTGAAAATGACCCTTGGGGTTCTTGGTTTTAATCAGGACATGAACTTTCTCCTGTATCTCTTGAACTCACCCCTGGGAACCTTCCCATCACAGCAGAGCTCAGCTGTGGTGTTTGGTCCAGTTCTAGGGACATAATCTGATAAAGTGTGAGCCCCATGTCCTGGCACTTGGTGTGGGTGTCATGGTCCATGTAGCTCCACTTTTTAACACGTTTTCAATCTGTTATAAACCAATCTAAAGAGATCAAACCATTTTGAGGTGCCCATTTTGACTGTCACTTATTTTTGGCTCTGCTCTGGAGAAACCACCCTTGATAGATGAGGCAATTGCTTATTTCTTTTTTATCTACATGGACCATGAAGTGGAGCAGAGAAAAGTACTCCAGATAGGAGCAAAACTAATGATTTTATGTTTGATGGCTCAATGGCAAAGTCAGCTCTCCCTAGCTGGGGGTGACTGGGAGAGAAAAGCTGCCTGTGCTGCTCCTGCTGAGGGGTGTAGGGGGACATGCCAGGGGTGTGTGGCTGGGTACATCCTCACATGTACCTGCTCGAGTGACAGATGTCCTAAAGCCCTGTCAGCCTCACCAGAGCTCAGTCTGCTCACAGCCATGGAGAATCCATCACCTCGCATTGGGAATTCTGCTGCCATTCATCAAGTGATATCTCAGCTGTGACTACTTGTCAGAGAAATTTTACTGAGGATGCTTTATCCCCTTACAACCTCCACTGGACACCTTGATTTACAGCTTCCAACTCTCAGCCCAGAGAGAGGAGGGGATGCAGCCCGAGCAGGCTGGGGAAATGCTGCTGTCACCCACCTGTGGGAAGGCAGCAAGAATTGCCTGCTTTCCTTTGTCCCTGGGACCATGGTGGCTCAGAAGTAACAGGAGGGAAGAGGATTAGTGCTGGGGACCAGCTCTCTGCCTGTGCCTCATCCAGCAGGCACCGCCTGCACAGTGGGATCCTGTGCATGGTGTCACAGCAGTTTCCCCTTGTGGGCTCTGGAAAAAAGCCCTGCTCCCTTTGCTGACCCCTGTTCCCTTTGTTCTTGCTCTGCCCTTTGGCAGAGGGTGAGTGCCTGGCTCTGACTCCTCCTCCTGCTTGTGGAGGCTGCGAGCACAGGGCAGAGAGGATCCATCTCTGCTTTGCCCTCGGGAGGCAGAGGCTGGGGATGGATGTGGGCTCTGGCGTGCCCACACACCCCTGTGCCACAGCACTGGGCTGGGGAGGGCAGCCCCACCACAGGCAGCGAGAGCCTCTCTGTGGCTTTGCATATCTGCAAACCTCATCCCTCTTTGTCCCCTCTGGCTCTGGCACAGCTGATCCCACACATGCCTGTCACATTTCCTGGTGTGTGTTGGTTTATGCAGGGGCTGGAGCAGGCTGTGGGGTTGTGGCTGGCCAGGGCAGGGAGGGAGGAGAACACCACTGGTATTCACAGTCCTCTGGGGCAGGTAGGAAGGAGATGATTTTCAGCTGAAGTGTAGTAAATATTAATTTCTCATCTGCCAGTGTGACTAGCACAGTGTCTGCAATTCTCTAAAACCACGAGGCAGATTCCCTGCTCCTGCTGGAGGCACAGGTCAGCACCTCTGGGCACAGCCTGGCTCTGTGAGTACTCCTGTATGGCTTGTGGTGAACCAAAAGCCCCACAGAGAGGCAGGAGAGGTTAATTCAGCCCCAGGACAGGTATTGTCACTGTGCTGGCTGTCTTTGCACAGACCAGTGCATGGGCTGTGCTGGCTGAGAGCTGTTTATGGGACACTGTGACCCTCTGCCTGCAGAATCTGGGCTCTGCTGTACTTGGATCACCCCTGAAGAACTCCTGAGAGAGGGGCTAAGTCAGGGGGCAGCTGGAGAGGAGCTAACATGAATGACCATATTGTATTGGTAATCAGTACAAACCACATCAGATATGCAGGATATGGAGAGCAGGGCATTGATCATTATTAAAAATCCCCATTCTTTTGTTTCCTTACCCAGGTGCAGGGTGTGAGGAAGTATTTCTTGGCATGTTTGGGCCATCTCATTTTTCAGGAATGACAGAGTGAGGCAAAGGGAGTGAGTTATGTTGGCCTTTGCAGACAAGTGGCAATAAAATAAGTTTATGGTACCGCCTCCTGTACCATCACATATTTATGTCCCATATTTATCTTGTTTTTTTAGCTGTTTGGGCTTGCTTGTCTTGCAAGGCGATCTTACCTCCATTCCCTGAGACCAGCAAAGGGATGAATTCTGATATTGCAGCTTGTGCTGGGTAGCACTGGAGCTCCCTGGAGACATCCAGGCAAAAAATTCTTCTGGCATCAGTAAGGGACAACTGAGCTTAATGCTGGCTTCCTATGGGTTCAAGCCAAGTGGCTCTGCAGGCCCTTGCTGGGGCTGAGCCCAGCCTCTCTCAGCAGTTTGGGATAGGACCTGCTCAGCAGCCTGATGAGATCTGGAACCATATCTGCAGCCCATGGGTACCTGCTCTGGGAGGAAGGGATTGGTTGGATGTTGGTGTATCATCGTGTCCCCATGGCCAAGGACAGTTTGGTGCCTGGAGATCTGGCAGTAGCAGAGTTTCTGCATCCTGTGGAAAGTCCAACACCCATGTGTCAAATCCAGTCAGAGGGAAAAGCACAGAGGGGAGAGGACACAATTCTGTCATCTTTAAAGTCAACAATGAGATTTTGGCCATGTCCCCAGCCAGAGGGGTCAAATGCATGGTTTTCATTATAGATCCCTCTCTGTTTCCCCCCCATTTCTCTATTCCCTGGCTGGCCCACCATGTGCAGCCACAACACAAAGACATGAAACACAGCCCTTTGTGCCATCTGACAGCAGCACACAGCCCCCATCTGTCCCCTGGGGTCCCTCTGCAGTGTGACCCTCCCATTGTGCTCCAGCCATGTCTGCAGGGCAGTGATTTGGCTTTGCAGATATGAATTACCTGTGGAAGGACAGACATCTGTAAGATGCAAAGTAAAGGACACTAAATTCTGATAAACAGGGCTTTCGATTTCACTTCTTGTGGGTGTAGCAATGACTCTTCTCCAAGTTGTTTCTGCTTCCCTTTTCTGAGTTACTGACATATATTCCCTTTTGCTGCCAGCTTTGATGGCTCTGCTAACTCAGCCAGCACTCATCTCTAAAACCTGAATAATCAAGGGACTGGGACAGCTAACAGAAGGACAGTCTCCCCCTAGGACACAATGGTCCTGATGTTCAAATGTGCTCACACACAATGAGGCTGAAAAGGAGAGGACCAGGTGGGCAAAATGTGTGATGGTACACTGTGATTTTAAACACGTGATAATAAAATTTCTGCTGCAATATTAATCCTCGTGACTGCCTGTTTCAGCCTTGCATGCTCGGTGTGGTTCTGCTCTGTCCAATTCATCTGCATCCCCTCCCCAGCCCTCTGCACACAGGAGAGGCTGCAGGAGAGCCAGATTTTTCCTTTCCATGCCCTACATCGTGGTGCTAGACAAAAAAATTAGTGGAATCCCAGTTCCTCAGTGTTCTATCAAGAGGGAAATCCCATCCCACCTGCAAGGATAAGCCCCTGGAGAGCAAGGATTTAGTAGCATTTTAGTAGTGACTGCCTCACTTTATCACACTAACCCATCCTGAGTCCTAGGTCCTGCTAATTTTTACCAAAATGCTGAGCGATATCCAGGTAACTGGAAATACTGTGGCATTTCCTTGGTGTCGTTACTGTGGAAGACTCAAGGAGCGTCACCAGATGCTTATTACAACCTTGCTCCTCCCTTGCTGCTGTCTCTCATACTTGGCACTCCTGCCAGCCAGCTCCAGAAATTCTGCCCTGAAGGACGTCATGGATGTGCCCTGCAGGACTTGCCTACACACAGCAAGAGTTTATGTGCCTGCAGGAGCCAAAATATTCCCTTTCCCACCAAGCACCCGGACACGGAGCGAGGCGGCCGCATCTACCTGGAGCTCTGGAAATTTTTAACATAAAAATGATTTGATTGATTTGGGGAGGGAGAAAGAAACACAAAAGGCCTTAAGATTTGACTGATTTCTCCTGGGACTCTTTTCTGTACACAAAGTGTTTCCTGCTCTGTTCTTGGAAGCATTACCCTTGGCTGGGCCTGGCCTTTAAAACATTACCAGCTGTATGCAAAATAGAGAGCAAAGTGCCAAAAAGCCCCACGGGCTATTTACATTTGGCTGGAGCTTGCTGTGTTGGCCAAGCTACAGAGATATTTTGTTCATCGGCCTTGCAAGGAAAGCAGCTACTTCAAGCTGTTTGGTCCTGTTTATACACAGAGTTACCATGGAAGTCCCCAGGTTCCGGAGCTTTGCATACTCACAAATCCAGGGTGCATTTTTCCTGGACTTGATTTGTGTCCCCTCTCACTTTGGTGAGATTTGGTAGGAAGTTCTGGGATGAGGTTCTCGGGTGCATGTGGGATGCAAACTGATTTATGTCTGTGGTGAAGGATTTCCTGGGCGCTGTGTGGATCCTCTCTTGATGCAAGCAAGAGCAGCTGGAGCCATGAGATTACCTGCTGTGTTAGCAAGAAAATTTTTCTAGGGTGAATTTGGGGAAAAGTAGCACTATAAAAAAAATTCATCACAAACTCTTGCAGCTGTATGGAAAGAATAACTTATAATTGTATTGGGTTTTATGTTTACAATAAATAGTTAAAAATTACTTAAATCAGCTGAGGGCAACCTGAATTACAAAAATACATAAAATCAAGGGAGCTGTACATTAATTTCTTCAAGATAAATGGTTGTGCCCATGTATCAGTGCTTTTTAAATATTACATTTTAATAGTAGGCTCTCTCTCAGAGTATTCATTATGTTCTAAAAGCTCAATCTAGATAAAACCTCTATCTCATCAAAGTCAAAAGTATGAGGCAAGTGGCAAATCCCACAACAATGGGCATAAGAATAGCTAGGTTTTTTTGGGACACTCCAGGGAAAAGGTAACAACTTTTGCAATATTTCTGGTTAAGATTGTTCAGGTTTTCTTGAATCCTTGGGCTACCACCTCAGCTAATAAGGATGTGGCTTTCTTGACTTCTCTTTCTGCTATTATTTGTTACTTTAGCTGTTTTATTGAGAAGGCTTCTCACAGCTGAACACTTGTCATTAATCACCTCTTGCCAACATGTCACAGGCACACAGACTAATGGCAAAGCTGGATATGAGGATATGGCTGGAGATCCTCTCCTGGCTGGCTCTAGGTATCCAGGTTAGGGAATTTTACATCTCTGCCCTGGCAAGCAGTGCTGGGGAAGACTAAAACATTGCTACCAAGGCCCAGGATTATCTCGTGGGCTTGATGGAATAGTTTGAATTTGTCCTTCTGTACTACAAGGAACTGAGCTCTCAGTGAGCATTCAGAGGGAAGTGGGGACACATGATCCTCACAAGCTGATGGTAAAAATCCACTCCTCCCTGCGTCTGAGATCTGATCTCAGAGCCTGAGTGAGGCCAGTGGGGACTTTTCCCACTCATTTTTGCAGGGCAAGGGCGTTATAAACGTGTGGAAGGGGAGCAAGGCTGAGCCAAAGTTTCCAGGCTGGCTGAAGTTTCCAAACCCAGTTGGCTGAAGTAGAGCCTGGACAATATGGCAACACCTGTGAAATGAAGGTTCTTCTTCTGCTTTGGCTTTCAGACATCCTCACTCAGGAGTAGAAACACTTGGGAAGCAAACCAGCAATGTGTCTGCTGTCTGTGCAATTGCTCTCTACCAAAGAGGGAGTCAGCCAAGCCTGGAGTTCATTCTGTCTTGGCCAATAGTTAATAATAACCCTGCAACAGCTTCTTTTTCTTTTTCTTTTTCTTTTTCTTTTCTTTTTCTTTTTCTTTTCTTTTTCTTTTTCTTTTTCTTTTCTTTTTCTTTTTCTTTTTCTTTTTCTTTTTCTTTTTCTTTTTCTTTTTCTTTTCTTTTCTTTTTTTCTTTTTCTTTTTCTTTCTTTTTCTTGTTGTTGTTGTTGCAAATTAAGGGTGGATGAATGGCCTGGATAAAATTAGAAATCTCTTCCTGAAAGGCTGAGCTGAGTTTACAAAGTTATAGCTCCACAGATATCCCATTGCAACTGGGGAATCCCAGCTGCTCTCTGGAGGGTGAATAGCTGATAACAAAGTGCAAATGTGTGCTCTGGGTCAGAGGGTCACCCCCGCTGTGCTGGCTTCACATCACAGCAGCTTTGAGGAGGTGGATGGGGTGATTCCTGATTTCACCTTCCTTTTCTGCCAGGACAGGCAGTAGCTGTAGCAGGGAAGTGCCCTGTAAGGAGACATTAAGAGATGGGGGCTAATGGGGAATTCTGGCTTGGGAAGGAATTCAAGTTCCTTTGAACATAATGCCCAGGTACCTGCTGGATAGGGAACTTTCTACGTGTGGATAGCCAGGCAGAAAATCAGGACGCTGTCCCTCATCCCATCTACTAAGTACTGTGACTCCTCCCAAGGCCTTCTGCATTGTTTTGATCCACTCTGGCCACTTATCCTTGAGGCTGTATGATGAAGTGGTGCCTGGCCCTGATGGTCTTTATAAAAAACTGTTTTTTTCATAACTGTGAGACCCAGAGCTCTCAAGAGTCTCACCCGTGAGAGAGGTTAACAGCAAGAGTTTCTTTGTGGCAAACCCCACCTTTATTCCCATGTCCTCTTTGGGTGAGGGGTGTAAGGTCACAGCTGGGTATGACTGAGCTGCTGTGACAGACCAGATGTGCCCTTCAGCTGGGTGCTCCCACATCATCCCCACCAGTGAGGCTGAAGACATGAGCTCAAACCAGCCTGACTCAAGATGGACAGCTTAAACCATTGTAATTCCCATTTGATGGGAAGCTCTGGTGAACGTGGGCTCTGAGCCGTCGACTTACATGCATTATTTGGATTTTGCTGGTGTCTAAAATTAACCACTGAGGTCAGTGCAGATGATGTGCACCAGCTTGATGATGTCCATCAAGCCCAGCACTTTCTGCACAGTATTAATGTTTATATCCTCTCTGGAATGGATGGAGAAAGCACAGGTTACCTTCATAACGAAGTATTAATAAAAAATTCCCCAAACAAAACAATATATGTTTGATACCTGTCAGGTCTGTCTGTTGGTTTCAAAAGTCATTCTGAACCCTTATATAACAGTGCAGTTAACTGATACTATAAACTTGTTATGTACCTGCTGGAACACAACAGCTCCTTTGAAGCAATTCAGATCTATTTTGTAATTATAGAATTAGGCCACACGCAATACTTGGAAGATTGTGCAAAGGGGAAAACTTTCCATTTCAAAGTGACTGAGAGCTTTGGTGGATACAGCCAATTTTTTTTCCCCTATGACTGGCAATCAAAAAATGTAGAACTCTTCAATGTATCACTCTTCAGCTGAGTTAGGCACCCCAGGAATCTCCAAGGGGGTCGGCAATGTACTGACAATAAAGAAATTTCCTGGGACCATGCAGAACTTGCTCTGCACACTACCAAATGTGATGGGATCTGGCACCTCCAGCTGCAATGGAAGGAAAGCAGAAAAAAACTGGTTAAGAATGTCTTAAATAATCCAATTACATTGGTTTCAGGTTTGGTTTTTTTTTTTTTTTTTTTTTCCCACAGAATTACCACAGCTGGATTTTCCCTTTTCCTCACACTTTTATGTGTCTTCCTCTTTAGAGGGATGGCATGGTCCTGGCTAGGATGTGACACAAGGCTGGTTATGACATCTCAGCATTTGGAGTGTCTGGTGGCAGCTCAGCGCTGTTCAATGTGCAGGATCATGAAGAGGAATTGCTGGGATGAAAAGCAAGTTTGGTGGGCCCCAGCTGTGGTGAAGCACAAGAAGAGAATGAGCTGGTTCTTGGTTTTGGTGGGGAATTTAGACAGGCCTCCAAAACAGGACAAGGACCTCCAGAGCTCAGAGCCTGAGGTGGGATGTGCAGGCAGAGTCACCTCTGGGATAGGTTACAAGGTCTGCATTGGATTTGGTGCCCTCAGCCCTTTTTATGTGAAAGTCCATCCCAGAGTGTGACTCTTCTCATCTAAGATGGGCACCAAAGTAGAAGAAAGTGGGGGGATCTTTGCAGGGATCTGTTTTTCCCCATTGTCTCCCGTGGGAGTCCCACATGAGGTGTTGAGAAAGACAACATCAGCCCAGATGTCTTTCACTGGGTGACATCTGTCGCATCCTGGTTCCCAACTCATCAGCTCTGAGCTCATCAGAACCCCAGCTCTACCACTGAAGGGAAACACCAGTGCAACAGTGCCCCAACTTTTTCCCTTGTGAAGTGCTGGAGTTCAGGACATCCCTCTGGCTGCCTTGGCTGTCTCGAGACCCTGGCAGGGGGCTCAGAGACCTTGGCATGAAGTCAAAAAACACCTGTGGCTTCAATTTTAGCCCCTGGAAAAAGCTGCCAACTTTGTATGAGGAACTACAAGCCACAAGGTTTTGAGCAGTATGATATTTGAATTAACATAGGGTGAAAAAGTAGAATTTGGGGATTTTTAGAATGTGATTCAGGGGGTCAAGATGGAGGAATTTGGGCATGTCCTGACCTTCTTCTCCTTCTCCTTGTCCTCCATATCTTGGTGTGATGGTGACACTTTTCTATTGGTTTAAGGTAGAGACACACTGTCCAACATACATGATAGGTATTGGCATGTTATTGTAAACAGACTATGCATAACTTTTGATAAAAAAGGTAAACACCGCCCTGAGGGCAGAGCAGACTGCTGTGGCTTCTTTATTAGATGGACATCAGCAGGTCAGAGAAAGAATGTTATAGATAAGGAAAAATAAACAACCTTGAAAACTCGACCTCACACATTCCAGACTTCGGCTGCACGGGTTAGGAAGCAAGGACTTTTACAATCTTGGGGTCAGCCCAGCATTGAGACCCCGACAGTGAAGGATAAACTTGTCTTCCTGTCCCAAGCAATCTGGGTTTGGGGAATGGGTGTGTTTCCTAGCTGGGATCTGTATCACACCCCTGCCCTTCTGGATACGTCACACCTGCTGTGAGGGAGGCACAGATTTTGAACAAGACACCCTGACCCCCAGTGTCCACCTTCAGGAGTCTTGGTTAGGGTGCAAAGGGACAGTGGTTTGTGGTTTGGAATTTGACACTGCTGGGGCTGTATGACCTGTGATAACCTGGAACATGCCTGCTTTGGGAGCAGTGAAAAGAGACTCAAAGCAGTTAAGTGGAAAGGTTTTGAGGATGTGCTGCAACAGAGCCTGGGACTCCCAGGAAACCAAGCTCTTGCCCTCGTTCCCTGTATTTGAAGCCTGGCCCAAACTCTAAATGGAAGGGATTGTTTCTCTTGACATCAGTGCTCTGGTGGGATGAATCCTCAGCCTGGATGAAAGCTGAGCTGCCAGCCCAATTGTCATTCATCACACGGTGCAGAAATGTCATTTCTTAATGATCAGGCTTCCCTCTGGAGGCTGTGCTGAAGCGATTCCTTGACTGAATGTCTCAGAAGATGTGCTCCAAGGGGGGAGTGTCTCTGGTGGCATAAATCCTCATTTCCTCATTATCTGGGCATTAGTGGAAGCAGGTCACTTTCTGCACAGTACTTTTGAGAGTGTATTTGCATATAGATGCAGTGGGTCAGATTTTGGTGCTGGTTTAAATCCTGAATAAGTTCATTAACAATCATGCATTAAACCACACCATTTGTGAAGTCTGAACCTTCTGAACACAAAAGGACCATAGCCAGGGTCTTGCAAAACAGCAAACAAATGCAAAAATACATCTGGGACCTTTTAGAGAATATTTCTGCAAATTGTCCCCATCCAAGATTAATTTTTGCCTGTCTAAAGCTATGTTTTTTTTTTTTTAAGCTTGTGGATGGACACAATATTTTCTGTTAAGCAAAGCTGTGCAAATTACTCATAGGAATGAATCTGACCTGCCTAACAGCCTCAAATATGACATATCTATCTATCTATATATATATATAGATATAGATATATACATGCACACCTACATATGCGCACATATAGACTACACAAAAAAGATGTTAACTAGGAGATGATACAGCATTTTCCTCCCACCCCTCCAAATCTACTTCTCCCCTGCCAGATTTACTGAAGGATTTTCCTTGTTTATGTCCTGCTGAACTGAGGACCTTGAAGATGAAGTCAAGCATGAGATTTAACTGATTTTGGCAGCCTTAGAGGAGCCTTGAGTGCTTTTCTTCGAGCTGCTCCAAGATTTTCTTCTGTGGCATAAAGGAGAAACCTGCACACGAGTAGGGGAGTTTGCCAGCCTGTTAATTTGGGGTACACAGAAGAAATGAAAAGCTCAAATTTCCTAGTGTAGCTGACTGACTCCCTGGTACAGAAGATCTGTCCCACCCTTGAGTCCCTGAAACATGCAGAGCATCTCCAAGACTCCTGAGGTCTGTGCTGTAGGACACCCCTATGAAGAGAATCTACCAGAGGTCTAAAAGTGCTGAAATCTGACTAACCCCACACGGGAAGGGGAAGTAAATGTGAAAAGGGGTTTGAAACAGTGAACAGTGACAGTAGCAAAAAAAAAAAAAAAAAAAAAAGTTTATGTTTTTCCCCCTTATCATTTTAAATCCCAAAATGATGGCATGGTCATGTATTTCATGGGGCTGTTCTGTCCTTGAGAGCTCTTTCAGCTTATATGGGCAAAGGGAACATGAGGGCCCTGGAAAAAGGGATTATTTATGTGGGTATCACTGCAAGCATCCCATTTCCTTGGGAAGCTCTTTGAAAGGGCAGAGTTTGCATTTTTTTTTTAAAGCTTCCTGCTCTTGCCCCAGAGCCTGGGTCTCTGCAAACTGAGGACCAGAGTCCCTTTGCCATGTATGTGGTGCCTTTGTGCTCTCCAGTACCACCTGGGTGTTTGGATACTGTCCGTGGGGAGGGATTTTCCATTCAGTGATGAGGATCCTCAGTTTCCCACTGTTTTTTCCTCGCTCTATTTCTTTGATTAGCTGAGCTGTTTTTGAGACAAGGCTTGACCCCACACCAGGGATGTCTTGGCAGGGCCTGGCTGGGACCCAGCTGGAGGATCACAGAGCAACCCTGGGCTCCCTCAGGACCCACCACAGGGACGTGCCAAGCAAATCTTAGCTCAGCAGAGAGAATGGCCCACGGTATGGGCTTTGCAGAGCTCGTGCCAGCTGAAACCCAACCATGAAGCTGCTTGCTTCTTGTTTGCCCAACAGCCCCCACAAAGCTGGAAAATTGCTGGAAAATTGCAATACTTCATCTTTGTCCTGGCTTGTAAGATAAGCATATATTCTATTTGCCATCTGTCGGAGGTGGGGCAGGTATCTTCTGTTGGGCAGTTCTCTTATCTCTTCCAAGAACAATGTCTCCCTCCGGGGAGATATCTTCTGTTAATGGGCCATTGAATGGCTCACTGCATGACTGAGAAAGTTACATCCTCCCATTGTGAGATGCTCCACCCAGAGGGAGGAGCCAAGCATCCCTACCTGCATAAAATCAGCATTTCTTGAGACAGCAGCTCAGCCTCTTCACTGGATTCCCAGAGGAAGACCAGGCCCATCTACTCTATCACCAGACCTTCAGAGAAAACTACACCCTTCTACTGGATCATTGCTTCAGCAGCATTTCCTCCACTCCAGGAGGAGCAGCCACCATTTAACTGGACTATCACCAACACCCTGACTCCTCAGGGTGTCAGGTTTCTGACTCTATCAATAGTTTTGTTCGTCCTAATTACATTTTTTTTTTAATTTAGTTTTTTTTCCTAGTAAAGAACTGTTATTCCCATGCCCATATCTTTGCCTGAGAGCCTTTTTATTTTGAAATTGTGGTAATTTGGAGGGAGGGGGTTTACCTTTTCCATTTCATGGGAGGCACTTGCCTTCCTTCACAGACTCCTGTCTTTTCAAACCAAGACAATCTTCCACCCACTTCTGCTGTCAGTCTCTAGATTGAAGCCTTGAGCATTCAAGGAAAGGCACAGGTTTCTACAGGGCCAGGCAGTGGACACAGGTTTACTTGTGCCTGAACAGCACAGAGATCATGGGATGGAGGTTTGTCTCTGGGCTGCTGAGGACTGTGATTCTGGTGGGGTTGCATCCAGTCCAGTGCTGTGCAGAGCTGGGGGCTGGTGGGTTGCAGAAGCACATGGATAATATGCTACTGCTCACTCTGAGCACAGACCAAGCCTGGGGTCCCAGCACCACATTCCCACGATGCAGGAGGATGCAGAAGCCTGGATGTAATAATCATAAGAAATAATAATTATAGTTACAGATTATTATATCTGATATATACTATAACTATTTATATATCAATTATTATCCTGATAATACTATTATACTAATAATTGTTTGATCACTTCTGGACCCCCTGACCAATATGGGCTGAAGGCCACCCTTCCCCAAGAAATAATTGCTTTATACTCTGACTGGAAGTCAAGAAGTGGAAAAACAGAGGTTTGTAGCAGCTTCAGAGATAACTATGGAACAGGCTTCCGTGCAGAGATGGGAAGCTCTTCTCCATCCACAGTCTAGCGCCCTCAGGGGACTTTCCCTGCAGGAAAGTCTGCTGTGGCTTAAATCTGTGTTGAGACAGCAGAGTCTTGCATGTATTCCATATTTCTCTGCCAGGGCTGGTTTTCTCCAGCAATATCTCTGTGCTGAATAAGCCCTTGGCTGCTCTGGTCTCCTCCTGGGTGACAGTGGCTTGGTTTGGCAGTCTGTGTTTCACCAGGATCGGTTCAGCAGGCGTTGCGCTGTTGCACCGGCCACGATCTCTCCATCTGTTTGCATCTGTTCTTTCCTGGTGAGAGTTTAGTTTTCCTTGCCTTAAAAGGAGACAGCCTTCACTACTGATATATCTTCTTCCCTTGCTCCTCACTGTAGTTTTCATCAGCTGAGGGCACATCTGTATTCCTGGGAAACTGAGCTGTCCTTAGCATCCAATTCCTCTCTGTCTCCAGCTCTGCAGGCAGTGATGTATCTCTGCCAATTTACTGAGGAATTAGCTGTGGATAAGGATCTGTGTACGCTTTATACTTTGCTTCCCAACACCCACCATTAATAATGAGCATGTCCTTTATGACCTGAGCCTTGCTGGAAGTGAATGCAAGGTATTGGCCCTTTCCTTGGTGATCCATAGCCCTTGCAGCCACGCACTGTTATCTGGAAGGATTCCAAGTGTTTTGGAGCAATGCACTGGAATACATCACAAATGAACCAGTTTTGCTTGTCTAAGTTTTGTCTCTGGGGATTTGGGAGGGATGGCAGGAGAGGAAAGGGATGAATATTTATTAGCTTTTAATCAAAGAAAGTGCTCTCTGTAACCAGACAGGCTACTGTCTGTATCTGATCCAAGAGAGACATCAAGATCCCTGTTCTTTGCTGTGCTGCAGCTCGTGCCCCTCTGAGCTGAGCAAATGGGTTGTAAAGCACTCCAAGAGGTGCCTGTCTCAGTTTAGATTTTGCTGCATCTGGATTTTCCTGGCCACATTCACCTGGGATTCTCCTGGAAAAAACAGTGGCTGGGTGAGTGGAGATGAACAGCAAAGTGCACGTACCATGACCCTGAGAGAGGAGGTGCATTTTGGGTAAGTTTGCACACATTTGAGCAGCCTGGCCTGGCAGAAGGTGTCCCTGCCCATGGCAAGGGTTGAGAATTAGATGATCTTTAAGATCCCTTTTTTAAACCCAAACCCTTTTGTGATTCTGTGAGTAAGGCAATTTGTACACTGACTGTACATCTGGGGTATCCTGAGTAACCCCTCCAGACCCCATCCTGGATACCCTGAGCAGGGAAAAATAACACCTCTCAAGCAGAAAGGAGAGAAGACTCAGAGCAGCAGAGAACTGGAGCTGTGGAGCAGAGCTGAGCTAGAGGCAGGGTTTTATAGAAATGTTTGCCAGACTCAGTCCAGCTCCTGGACTCTGTGTGACAGCCTCTGGTCTAGTCTTAACCTGCTGGGAGTGGGATGCCAAGTCACTGGGACACACCATCCCTTCGCATTGCACAGTGTCAGGGTAAAAGGTTTGCATCCTCCTGCTCCATGATGCAGGAATTCTATGCAGGCCCACAAAGAGGGTTTAAAGGTGGGACCCCAAAGCTTGGTTCATGCTTGGGTGTGCCCACCTGAAGACTTCCATGTCATGAGAGGACAGGCACCATTGGGGAACCCCAAAGCTCTGAGGTAACATTCATAATTCTGCACTAAGCCAGGCACCAGGCAGTCACAATGTCCATACTGTTAAATTGTCATCAAGCTCCTTGGCACGGTGTCCTCCTCTCCCAGAGAGGGCCTGGGGACTCTTCAGGGCTGGCATGGGACAGGGAACTGCCCCAGCTGTCAGCATGGCCGAGGCCACCCTGGTTAGGGTTTGGAGAGGAGAAGAGGGTTTGGTTTGTAGGCCTGTGTTGTGCCATCTGGCTGCACAACTGCTCTTAGCCCCTTTTATTTACTGGTATAGACATGGGCTCCTTGTTCAGTAAAACCCTGACTGTGAAACTGAGGGAGCACATGGAAATGGAAATGCAGCTTCCCAACTGAAAACATCTGGTAGGAGCCAAACAGAAAACAAACCATGCTGCACGGATCAGATGAGATCAAGCCAAGGATAGATCACCTCTGAGCAGTTTGGGGCTGAATTTTACCCTAAGAGACCATTGCAAGATCAAAGTCTTGGGCATGAGTTGTCTCTTTCTGCCTGACTGCTCAGGCTGCCTCTGTGGCTGCTGCCTCAGCATCTCACACAGCTCTCCAGGCAGAGGGGGGTGGGCACATCAATACCTTCGTTACAGACCAGGAGCTGAGGGGTTAAGTAACTGGGAACCTTTGGCACATCAGAGGAAAAAATCTCCCAAATCCCAGGGCAGGTGTTAGCCAGGGATTTCTCTTACTTCTCAGCTGGAGTGTCTACCCCACCAATGCTCCAGCACAGGACCTGGTGCAGGAGCACAGCTGCAGCTTTTTAGGCTGCCGCAGATGTGGACTGAGGGCTCTCTCTGCAGCAGGAGGTCCTGGGGGTGGGAAGGGGCTGTGTGTGCCCTGAATACAAAGGAGGCAAATATTTTTCTTATTTCCCAAAGCACACTTCTGTCAGCATTTGCTCTCCCACCTACGAAGTGTCCATGCAGGAGGTCTTCTCCTGGCCAGAACAGACTGGGGACACTGACAGGGCAAAGCCTCTGAACATCTGGTGTAAACAAAGTCAAGCCTCCGCTTCAGAAACAGCCACACAAAAGAGCCCAGGCGCTTCAGTGACAATTCATGGAGCACAATTACACTGCCACTGATCACTGACTCCTTTGGGCTTGCATCAGGGCAGCTGCAGATGTCCTGCAAAGAGCAGCAGCGTGACAAGAGCATCACTGCAGAGCTGACAAAGGCAGGGTCAGATGTCTTGAGAGTGATCACAGGGAAGCAAAAAAGCAACCTCCAGATTTGCATCAGAGCAGTGACAGCATTGTACCCAAGTCCAGGGCAGGGGGAGATCACATCCTTGACATTAGGAGTGCAGTGAATGTCAAAGTAAATTCGTAATTAATGTTACACTCTAAAAAATAGAGCAGAACTTTCAGCATCTTTGTCTTGTGGGTTTGCCTGAGACGCTGTGTTTGGGATAAAGGTTTGGCAGCAGGCAGTGTGGTGGGGTCCTGCTGGGACATGCTGGAGGACACATCTCCCTTCTCTTCAAACAGCCCAAATGGGTGGCTGGGGACTACAACCAAGGGCCCATCAGCACCTTGCAGGAGACAGGATCAAGATCCTGAGGCACCAAGGGCGGGTCCCATGACTCCCCAGAGCCAAGCTGTCAGCTCAGCCTGAAGATATCCCAGAGCTCTGCTGTCTCTGGCTATTTGAGGAGCATTTGGCTCTTGTACACAGCTGTGTCACACAGTCCCTTCCCTGGCATTTTGGTCCTGCCTCAGCCTTCTCCTGCTGCCTTCTGCCCAAGCTGCTCCACAGGGCAGCCTGGCTCCACAGCACCTTCTGCAGAGCCACACTGCAGCTCATCCATCTCCTGCCAGCACTGCTGGCTGACACCTCTGACTAAACAGCAGCTTCCAGCCTCCTAACAAGGCATAGGAAATCTGAGTTTTCTGGATCAGGGAAAAATGTCAGACCCTCCTGCCCTACCACCAGCTCTTTTTTCACTCACATTTCTCTCCTTTTGCTTTTCCAGGGGGATCCGGGGGCTCTTTGCTATGCTGCCAAGATACTGCTGTAGCAGAGAAATGGAAAAAAAATCTGTGTGTTACGTGAACTGATGCCACTTTCGGAAGTTTCAGAAACAAAACTTCCCGGGGAAGGAAGAGCTGTAGCCTTTTAAGTTTGGGATGGCTCTCTGTGGGGGAGGTGAGAGGCTGAGGAGAGTTCACCATGGATGGAGCACAGGTCACTCCTGTGATCAGCACAGCTCGTGTTCAATCCAGGTGCACATTCCCAAATGGATTTGTTTCAGCCTATGGAGTCGTGCCTTTTGCTGGGATTTCTGGAGCCCACGCCTGGGGAGCCAGCAGCGTGTGCACAGGAGTGTTGGTGACAGGAGACACGACACCTGCAAGGTGCCCATCAGGGGAGAGATGGCTCTTGAGGGAGCCTGGCCCCTGAGAGGCTGCAGAAGGTCTGGATCAAAGCCTGGGGGTGTGTGACAATCAGCCTTTTAGGAGCTGTAATCCCACTGAAAAGCTTTTTCCTCCCGTGCAGCTGGAGGGCTCAGGTGTGAAATGTCAGACATGGGTGCTAAGCAATTGAAGAGGGTGTTGTAAAACACGCCGGGGTTTTGCTGTTGCATTTCCTTTATGCCTCCTGTGTGGCTTGGTGTGGCTCAGGGGCCTTTTGTGACCTCACAGGCTCTGACATTTCCTAAACACATTCTCTGCACCTTCTTGGTAAGGTTCTTTTGACTTCCAAATGTATCGTCCAAAAAGTTTTTATGCATAAATATAAGCTTTCCTTGGCACTCCCTTGAGAAACAAAAAGTAAAGAAGTAAATTTTCATGTGTTTTACTTGCTGCTTTATTCCTAAGATGACAATTTTATAGAATCACAGAATACCAGGTTGGAAGGGACTTAAAGGATGAGCTGGTTCAACCTTTCTTGGTAAAAGATCTTAAATGTATCCAGCACTGGGGAATCCAACTCTTCCCTGGGGAGATTATTCCAGTGGCTGATTGTTCTCATTGGAATGGGATGAATTGGTGATACAAAACCAAGAATAAACCAAATCAGATGCTGCAAAACACTTCATTCCTCAGGGAACAACAGTCCCTCCAAGTGACCCAGAAGAAGCAGCACATCCTCTGTCGGTGGAGGGCAGAAGGACATTAGAAATGCAGGGCATGTGCAGGCAGCAGGGCTTTAATTGTCCCCAGGGGATTTACAGACAATCCCCATGGTGGAGAAGAGGCATCAAATCAACCAGGGAAGGGTTGAGGCAGGACACAGCCGGAGCTGGAGCAGAATCACCCCTCCCTCTCCCATCAGAGACTCTTTGGACTGGCTGATATTAGTCCCAAGCATGCACAGGACAGCACTGGGCAGTCCCAAAAAAGCTTTTCTCTGGCCTGACCAGCGACATTTCATCACTTGTCACCTACCCCTCTGGGAGTTCTCACGCTGTGTCACTGGCACAGCGGCTGCGGCGGGAGCCTCAGCAGGGAAATGTTAATGAAAGTCATCTATCAAAGGCAGGGCAGCACTCGAGGCGACAGATGAGGGCACTGGGGCTGAGACTGTGCTTCCAAGTGTGGGAGCTGCTGGGGGAAACCTTTGCAAGAAGCCTTGCTTTCACTGCAAGGCTCTTGTCCTCCTAGCCCACACCTGGATGGAGGGGACAGGACCTCCCAGCAGTAGGGTTTGGTGGTGGTGGGTTTAGGGTTGGGCACTCACCTGTTTCCCTGCTGAAGGTGTGGGGAAAGGCTGTGTCCTCTTCTGCAAGGACATGGCTCATGCACGAGAGATTTGGCCTCCAGTTCCCTGCATTCCTCTATTTATCCCACAATAAATTCAACACTTTGGTAGAAATGCAAATGTAGCCCAGGAATGGTCTGAGATCTCCTCCATGAGGGGCAGTACCAGCAAGAATCCTCAGTGTTCTGCTGGGAAGGGAAGGGTGGAGATGACAGAGAAAGAGGCAGGCACTGCAGCCCATGGTTTTTCTTGGGATGGGATGGATTGGCACCCAGCAGTGAACAGACCCAAGTCTGAGGTGACTTCTGCAGTGTTGAAGGGGTCTCAAAACCTTGTATGGATCATACAGTGCTGCTGAGACATCCTTTATTTGGGGAAATAAAGGTGTTTTTCGTCCCTGTGGGGCCACACCTGCCTTCCTCCCACCAGATCTACACCTGGGCATTTCTTGGTGTCTTTCAGCAGGAGTGAGGTCCTGCAGCCTCTGCATCCCAGTGAGCTTCTGGATGGACCCTGCTGGCTCTGCAGCCTCCCAGACTGAGGTTCAAACAGTCATGAGGACCCTGACTCTGCCCCAAATCCTGTGCTTAATTTAACAAAATGTGATTGAAATCATAAGGACTAAGCCTTGCCAGCCCCCATACAGAAGTCTCACCATGATGGTAAAGTTTCAGGATATCTTATCCATAGGAAAAATACTCCTCACCTCCCAGGCTGCACAATCTGCATTCTAAGGCTCCTCACCCAGAAGTGTCTGTGCTTTCAGTGTCACCTTGCAATAGCTTTGGGGAGGAAAGTTAAAAAGCAGGCATTCTTTTCTTCTTCTTTTTGTTCTGACAAGCAGTTGTGCTTTCCTGAATTCAAAGGGGGTTTTCAGGTAAAATGAGAATTTCCTTAGAAAGTGTCAGCTTCGGTAGAAATGTTTTAATACTTTTGAAAACAACAAGCTTAAAAACATAGGATTTTTCCTTTCTCTCTCCTCCTCACTTTCTCCCAGATACAAGTGGGCAGGGAGGGGGAAGAAGATAGAACATTTTCTGTTTTCTTTATCTCAAAAAAAAAAAAAAAAAGAAAAAAAAAAAAAGAGAGAGAGATAAAGAAATTAACAGATTGCCAAGATTTTTTTTGTTATTTTATTCAGAGCTTTTTCTTCTTTTTTTTTTTTTTCAGTGGAAAAAGGCCATCTTTTTTAAACCAGCTTCAGTTGCTGTTTTTCTATAATTATACCCCAAAGTCTGGGAACTAGGGCAGAAGAGGCAGTGAGCAGACAAGAGCACTACAGTGCAGACAACCCATGGAGAAAGCACGCTGTGGGATTTTGCAACTGTCCTGTCTCAGCCATATGGGGCTTGTTCCAGGGGAGCACTGCTTCTTCTCCTTTTAAACACCCATCAGGTTTTATGCCATTTTGCTGAAAGTTGTAAAGAAGGAAGGAAAAAGATCATGTAGCTGCCATTAGGATGAACTATCTAATTAGTGTGCAAAGGCACTTGCCTCCTGGAGGGAGAATGAATTAAGTGACCTGCGGCGGAGGGTGATTCATTTCTGCTCTGCTCTTGCATTTCCCCTCTCGTGACATGAATCACTTGTCCACCAGCCTGTGCAGGGAGGAGGGCAGAGCTCCTGCATCAGCCTGTGGGGCCAGTCTGAAGGACTCAGACCCAAACCATCATGAGCAACCTGCCAGGCTCTCTCTTCCTCAGTGAGGAAGATGTTTATTCAGGTCTCATGTAATCTTCCCACGGCTTTTGGCCTTGTGGAGAGAGTGTTCCACCTCTCATGGGGTACCTGCTCTGACTGGAACATCCCCAGAGCTTTTGTCTCTCACCCAGGAGGCTTCTCTGCTCTTTGCTGGTGTTTCTGGGCTTGTGTTGCTTCTTGTGCCTCCCTTCTCTCCCTGCCCACCTGCATTCACGAGCTGGTGGCAACCTCATGTCTTTGTGGACTGGTGGTCAAATGGCCAAAATTGCTCCAGGGTTTTGGACGTCTTTGGAAAAGCCATGTCTGAGATGTGCATAGACAGGTACTAGACTCACAGAAGCCTCACTCTCCCAGGGAACTAGACCAAATCTTTTTCTAAATTGTAATGAAGCCTCCAGAAAGGTCTTGGAGGTGGTTTTAATGCAGTGCTACCCTGACATGACTTCCCAAAGCAGAAATTACAAGACAAATTATCATTAATGCCTTCTTCCACTTCATGAGGTTGGTGACAGGAGCAGAGGAATTCCCTGACTTTGCAGCATTCAGCCCTTTCCCCTGGAGCAGGCTGATGTCCATGTCATTCCCCCAAAACACTGACAGTCTCTGGACCATAAGTTTGACTCAGAGAAAAACCCCAACCTGCGTCCTCCACAGGACTGGTGTGAGCAGTGACTGCCTTCCCCCACAGCCTGTACAGAAAAGGGGGCTCAGACTCTGCCTGAACCACACCAGCAGTTATAGGGATATTTTAACCTCCTTCTGAGTGAGAAATGAACTCTTCACTGGAGTAGTGTGGGGTTTAACAGGGAAAGTCAAGGTCCTTTGCAGTTTGGTGGGGCTGGGTCTCGCTTGTACTCTGTCCACGTGGTGGACTTGGGCAGAAAATCTTGGAAAAACCTTTTAGGAAATAACAAAGCTCACTACCTCACAAATCTCCATCTGTCCCCTCCTTCCTGCTCTGGACATGCAAACCCACAATTGCTGGCTTTACCAGGTCATGCCTGGAGTCCTGCTCAAACTTGTCTCAGCTCCTCTCCTTTTGCTGAAAATATTTATCTGTTTGCAAACACTGCTGTTTCTGAGAAGATCCCATTCTGCTGATGTGCAGTGCCTGTAGATTTGGCCATCATGGTAAAACTGGGCTGCTCTTCTACCTTAATCTCCTGCCTTTGTATCACGGGTGACAAGAAAAAGGCACTTAGAAAGGACATGGGAATGCAATTAGTAGCTAAAACACACTCTGTCAGGGGAAAAATTTGAAATATGTCACCACCAGAGTCGGACAAAAAAATGCTGTTGTGTCCTTTGTTAATTTTCCTTTGTTATTGTCAAAAAATATTTATGGTTGACAAAAATGACATACTTCTGAAACATCCAGATGACTCTTTCAACAGCTACTAATTCAAACTTCTGAATGGACTTGGTCTTCATGCTCTAAGGAAGCAAAATTCCCTGTTGTTTAAAGGAATTTTTCATCTACACTGTCATCTCCAGGAAAACTCCCAGACTGCTGGGCAAAACAAGTTTTTCTTCATTTTCCCACCAAAGCTGCTCCAGTTGTGTAAGAGCCTTAACTCATAGAATTATAGAATGATATTGTAGAATCCTAGAGTGGCTTGGGTTGGAAGGGACCTTAAAGACCATCTAGTTCCAACTCCCCCACCATGGGCAAGGATGACACCCATTAGATCAGTTTGCCCAGGGCCACAACAAACCCAGCCTTAAACACTTCCAGGGATGGGGCATGTGTGTGGGAGCATGGACACTGAGCTGGACACCTGCATGGAGGGTGCTCAACCACAGGGATGGGTGATGCTGTTTCGTTTCACTGGACAGAGTCATATTTTGGGACTGCAAAAAGATGAGTGCTTCCCTCACCACATCAATGACCCCAGTGAGAGGCTGAAACTGTGGGGTCATTAACTGGAATTCCCAGGTCTTTCTTGATGAGATTTCTTGTTAACTACTTCCTTGATTAAATACTGACATTTTCATTTGTCTGTAAAGCAGGTGTGAGTTCAGCTGCGAGGTACAAGGAAGGAGAGAGGACTCCAGGCTTTGACCTGCAGGCAGTGGTGCTGGCACCAGGTGAGTGACGGGGACGGTGACTCGGGGAGGCAGCCAGCGTTCGGTGTGAAACCATCCCCCCAAAAACTGCCCACCTCCAACCTGCCTGGCTCTGGCCAGACAGCTCTTAAGTGCTCCAGATGGGGCCCTGCCAGCACAACGGGCTCAGCTTGGCCAGCCTTGGCCTGCCCCTTTCTTCTGACTCAACCAACCCTGCCGAGCAGCCATCACTTCCCTTGAACATCAAAGGTCTTCATTAAACCCTGCCAGTCACGGGGCCGTGTTCCCTGATGGGCGTCCATGCGTGACAAGGAGCACCAGGGGATCCCCAGCCTGCCGTGGGAAGTCAGCCTGGTTTGGAGGGGGGAACCATTCATGTCGTGCCACTTCCAATTTAGGATGTGCTCTTGGAGGCAGCGAGGTGGAAGGGGAGCTCGTACCAAGCCGCTGAGGCAGGTGTTGCAGCTGTAGGATCCCTGTGCTGGATGAAAACAGCCCCCACGTGGGAAAAGGCAGACTTTCCCCCCTAGCCTGGTGGCACGTCCCCAGATGGGGAAGTGGTCTTCAGCCTCTGTCAGCTCCACTCACATCAGTCATGTCTCGCTGGGTCCTCTGACGGATGGAAACGGGCAGGACCCATCGCAACCACTCCCCGTCAGCCCGGGGCTGCGTCCGCAGAGATTTCACTTCAGGAGGTCACGTGCTCTGCTCCCTCCTGCACCGAGACACAGGAGGTTTGTCTTCCTCTCAGGAAGGCTCCCTGGATAATGCAGGACGTTCCCAGACAGCTGATTGCCGCATCAGCTGGCACAGAGTGCTCCATGAAGGAATGATTGCAGTGAGCATCCCTCCCTCTTTTTATGTTTCAGGACTGTGAGGTCCAGCCTAGGGGCTTTGCAGAGCTGGTGGGCAGAAAAAGCTGTGTCTATTGTAAGCTCCAAAACAGTTTTTCATCCCTCAGTTGGTGTTTAAAAGCAGTGTGTGGCACAGAGGACCCCTCTATGTCCCATTCACAAAATTGATTCCTGTAGAAGCTGCTATTTCCAGAGCCCAGGAAGGGCTGTGAGTACAGAGAAGGTTTTAAGCAGGTTAAGGACAGTCTCTCCACAAGGACATATCACCCACATAGCTGTGGGCTGTGGTGTCATGGGGAGAGCTGAGTATGGGATCTGAATGCCTGCGTTGTTCTCTGAGACGAAACTGAAGATGGGTTTCTTCACTTGTGTGTTTAATTAAGAAAGATGCACTCTTCCCATAAAATGTCCTTTCCATTCAAACACACTCCTTGCAACAGGTCTGTGGTGCCAGATGCTGATTTAATACATGTGCAGGAGAATCCTGACCTTAATGCAGGTCTCTTTATTCTCCCTTGCTGGAGGAAATGCTTGCAAGCAATGTACCATGTTACAGCCACAATAATGTTTAATGGTTGTATCCTGTGACTGAGGTTAATGACTAGTTAGGGAAGCTTTTACACTGAGGAATAAAAAATTGTATAAAATAAAGCTGGCAAGGAGCAGGAAAGAGGGTAATGACAGATTCTGGCAGTTGCCTACCCCAACCTTCAGTCTCAAGGAGGTGGATGTTGTAAAAGCCAGCCCAGCAAGCCCTTCTCAGGACATTGACTTTACTAAATCTTTGGGAGGGTGAACAAAACACGTGGCTCTGTGCAAGGAGCCTGCAGATGGGTGAGAATCTTCTGCTGCAAACAGACCTGGATATATTTCATTGGTACCCCACAAACTCACACAGGTTCCCACAGCCCTACCTTAAGCCTGGTGCAGCAAGCCAAGCCACTCCAGATGCCTCCCAGTGATCTGACCCAGCTATCCTCAGTGGGTCACTCTGTCTCCTCCCTGTGTGCCTTCAGCAGGTCTTGATGAGCTCAGGTCTCCTTTGAAGGGTCACACAAACGTAATTGAAAGCCTCACATGTGGCTGTGATCGCTGATGCTGGGCCCCAGGAGGAGATTGGGTCTCTTTGCTGGCTCCAGACCAGCCCTGCCCCAGGGTTTTTTTGTTAAGCTTCACCCTCCTTATGGTCCCCTTTCCCAGCTGAACTTCCAGCCTTCTGTAACCAGACTCCATTTATCTGTCTGTGGTTGCATGCTTGCCTCCCCCCTGCTCCCTTTTTCTTCTTTACAGTTGTTACTAAAAGGTTTTTTTTTTTTCCTCCCTCCTTTATTCTTAATGATTTGCTGCCTAAAATAAAAGGCCCCTGCTGTGCCTGTACTGGTGATAAATGAGAGCCAAGGGAGAAGCCAGGGCTGGTGGGAGACCCAGGTCTCTCCTTTCCCAAGCTCTGAGCTGTGCCCAGTGTGCCAGCTGTGGGGCACTGCCCTCCCAGCTGCTGCCAGAGGTGGCAACCCCTCCATCACCGCCTGCTCCCCCATGGCAGGCACAGGGTTGGTCTCCAGGGTGGGAAGAAAGGGCTGAGAAAGGGAGAAGCCATCTCTGCTCTGTTGTGGGCTTGCTGCCTGGGGACAGCTGGCCTGCACACTGGCTCCAGAGGCAGGTCCAAACCAAGGTGGTGCTGAGATTTAGTTCCAGCTGGCAACTAAGTACCACACAGCTGCTTGCTCACATTCCCCACTGCCGGTGAGGGGAGAAGAATTGGAGCAAGAAAAAGTGAAATCCATGCCTTGGTATAAGACTGTTTAATAATTGAAATAAAATAAAACCTAGCAACAATAAAATATAATAATTATAATCGTAGTGAAAAGGCAGACAACAAAAAGAGAGAGAGAAATAAAACCCAAGTAAGACAAATGGTGCACAACACAATTTCTCACCACCCAGTGCCTGGTGCCAGCCTGACCCTGAGCAGCAATGAGGGTCCCCCAGCCAGCTGCCCCCAGTTTATGCACTGAGCAGGATGTTCTGTGGTATGGAATGTCCCTCTGGTCCATTCAGGAATTCAGGTCAGTGTCCTGGCTCCCTCCCAGCTTCTTGTGCACTGAAAAGTCTGTGATTTAGGGTGAGCACAGCTTAGCAACAACCAAAACATCAGTGTGTTATCAAAATTATTCTCATCCTAAATCAAAACCACAGTCCTATACCAGCTAATAGGAAGAAAACTAAACATCTTTACACAGCACTGTCTGGTCTGACCCCTTTGCAATGCTCCACAAAGCCCTGCTGGAGGCCAGGGATGTGCCTGACCTTGACATGACATAAAAACCTTATGGGGACTGAGACAGGAGGGCAGACTCTGAGGATGGGAAGTCCTGGCCAGCTGATCCGTGCTCTGTACCCTCTCCCAGAGGGTCTGAATCCAGTGTCCATTCCTGTCACAGGTGTCCAGGTGACTGTGTGTGACTCACCAGGTAAGTGCACTCTGTCCTGCTCAGCACTGCCTGTGATGTCCCACAAGGGAAGCTAACCCAGGGTTAGCAGAATAAACATCATCAACCCTAAGAGTGTTATAAACACCACTTCCTGCCTTTGCCTTGGAGCATCTGAGCCTGAGCCTCTCCTGAAAGTCACCTCAAAGGCAAAAACTCTATCTTCATCTTGAGCATCTCATCCATGTGTGTCAGCACTGCACAGAGCTGAAATAGCCCTTGTGGATCCAGCCTATGATCAAGATACTTTGATATTTCCAGTGCACCATTCAGTTTAAACTAAAATACAAAACCTGAGGGGAAAAAATAACCCAAACATGCAAAGCATGACATACAACCCCATCTCCTTCCTGTGAGGCTTTTGTGTGATGAGCCTCAAAGGGAGAAATTAGGGTCTAGATAAGGCTGCCTCGCTGGCATTCAGAGAGCAGAGTGGTTTCATTGCTGTTCACTGCTCACAGTGGTGTCTTGACTGTCTTTGGGATATTTTTACTGCTGCTGGTTGTAACTTGGACACACATTGTGTGTAGTCTGCAGGATAAAAATAGCTGCAGTGCCTATTTCTGTCAGAGCAGAGCGCACCAAACCTTTGTTTACCAGTTGCCTTTGATTTAAATTTAGCAGGAAGCCGAGCACTCGAAAGCAGAGGGAAGCTGTGTGACATGAAATCCAGCCAGCTAATTTTAGATCACTGTCTGCACAACGCTGCGCTGGAGAGGTGGGTGTAGGTGTGTGATCCCACACAGGTGGAAGGGGAAGGAAGAAAGGGATTGACCCAGTGTGGGCTGTCACTAAACCTGTCACCCTTGGGAGCCTCTGTCTGGATAAAGTGAGTGTCCCAAAGCTGCCAGCTGGGTTTAGGGACAGCATTCAGCCCCCAGCATCATCCCCATCCCTGAGATGGGGTGGTGGGACCATGTGTTGCAGGGCTGCTTGTTTTGGTAGATGTGGTGGTTACAGTGTGAGCTTTCAGAGAGCAGTAAGAAAGGAAAGTTTCTCTCTTTTTTCAATCCCCACCTCCTGGAGTCTTGAGATTTTCGAGGACTATCTGTTTCCTTGCTTTGTGTGATATATATTTTAAGAAATCTCACAGCTTTGCTCTCTGTGGGAAAAGCTTGGAAATACAACTCCAAAGGTTTCAAAATCAGTTGCAAATGAAGGAATCAAATACAAATCTCGGTGTGTTTTTATCCTATGTTCCCATGAAATCAAACCCCATGTGATCATGACCCCTTGGCCTCTCCCTCAAGGTCTGGCAGGGATGACATTAAAAGAAATAACTTTTCCTGGCAGAGGAAGAGAGTCCCTGGGAAATGGAATAGTTTCTGGTGGATGAACCTGCAAGACATAACATCCCTGCCTCAGTTTCCCAAACTTCAGAGTGGACAGACTGTCTCCTTCCCCAAAGGGTCCTATCCTGACATGAGGGAGTTGTTTCCAGCTCTGGAATTCATGTCCTTATCTCCACCATTTCCTACTCCACAGAGGAGGTGCTAAGGTTGTTGTAGCCCCTTGGTGAGGGGCTGTGGGAATGCAGAGAGGAAGCAGAGACTCAGCAGCAATTAAATCAGCTTTGCTAGGAGGGTGATTTATATCATGTCATTCCCAATGCCACTCACATCCATTTGCTTTTATAAACCTTCCAGGGCTCCCACCCAAGCCCCAGCATGCCAAAACACCCCAGCTGATGCCAAGAACTGTGTCTGACTGTGCCTCTCCCAGGTAGGAGCAATGAGCTCTGCAGCACTGCTTGGCTTCTTCCCATCTGCTCAGGTCAATGACAACCCCTTGTTAAAGACAGGCAGCTATTTTCAGTGTCTGCCACTCTCATATATAAAATATATTGAAATTAAAACCAGGTACTCAGCTAAGGTGAATCAGCACAGGCTGGTTTGCTTCAGTGGGCAGGCACTCATTTACACCACTGGAAGATCTGGCCCATTTCCTCTAAAATATCTTATTTTAGGGGAGCTTTGATGCACTTGTTGTGTTTATTTATTTTTTTTTTAATTTCTTTATTTATTGATAGCAGGACTATATTTACTTGAATCCATGATACTCTCATGTCAGAAATAACTCTGTATATCCTCAGAGTTGTTTCAGAGAAGCAAATAAACATTTAAAGCTGTTTCAATGAATCTTTTCAATTTGACATGCTATTGGCATCATATCCAGTTCCTGTGTGAAACTGTGAACTTTAAAAACATCCCTGTTTAGAAGACCCATAGGAGGATGATGCTCACCCATCATATAGCACACTTGGTTGAGACCAAGGAGGCCTTTATGGATTTCATTTTCTATCATTTCTATGCCTGCATCTTCCAGTTTGTGTGCCTGTGTGGGTTTTTAGTTGCTTGGTTTGCTTTTATTTTCTGGTCTTCACCCACCCAGCTGCAGCTCAAAAATCAGAGGTACAAATACAAACATCTTGAAACTGCAATATTCAAATTTGGGGGTTATTTTCCCAGTTAAGAGGCGTTTTTGTGTACTGAGAGGCAAAACACCTCGGTAACAGCAACACATCCACTCAGGAGAAGCTATTCCTTGTTTTCTGGCACAAAGAGATCCAGCTGCATCCCTCTCTGCTCTCTGGAGTACAGCATCACCCCACGGGAAACACGAGGCGGTTCAAATAACTTCATCTCAGCGAGGGAATTGAAGATGTCCCTTGTACTTCCAAACCTGGCAGGATGGGGACAGTATCATTGAAGATTTCCCTTGTACTTTCAAACCTGGCAGGATGGGGACAGTATCATCAAAGATGTCCCTTGTGCTTCCAAACCTGGCAGGATGGGGCCAGTATCATCGAGGATGTCCCTTGTACTTCCAAACCTGGCTGGATGGGGACAGTATCATTGAGGATGTCCCTTGTACTTCCAAACCTGGCTGGATGGGGACGATATCCTGCCAGCCTTTTGGCTAAATATGGTTTTTCAGGGCACTCCAGGCAGCTGGCCACAGTTCATCCCCGAGCGCTACCCATCCATCACATCCTCTGGATGTTATTAACGAGGATGCGAGCGTGCAGCGGCAGCACGGACAGGCTGGAAGGGGCTCCCCCGTCCCCAGCACGAGGCTGTGGAGAGGCCGTCTGTCTTCCAGCTGCCATCCCCTCCTCTGCCAGGGCCCCCTGCCCCGCTGCCTCCCGGCACATCTGCTCTGCCGGCACCGCGCTCCATCGCTGGGCTTTCAGCGGTGCCTCGTGCTTTGAACTGATTGTTAAAGGACCAGGAGGTTTTCAAGGGGTGGAGGGGCCCTTCTTGGGGGGGATCTGGGCAGCAATAACGACAGAGGGTGTCTAGGAAATGGACGCATGAAGTTTAGGAGAGGCATGAAGGTGTGAAGTCTCCTGCTTGGTGAGGCTGAGGGACTTTGAGAACAAGCTCAGAGCAGAATAAATCCTGCAGCAGCATTGCACAAGCCCTTGTGTGTGGCAGGCACATTCTTCTCTCTCTCAAGATTTTTCATAGAGGAGCACAGAGAGAAGAAAGAGAAAACAATTTCTATTTCTGCTCCTTGTTTTTCCCATGTGGAATGTGTTTGGAGAATTGTTTACCTGGGGTGATTGCTTGGTTGGATTCTGGTGAGGATTGTTTGAGCCTGATGGCCAATCCAACCCACCTGTGGCTGGACTCTCAGAGAGGGTCACGAGTTGTGAGTGAGTTAGATTTGGTAGTTAGAAAAGTAGGTTTGTAGTTTTAGTATCTCCTTTAAATAGCATATTAATGTATTATAGCATAGTTATAATAAAGAAATCATTCAGCCTTCTGAACTGGAGTCAGACATCAGCATTTCTTCCCACCAAGTTCACCTGCATTTACAATACTTGTGATCCACTGAAGACCAGGCAGAGCAGATCTGTGCCTCACCACACAGCACCTCTGGAAAACAGCATCTCAGCTCTCACAAAAGTGGTGGCAGAGGGGATTTGGTTGGGGTAGCACCTGCAGGTAAAACATGAGACTTTTAGCTTTGCAGGGGTTGGTGGAACAAGATTTCCTGTACTTTTGAGTGTTTGGAGGAGAAGCATCCTGCCTTTCTTCATCAAGTGCCAGGAGCAGGCACCCAAAAGGGTACTTTGGGGTGCTGCTGGTGGGTTGGTGGGGTCTCTGCTTCCATGCAGAAAAGATGACAGGCTCAAAGAAGCATCATTAAAAACTTCTGTGGGCAAAGAGTGGTGCTGGGCTGCCACTGACAGAGCTTCATCTTCTGAGATCATTCCCCCAAAACAGCTGGCAGGTGAGACTGCTGAAGAGCAGGGCAAAGACCTGGAATATCCCCTGTCCTTCTTGAGGAAAGGAAGCCCAGTGGTACTGGGCCGAGTGAGGAATTAAAGGAGCTCTTCCCTCCCAAGACAAATTTAATGTAATGAAAATAGAGACTTGAGAGAGAAATATTGCAGGCAGAACCCAGAGTAAATGACTTCAGAAAGGGTCTAATGAGACTGGCACTCTCTTCCTTGCCACTTCAATAAGATAAGAAGATTTCAGCTCATGATAGGCCAAGGGTCAACTCAGGAGTTAATGCAGATTTTGAAACAGAAGCCAGGAGTTCTGCAAATTGAAATCCATCCACTCTAGTCCCATATTGTAGCAGAGCAATTTACTGGTGGATGCATCTTCAGCAAAACCTACTTGTTAATGCTTGGTTCACAGACAAAGTATCAATAAAAAAGGGGAAATGAAAAGCTTTTCTGTCCCCAATGCAGACACCATAAAATTAAAACTCTTCGATTGCATGCCTTAATGGAAGTGCAGTAAGTAAAAGGCTGTGCTAGATGGGCCATCCATATCCCTCCCCACCCTATTCACTTTCATTCTGAAAAATGCACTGGGAAAAAGCTCCTGATGTGGTGAGAAATATTTTTCCATTGTCCTGATCCCTTGAGTCTTCCCCACCACCACCAGATACCTGGGAGGGTCTGTCCTTGGGGATGTGAGGACAGATAATTGTGAGTCTGCTTCCAGTTAAGGCATCCTGCCCCGTTACTCCATGACATGTGAACTTACAGACAGATGCATTTGTGAAGCAGCTAAGGACAAGACACAGTTCTGGGTGATGCTGAGGGCTGGCAGGTATCTGACCCCTGCATCTGTACCCCTGACCCTGGTACAGGCCAGCCAGAGAGGAAACATGGTTGCAATCTGTAGGAGCTGTTGAATTGAATTTGGGGAACCGATGGACGAATGCCAATTTCCACTCCGAGGCAAAACCAGACGTTTAATCTGATCATGCTCATAGTTTGGCAGAACAGCCATATCTGTAAATGCCCAGCATCTGTAAATCTACTGCTTTTGATGTCAAAGGGTTTTCATGTGTTCTGCAAAGTAAAATATTGACTAAATTATGACCTACTGGAACCTTCTCTGATGACTGCTGTGTGCTGGCAGGCGATGAAAAGGGTGGCTGAGCTTTTTTTTGCTCAAGTTTGGTTCCAGCAGATATAAAAGAAGCAATTGAATTAATTGGCTATAGAATGAGGTTCAGAGGTTGCTTAGAGGGAGCTGTGAGATGAGTTGCTGCATCAAGGTTTTTTTTTTAATGCACCCAGTACAGATAAACCTACAATTTTCCACAAGTGTTTAAATAACACCGGGCTGACACAAACACTGCAGAGGTTCTGGCCTTTAACCTCATGCATGTGAGCCAAAGACTTCTTACAACTCAGCTCATTCAACCAGCCTTTTCTTGGTTTTCCAGCTCTTTCTCTTCCTTCACAGCTGTTCAGTGTCATGTTTGAAAGTTTCTTAGAAGAAAGACCTTTCCAAACCCAAATAAATGCAGCTTTTTCTGCACTGTCCACAACACATCGACCTGCCCCTGCTGCAAAGTGTGAATGCAGGGTTGTCCCAGCCCAAGTGGCAGCACTTTAGTAGGGTGCAAATGATTTTGTGATGGAAAGGCACTGGAGAATGCTGAGTTAGAGTGAACTGGCTCAGGAAGAAGAGCTCTGAAGGCTGAGCTCTCCTCCCTGGTGGATGGAGAAGTTTTCTTTGAAGGACAGGCCTGACCCTTGGGTTGGCTGTGCTGGTGTTGCCAGGCCCAGTTCAGATGGCAGTACTGCTGGGTAGGAGTTTTCTGAACAGCCCTTTTTTTTTTCATTAGGAAATGATCATTTTCAAAGCCAAAGCTTTGGCTCCCGAGTCCAACTGGCTTTGGGAACAGAGTAGGAATTAAAGCTGGAGGAAAAGGCTCGTCCCTTTCCCTTCTTGTGGTGTGATAACTGGGTCAGGGCTGAAAGCAGTCTCCTCTCCAGTTACAGGTGCTGGGATCAAACCTCCTCTCTGTCTTGCTCAGAGCAGTGATTTGAAAATCAGCCTTCACTCCCCTCATCAGAGCTTCCTTAGTGTGTAACTGTCTGGGTTGTTCTGGGTTTTGCCAGAAAATGTAAAAATCCATAGGTCTCTTGAAATGCTGGGTGGGAAAATTTTTCACATCTCTAAACCCTTCACAGAAGAGGAAAAAACATCTTAAACATCTGGGACAGGATTTTTTTAATTGTTATTATTTCAAGCCAAGATAAGGCATGACATTATATTTAATGCTGATTGACCGGAGGAGAAAATCAGTTGCTTAGAGTGTAATGCAAAAAAATTCTAACAATGCATGAGAAATCCTGTAATAACAGACCTACTTGAGAATTTGACTGGCATGAAATGTGAAGTGTACTGTTACTTTAATTGTATTTTTATGCAGACATGCTCAATTCCTATTAGTGGCAGAGTTGTGTTTGCATTTGGCCAGAGGCAAAGAATTACTAGTGGACAGTTTAATCAGAATGAAAGAAGGAAAATAAAATTAATGTAGCATGTGCTGGGCTCAGACATTTGTGTTGGAAGAATTTTCACATCTGTATTGTGTGAAGCTTGGTCCTGTTTATTTTAAAAACCTGAAAATGAGGGTTGAATGATTTCACACTGGAGTTATGATTGCCAGTCATTTAGTTCAAGGGTTGAGGTTAGTAAATGAGTAATTCCAGTTTGCCAGAAGTCTTTGTTGGTAGTCAGTGGTTAAAAATTAAGGGCTGAAGATGTTGCTGCTTTACTCCTGTGTAAATCCACCCATCCATTACTTATATAATTACTGCTTTGAAGCCAAGTGTAGAGGGGGATCCTGCTGGGCTGGAGAGCCCATAAGTACCTGCAGCTATTTAGCAAATGCCCTGAAATATTTCATAACTCCCTAGGACAGAGCAGAAGGTGGAATCAACTTGCCCATATCCTGCCAGTGGGTGGCCAGTGCCTGATCCAGAAGGGGAGCCCCAAAATAGGGCTGACAGGACCAGAAATTTGCAGCTGTGTGGTTGCAGCCAAGACCATTGAGATGAGCCAGAAGGTGATTCCTCCTGTCCTCAGACAGACCCCTGAGGTGGAAGGGTCAGAGGAGGTGCCCCATAGGGGTGCTACTTCTCTGTAAGCAGAGATGATGAAGACCATGAAGACAGGAGGAAAATTCTGAAAGAATTTCTGAAGACAGTCTGAAAATTCTACTTTCCAGGTTTTTGAAGCAGGTAAAGGGGATTCCCACCATGCCTCCTGACACCCCAGTTAAAATAAATCCCAGCGTTTTTAGATTGGCTCTGCCTTTGCTACTCAGCCATCTAGACCTCCAGCTGACATCATCTGCAGTGACATTGACAACACTGTCAGTGCAGTGTTTTCTGAAAAAAACCAAAATTGCCTGAAAAAAATCTATTACTGGAAAATAAAGGGAAAACTGGGGAAAGTTATTCTGCCAAGTGGTAGGATTTGTGTTTATATTTCTATCACCTCTGGCTTCCCTAAAAGAATCTTGCTCTGACGTGATCAGTCACAGAAGAGGAATTTTCTTTGCTTGGCCTTCATTTATTTTACCATTTAATGCTGAGTCTGTTTAGTCAGGAAGGACTTGCTTCCAGACTGCACAGTCAATGAACGATTCATCTTGTCCAAGAGCAAATTAAGCAGAGTGAATAATTAAATGGAAGCACTCAACCAATATGTCTCAGAGCTCTCCTAAACAATTCCCCACAGTCTCCTTGCATCCTCATCCCCAGACAGCTTCAACCCCTCTATTCAGCAGCACCTTGTCCAACATCCAGCCCAGCCCACGCCAACACTGGCCAAAGGTTATTTCCATCTGGGTGGTCACTGGGCAAGGCTTGGTGGTCTTGCTCCTGCTCCTACAGGAAAATCTTCTGGACCACAAACCTCCCTCTCCATCCAGCCAGGATTAACGAGGCCTCCTTGCTGGGAATGGGGTTGGGATTGATTGGGCAGAGCGAATGAGGTTGCCAGAGGAGATGGCTCTTGTGGGAGAGAGGGTTCCTGGTGTCAGTGCTGCCCTTCAGGGACACACAGGGCTGTCGGCCTGGCAGGCTGCCCTTGTCAGCAGGAAGGGGAATGCTAAATGAGGGTTTCCAGCCAACTGATTGCATCAGGAGCCTTCAGACAAGGATGCTCAGGCCTTTCCAGGTGAGTGTGGGGAGGGATGAGTTGTGCTGTGCAGGCTGGGAGGTGCAGAAGCTGTTGGTGTTCACTGAGGGCAGGCTGACTAACAATGGGAATCTGAGCTCTCCCAGTGAAATTTCTTTATGGGATTTGCAGGCTAAACAAGCAGCAGCGGCTTCTGTGGGCATGAAGAGCCACCTCCTTTCTCACCATTTCCTTCAAACCGCCCATCTTGGCAGGGCAGAGCACAATGGGTTTAATTAAAAAGTCCTCAGTCAAAGAACTCCCAAGTCCAGTTACCATGGAGGCAGCAATAGCCAAAGACCCAGCTGAGGTCTGAGATGAAAAGAACTGAGGCCACCTGGCTTGTGACATCACCTGAGACCACCACGGTGGTGGCTTAGGGCAGAACATGATGACATGGTCGCTTGGTGACCTTGAAGGTATTTTGAGAGGTGAAGGGGACCCTGAGAATGATTGCTGATTTAGTTTTAGGAAGATTTTGGAAAATAAAGACAGCAGGTAAAAGATGAAGGGGAGGAGGACTTTGCTAATCACTCAATACATGCTGAGCTTCTGTGCTATACTGTTGCTGGAGTGGGTTGGGAATTTTTCAGACAAACCTCTTTTATGCAGAAAATTATGATGGTCATAAACCACTTTTCATCAGATTTAGAAACATATATCCATAGAATCATTTAGGTTGGAAAAGACTCTTAAGAACATTGAGCCCAACTACAAATTTATGCAGTCTTGGAAATTATTTTAGGAACAGGCAGGACCTTGCTCAGATCTGCATACCACTGACCAGGTTATATTTTTTCCAAAACTTCAGTGCCAAGGGGTGTGGAAATCCCAGCATCAAGTCATGGTTTCAAAAGGACATTTGAATACAAAATGAAGCACCTCCAGCAGGCAGTTTAAGAGGCAGAGCCACTTCAGGACAACCAAAAGCCACCCTGGTCCATTCATCATTTGGCCTGGAAATATCAGCAACAGGGACTTGAGCCCAAGCATCCTAAAGTGGGGCAGGAGCAACCTGTCACCATGCTGGGTCCTGGCCAGGAGGATAATTTCTTTTCCATCGTAAGGAGTGGGAGTTCTGTGCTTTGTCTCACTGAAGAATGGGGAACCTTTGGAAATAATAAAAAGGTTTAATGTGACCCAGAAACCGTTTCCCACCAAGCCCTAATTTCCACCACATTATAACAAGCATCTCTGAGGATAGAAAAAAGGGGGAAATCTTGGTTTTCCCACAATGCTGTTGCTCTCAAGCCAGCAATTTTTCACCACCATGGATGCCACTACCACACAATTCCATAGCTGAAAGGGGCCCAACAGAGTGAACAATATCCCAATTGGGAAGATAAGCTGCAAGACATTATCCAGAGAGATATAAATTGTAGTAATCTATTTGTTCTCTTGCCCATGGGGTCCTCGTAGTAAACAGGGAGTGCTGGGAAGCGGGTGAGTCCTGACACATCATTTCTCATTGTTCCCAAGGGATGGTGAGCAATCCTAGTGCTGGCAAGGCAGACAGGCACTAAATGTTTCCTAGAATACAAACAGAGCGGGAGCCAGTACATAAAGGCTGCAGAATCACTGTGAAAATGTAATCAGATGAGAAAAGAAAGCAAAAGCAGAGACCAAGACATGGATGTGACAGCCTGGAGAGGGTGAGGGAGGAATGTAATGAGAACCTGTGAGAAGGTGAAACTCACTCCTTAAAGTATTTGAGGAACTTCTCTAATAAGAACACACAGGGACAGGCAGGAGATCTTTCCAGGGGTCTGTGTCTGAGGCAAATCAGAGGTGAACTCTGCTAATGACTCAGTTCATTAAGTCTGAAGATACTCTGGACCTTTGTGCCCTTTTGTTACAATCTCCTGCTTCAGGTGAAGGTTAATCATCCCAAAGCACCGTTAAGAGCCAGGGAGGTCAGGCCTGGAATGGGGCCATGTTCCAGCCTTGCTTCCAAGCTGGTGGACTTGCATGTTTCCAAGTGCTGACAGCTTTTCATGGAGAGGCACTGGAAGCTGGCAGCCCTGGAGCTGACCCCATGGTCACACCATGGTCCTGGGTCCCAGTCCCTGCCTGAGAAAAGCAGTGACATCTCACCTCAGTGCCTGGCAGCATCTCAAGCCAGCTTCTAAATGTGCAGAGGGGGACTTTGGACAACAGCAGAGTGCCAGCAAGGACATTTACAGCCTGCACAACACCCTTCAAATGGGTTAAAAAATCGGTGTATCCCTACTAAAAGAGAGGACAGAAGCCTCCAGTGGGGTTCAAGGTGGCAGATGAATCAAGAGAGATGAAAGTGAGAGGAAAGGAGGCACCTGGAGCTGTCAGCTTGCACCCTCTCAGCCAGGCCTGTGCTGCTCAGCTGTTTCACTGCCCTGCTTCCCTTCTGCCCAGCCACTCCCTGCAGTTCTGCTCCCCTGCCCCAGCACAAGTCCAAACAGGCATCTCCCAGGTGCAGTTGGCATCTTGATTGACTTTTGTCCGAGCCTGAGATGGGGAAAGTTGTTCTCCAGCCCTCTGCTTGGCTTCTGCTTCCCCGTGGCAGCCAGCAGCACCACTTTGTGCTGTGACCTTCTGAGGGACGAGGCAGGAAATATTTTCCTGGCTTAAATAACGAATCTAAAAATCAATTTGTGGAGAGGTTGGAAAGCAATGAGCATACAAATTAACCAGTGTATGAGTAATACATTTGCATCTTGTGGATCCAGTTAACTTCAGAGCAGGCAAAATTTATGACCTACTGAACTCCAAGTATGAGGCTTAAAGAAATTACTGGGAGGAGAATTATTGGGTTGGATACTAGACATCATTCCAGCCTTCATTAATGTTTTCATGCGCTCTTGAAGGTTTCTCCCTAGCAGTACCCATTACTGAGTTTGGGAAAAAAAAAAAAAAATTCAGCCACTGAGATCACTTGGAAAACACTTTGCCTCCTCCCTCTCATTTCCCCAAGTTGCATTTTTATTCTCCACAGAAACGACGGTCAGACAAATTACTTTACAAGTGAGATTCTGATAACAGAAATAATGTTATAAGCCAAATGCTGATGATGTGCAGATACAATGTCAGGGGAAAAAAATCTTCTGTGGGTGTGTGTGCATGTGTTTAGATAGATGGCTCTACTTTATTGGTGCATTTATGTCACTTTATGACACTTGCTCTGTAGTTGTGCTTACATAGAGCCCAGGCAGAGCTCTGATTTGGTTCAGCCTGACTATTGAGCTAATCCTAGTGGTTCTGTGAGAGGAGGGAAATTGCATGAAGCCATCAGGTCTCCAAGGTTTGGGCTTGTTTGAGATTTCACAGACTGTTGACAAATCCCTGTGAATAATTTTTATGACCCTGTCACTTGAGAATAGACACCTGTGGACACCAGCTCCATGGGCCAAAGAGTCTTCTTGGTGTCTAGGCCACAGGGGAACAGCCAAGTCACACCAAGTGTCAGATATCTGGACTCCCCACCTCTTTTTCTCTTGGGGATGCTCTCATTCAGACAATGAGAGAGCAGCTCCTTTTCTCAGCACCTCTGCAGACAGTCCCAGTCTGTGAGGATCCCCAGGGAGGAGGAGATGGGAGAGGACACTTCTCTGTTTGCTTTCATCTGTGACAAATTAGCTGCTCTCCCTATGACAGATGTTCCTGTGCCAGGAGGTGCAAAATGGGGGAGGAAGCAGCTTGAGGCAGGTGTGCATCTCCTGCTGGCTGCCCACACACCTGCACCCCAGCCTGGAGGGTCCTGCACAGCCCCAGGTGATGCTGAACCAGGGGGAACTGCAGGTGAGATGGCTTTAGGACACACGGCTTAATCTTGGCCTAACTCCTGTGAAGTGCTGTCACAACATCCTCACACTGAGGCTTTTCCACTCTGGAGAGCTCTGGAGATGAAGCTGTTGACACAGAAATCCTGAGGGCTTTCTCTGTGTCTTGCATATTTTGAAAATGAGCTCAGACCTGTGCTACCCTGCCAGGGTAGAGGATACTTTTCTCCTGCAAATGCCATCATTTCCCTCCTGCTTTCCCATTTGAAGTGGTGGCATCCAGAGTGCAGGTTAAGTGCAGTTGTGGTCCCCTGATCATCCAGACGTGAGGACACATTTCACCTCCCCACTGTGGCCTGGGGAAGGGGACATGCCACTCCCTGCCTCCTCCCAGCACACAGCTGGGGTGTGGATGGGGTGCAGAGCTGGACCAGGGCACTGGAGAGCAAATCCAGGCCATAAAGTGCTGTCTCTGATGGCTTTTCATCTGTCCTCAACAGCAGGGAAAATCATCAAAGGGAGAAAATAAAGGGTTTTTAAAAACAAAGCCAAACAAAAATAGGTCCCAAGTTGTAAAATTTGTAAAATCTGAACTTCCTGGAAGCTTTGAGACTTTGGGTGGGGTTTTGTTATGTTGCTGTAAAGAAAATGCCATATGTAAATCTCCTACAACATGAAAGATCATGTTCCCTCATGATCCAAATAGACAGGGACATATTCCTGGTGATGGTCCAAGCAGCTGCACCAGGGCAAGGATGCTTATGAAAGAGAGGATTGCTGGATATACATAACCCTACCTGACTAACAGATTCCAGTCTTTTCAGTGAAGGGATTTTAGAATGAAAATTTGGAAGAAATACAAGGGAAAGAGCCACAAATTCCAACACAGGCAAAAAAAAAAAAAAAAAAAAAAAAAAAAAAAAAAAAAAAAAAAAAAAAAGGGTAGTGCTGCACACTGGCTAGAATATATGATAACACAGGAACATGATCAGTTCTTTGGAAATCCCCTTTCCCTAGAATTTTAAAGGAACCAAAAGCAAGAGGGTGAAAACCCAAGAGGCTTTTCCTCCTGTGGAAGATGTTGGTGCTGTGGACTCAGAGCAGGGTCTTGGTGTGGGGCCCCCAGGCTCTGAAAATGCCTAGCACTGCCTGGGTGCCTGAGAAGCCTTTCTGGGTTTGCTCTGGTGAAGTGAAGACTGTTTCCCACCATGGCCATATTTCACATTGCCCTCTGCCCCTCCCTGCCAGCTGCCAACACAGTTGTGGCCTTAGGAAGCTGAAGTCTTTGCTCACCGAGCAAATATATGGCATGTATGTGAACTCAGAGATGTGAAACGCCTTTCTGTAAGGAACAATGATGTCCCACCCTGGAAAAGCCACAAAGACATGAGGGAGGGCCTTGGGGACAAGCTGCAAAGTCCTCTTGCAAATGCTCTTCAGCCACAGCTCTGCTCCCTCTGGTCTGACAGTGAGGGATGGCAGGAGCACATCTGCTCAGGTACAGCTCTTGCCTGGCAGCAGGCACAGATTTCCCAGCACAGAAATCCACCTGAGCTTTGCTTCTGGTGTGTTGCAAAGGAGAGGATGCGACATCCATCATTTTCATAAGCAGCACTGCCACATGGAGTGCATTTGTGTGGCCAGATCCTGTGCACAGGATTACAGCTCAGCCAAGGAATTTCTTCCCTGTTGTGTCTCCGGGCGTTTAGACTGGGAGGTCTTTTTGGAATAAATGATCTTGCCATTTGTTTTCCATCCATGCTGTGCCCAGCACTGTGGCACCAGGGCTGGAGGCAGCAGCCCTGTGTGGTTCCTGGTGTTGGGAAGAGTGAGGAGAGTCTCTGCAGCTGGTACCTGACTTGCCCCAGGCAGAGCTCTCCCTGCCCAGCCTGCTCTGCCAAGGTGACACTGGCAGCTCCCTTACAGTGCTTTGTGTTTCAGCACCTATTTCTTTTAAAAGTCTCTGAATATGGCAATTTCCCACTATTCTTCCACCCTTTGATTTTAGCCTTCGCATCCATCTCCTGCTTCAAACAGTAGCCTGCAGTGTTATAATAATGCAGGAGGGACTCCCAAGGACTGATTTATCTTTGGCTTCCCAGTCAATAAAAGGAATGGCTGCACATGCTAGTGAAAAATGTCCCAGTATAAAAGGCTGGGGACAGCTGTCTTCTCCCAAATCATGGTGTTCCTGCCCTTCTGTTTGCTCACCCACCCCTGGTTCCAGCTGTGAAAACTCCCTCTAACCCGTGTCAGGCAAAATGAAAAGCACCTTTGCCCGAGGTGTGAGCCCCTGAGGTTGATTTGTAGGTATCCATGTGCTGGCAGAGCTATGGAGAACAGGGATCACAGGATCACATTCCATGTGATAACACATGCAACACAGCCCATTTGTTATCAATTTTCCCTGTGCATTTTTTGTCCTCCCATTGAAGAGTTGTGAACATTGTCCTGTAAATTAAATAAGATTTTTTTAAATTAATGGGAAATTTAAAGTAGAACAAATGTTCATTTTCCCAAATGAGGCAAGGAAAAGGATTCTTTTGAACCAACTCTACAGAGCAGCTCCATTAACTCTTCCATCATGTGACCCAGAGCACTCCTCAGTTGTCCTTGAAGAGAGCTACAGCTCCAGCAAAGCTCACAGCCTGGAACAACCTCATTTATGATGCACCCTCTGGAGGAAAGCAAAACCCCTGGATGCATCAGGGTTGCATATATCACATGCTGCTCTGGATTCCACACTATGGGCAGCTCAGCATTTTCAACCTGCTCATCTCTGACCACTGCTACTCACAGCATCATCCCTAACCTTGGCAAAATTAGCACTTTGTGGGAGCTTTAAGCACGGGCTGCAGAGCTCCTGGGACACTCTCAGGTTTGCAGTATCCACAGGGAGTGCAAAGGACCATCCCCTGGAGGATTCAGCTCTCAGGCTATGACACAAGGATGCCAGGGTGCAGTTAAGGAAAGCTCAGCACTGGTTTGTGCTGTTCCAACAGCACAACAGGGACAGAAGTGATAAGTTTTTCTCACACCATGTGATACTGTTGGGAAAACCAGGTAGGTTTGTGGGCACAAGTCTTCAGTGAAGTCTCCTTCTACCAAAGAGTTGAATGAAATTAAATAGAGCACTCACGATTTGTGTTTTGTGGTTTACAGTTCCAGTGATCAATGCTTTAAAGGACCCTTTCCCCCCCTGCTCCCTGAGGACTCATTGTTTATAGATTTTGGGACCACTTGAGATCTATTAAACTTAATAGGCCTTTTCTTGAGAAGGTTGTACAGAACAGACTCCTCTACACTCACATTTTCAATTAGAGCATGCAACAGCCCCTGGGTGCTGGAGATGAGGAATGGGAGCAGTTGCTCCATCACTCTCTTGTTAGATGGCACTTCTGGCACTCAGTCTGCCAGCATTTGTTGCCTATGAATTATGGTTTCTTTAACATCTTAAATCCCTAGGTTTTTTGGAAGCTTTCTGGAGGTGTATTTCTTTTCTACTAACAAAATACTGCATCAGGGCTCCTGTCTGCACTGCTAGAGAGAGACAGGGATGCCAGGAGTCCTGGATGGTAGCAGGGCCACACATCAACCTACTGTGATGCCTCCTTAGTCCTGGCTGCAAGTCACCACAAAACATGGAATAATCTCTCAGGAGGTCACAGAGAGAGGGGATTTTAAAGGTGTTATTGCAGCAGGACTGTCTTGCACAGCCCTAATTCAGTGCTACTGTTCTGTTCCATAGGGAAATGCCATCCAAACTGGTGAAAAACCTCCCTACAAGTCCTGTCCCCAGCAGGAGGAGGTGACATACAGAAGCCAGAGTGGTGGATGCCTGGAGAAGCTTGTAAACACTTTCAAGCCTATTTGTGCTTCACTCTGAAGTTTATTGGCCTGCTGTAAACATCTTAACAAGAAAGTAACGTGAAAATAATTATTCACCCATATTTTTGAAGAAGAAGCAGCTGAACTCTGTGCTGGTGAGCTCTACACAGCTACAGCTGTCAGTAACCCTTGCAACACTCCCAGCTTGAGCAGGTAAGGTGGACACAAGGTAGGGAAATGGGCAGGAAAAGTTGGGAGATAAAGTCTTGGGGTGAGGATGGGATCTGATGTTTAGCCTGATTAAGGGCTAAGTAGGAAGGACTGTAAGAATGGGCAGGTTTAAAGGATGAGTTGTGAGAGCTGTTGCCAGAAGGTTTGGGGAAAGTGACCTTGGATCCATTATTCAGGCTGTGATCCTTTCCAACAAGAAGTCCTGGGTGAACAGGTGAGAAAGGGACAGAACTCCAGAGCAGAGAGATCAAGGCGGGGAAAAAAGCCACAGTGCTCTGGTCTGTGTGTGGAGCTCTCCAGGGGCAGTTACTGGGAAGGAGAGCTGAATGAATGCAAATGTCAAGTGAAGTCTGTTCTCACTCCTGCTGGACTGGTGCAGTTTGTCTCTCTGCTGTGCCTTCTGCCACATCCCACACTTGGCTTGCTTGCTCTCCAAAAGAGCTCTCTGGGCTTGCTGCAGGGCAGACTCACCTGTAGCTGTGCATGCCAAGGGCTTTGGCAGCTGCTGAGTTTAACTTGGCCACAAGAACCTCCAGGCCACCTCTTTGCTCATGAGAGCTCACTTTATGTGACACAACTCTGCAAGGCAGCTGTGGGGGCTGGTCACCACAGGGCCCCAGGGGGGAGAGCTGAGGTCTTAAGTCATGGTCGTTGTAACCACAATATACTTTTTCATAATTTAAAAAACACCCTACTATGTTCCCTAGTGGGGAATTTTCTGATGGATGCCAAAATATGAGAAAATGGGCACAGGGGAGCCGTTCTGAGTGCTGTGTTTGATGCTGGTAGCCCCAGGCATGTTGGAGAGCTCAGCCTCAACCCTGAGTTTCATGGGGTCACCAGTCTGGACACTCCACACCCAACTAATATTAGCATAAGCCCTCAATTTCCCAGTTCAGTGTCCTCCTGCCCTTCACTTTCTGCCCCACCTCACACCACTGGGTCAAAACTTCCAAGGAGTGCTCATTCTTGTCACTCACTGGCCTGTTCTGCAGTGAGGAGGCAAAGTAATTGCTGACACATCCCCAATTCCACTTCTCTGCTCCTCCACAGGGTCCCTGGGGACTGCCCAGCTTGTCCATGAGAACAGAGGGACAGCACCAGGCAGGTCTTTGCAGCTCTGAAAGCCCAGAACATCTTCCCTGTGCCACCTGGCCAGAGGCACCCCACAGCTGGAGCTGTGCCCTGAAGAACTTCCAGGGGGCATCTCCCAGAGGTGCAGCTCAGACACAAGCTGTGTCAGCCATGGAGCACACACTTTTCATTTAATTCTTGTGGGAGTGGGTTGGGTTGGAGGTAAAAGCTGCCTTTGCTGTCTCCTTCCTCACTGATGGTTGCATTGAGGCTGTTCAGGTGCCAGTGGCAACGAGGGCAAGGGGTGTTTGGGGGGCTGCAGAGCCTCTTCTGCTGTCAGTATCATCTGAAGGTGCTGAGTCCCAGCCCAGCCAGGCTCCTTGAGAAATTCCTGGGGAAGCTCCAGGCTTGAGAGTCTCCAAGAAGCTGACACATTTGGAAGGCCTGGGGAAGGAAAGCTTTGTGTCCCCTGGAAGGCCCTGGCTGGGAATCCTGCTGCTGACTCAGCGCTGTGGCATGGCGAGCATTGCTCCTGTCTCCAGAGACTCCCTCCAGCAAAATCCTGGTGATGACAGGCTCAGAGAGAGCTGCTGCACCAAGGATGAGAAGAGTGGCAGGAGATCCAGCAGCAGACCCTCCTGCCCAGGACCAGGCACCTTCTGTCATTTCCCTTCACCAAGGCCACTGTCACCAAGGCTGAAGGCTTCCTGCAGCTATCTCAGGGAGCAGGCTGGACACTTTGACATTCTTGTGGCTCCAAAGAGGGGACACAGGTCCTTGGAAAGCTGCAGGCCAGGGCACTCTGCAGCCTGTCCTGACAGTGGGGGCTAAGAGGAGGGGAAGTGCCATCCATTACAAAGGCAATGGTCAGTGGAGAGTAATTCTTTGCCACCAAAAAAAGACCTAAAAAATTAATCTCTTTTGCTCCATTCTGTTTTGTTACATTTTGCTACTTTGATTCCCAGCTCCTGCAAACCCAGGTCTTCTGGTGGCTTTAGAGATGGGTGTCAGCTCTGAAGAGTGTTTGGGGCCCACCCAGAGGTGCTGAGCTTTGCAGCAGGATTTCACCAGACATATGCACAGGGTTGGAAGGTTTGGGAAGAAAACTGCTCCCAGTCTCTCGTGCAGGCCCCTTAAGTAGCAGCACAAGAGCTCGAAGGCATTGCCACATGGTTTCACTTGGCTGGTATTAAAATCACAAGGGAAGGGTGTTTTTGCCTCAGAGCATGCATGGGGTTTATGCAGATGGGGTGGTGACAGAAAAGTCCCAAACATTGAAAGGTGTGAGGGGGTTTGTGCTTCCTTTTAGCCCAGCTCTACAGCTGTACAGCTTCCTACAGCTGACCTGCAGGTGGTGAAGGGCCTTTGCCCCGCAGACACCGAGCCCAGCGAGTGCAGAAGGGTGGTAACATTTTGGGAGAGTTTGAAGAGGGTCCTGCCTCATGGACTACCGAAAGAAACCTGGAAGAAAAGCAAATGTTTGACCTTAGCACGCAGGACTTGAGTGGGAAAAGTGATCCCAATCAACGAGCGCTGCATCCTCAGGGAGGCCGGGGTATCTTTGTTTCCCTGGTCCATCAGTCAGCAGCTGGAGGCGCCCAGCTCCAGGTCAGAACAGCCCAGGTCTCTCTCTCGGTGCTCTGGGAGCTGGCAGAGCCCACACGGTGGCACTGCGACCCAGAGTCCCGGACTGCCACCATTGTTCTCTGTGGGGACAGGTGGTGACCGCAGTCGCAGGGTGCCGGGAGGTACAAACCCGGCTGCAGGGCTGGTGTGCGACAGCTTCACCCCGGCTTTGTGAGCCTTGGGCCGTGCTGGGAGCAGGAATCCCGGCTCCACCTTCCACCAAGGCACCAGCCTTCTCCAGGGCTTGGCTTTGTCTTCACCAGTGCTGCCAGCAAGAGCCAAATCTTCCTCAAGCTGCAGGTGACACAAGGGACGTGCTGGATTCAGCAGCTGACCAGGACGTGCCCACTGCTGCTTTTGCTGCTGCTAAGAGATTTAAGTTTAAGGAGGATGAAGACCTTGTGTCCTCCACATAACCAGAAGGCCCAGCAGCTTCTGGATAGAGGTGAGGGTCTGTGTGTGACCTTGGCTTCTTCACCCAAACAGCCCCATCCTTCATGCACGTGTTTCACTTGGGGTCTGTGGCCAAACTCTTCCCTCCAGTGCAGGAGTAATGAGACCAAACTCGGTGATGCCATGAGCACTGTGTCGAAGCCGTGTCTGGCCCAGGGTTCAGCCTCAGCCAGATGTCCTCACACAGGATGTACGTGCTGCCAGCTGATTTTTCAGATAGAGTCAGCAGCGTTTCTGAAAAACCATTCACCCTGGAAGGATCCAGCTGGGCTTAGACATCCCTAGACTGCAGCCCCTTCCCTGCAGAGGAGCCTGGTGGGGCTCACCATTCATTGTGGAGCAGATCCCTGGTGCTTGTCTGGCTCTCAGTGACTGATGCAGCAACAAAGCAGCTCTCTGTGCTCCCTGTCCTGGGGAGGGGGTGACTGATGCATCACCTGCAGCTGGAGCCAGGCAACTTTTGTGACTTCTGCGGGCAGACAGGGCCACAGATCATTCCAGATGAATGGAGCCCTAAGTAGTTACAATTCACATGAATTAATCAAGCTGTTCTCCATCACGTACATCATTTAAATCACTAAAGCTCTCCTACTGGCATCACTATTGGCATGGCAGGGAGTCTGTTCATAGCAGAGCAGAGTTCTCCCCTCCACAATCCCACCCGGGCACGGAATGGGGAGAGGGGCGATCAGTCAAGGTGCTGTCCCAGTGCCTGCTCCTGCTGCCCCACTGTGTCCGCTGTGCAGAGCCGGGAATAATCTCCTCATGGGAGCATTCCATTAGCACTGTGTGCACTAAAGCCCAGGGGATGCAGATAAATGGGGACTGAGCTGCCTTCAAGGAAAAAGCCCTACAAAAACATCCCCCCCACCTTCCCATCAAGCTGTCATAGGAAATGCTGTGGAATAGGAGGTGGAAAGGATAAAGAGTGTGTGGTGGGGGGGATGTGGTTTACTTCTATCTATGCCTTTGGGAGGAAGCAGACTGCAGGGAAGATTTTCCCTTTGCCAGCAACTTCCTCGGGAATGAAGAGACCACAGGGATGCTTGTACACAGAGGGGGGCAAAACACAAGGATAAGCAGGATCTATTCTTGCCCAAAACCCTTCTCCTTCCCTTTCTCTTTCCCAGGTTAAGTCAGCTCTGCTCCTAAGGGGGATGCTGTCTCTGCCAAGCATAGAATCCACCCCTGTATCCTCCCTCAGAGCCCACCTTGACAGGCTCCTCAAGCCCAGGTGAGCTGAAAGTCTGCCTGAGGCCAAGTTTGCAGGCTCAAGCTCTGGTTGTAGTCCCAGAAAAGCAGAACTGTTCCATTGTCCTCTCTTCCTGGGCAGGGTCAGCTCAGCTGCATTTCTTCCCATTTGCCTTGGCCTGGCCTAGGTAAAGGTTGCTCAGCCAGGATAATCCAGGAGATGTTGTTAAAGATGCTCACAGGTCTCAGGGGTGGGGAGCAGTGCCCTTCAGCAGAGGGTGTAACAAACTGCTGAAGAAGTGACAGCACATTAATGCCTCCTAACTCTACGTGCCCAGAAATGTCTGTCTGTGCCTTGCTGCTGACCGCTAAGTCCTTGGGAAGAGCACTGCATTGACATGGGGAATTGTTTCATGTCCCCAAGATATTTCTTGTGCTTTTGCTTTGCTCTGCACAATGCAGAATACAAACCCCTTTTATACCAGTGTGGGAGACACTTCCTAATGCCCTGCGAAAGATCTTGTCCTACAACCTAATGGTAAGATCAGAATTCCCAAAAATTCCCACTACCAGGAGCCAAACCGTTTGTCCTGCAGTAGAAGTTGCACAGGATGCATCTATATGCAAGACCCAAGATGTCCTTCAGGGTGACATGTGCTTTGCCACAAAAAGGCTCTAAATCTTTAACGGGAAAGTGCACTTTGTTCCTTTCTACGAACACAGTAAAAGGCTTTAAATAATAGCTGTTCATGCGGCCCTGAAAAAGGTTGCTGTGTGGCTGAACTCTATAAATCTGGACATTTGCTGAGTTGATTTTGCCAAGAAGCATACTAGAGCTGAAAAATGAGCTGGAGGGATAAGACTGGCTGCTTGCAGATGCCATGCTACTGCTGCTGCTGCTCTGCAGAGCTTTGCTCGTCATTTAAAAAACATATTAAAGCCCTCTGTAGCAGTGGGAAGTTTACTGCTAGCTTGAGGAATTGCTGGGTGAAGCTAAAACGTTCTCACTGTGTAGGAGCAGGATGGGCTTCAACCCAGTCACTGGGAGAGAAGAGAAGGAGAGTTGAATTAGATGCAAAGCCAGGTTGAGTGCCATGATTCATTCCACTCTGGTTAGGAGAGCAGAGAGCAGCAGCTGTCTCTTGCTTCCACAGCTGATAAGCATAGTGTGGTGGTTTTTTTTGTTGGGTTTTTGGTTTTTTTTTTTTTTTTTTTTTTTTTTTTTTTGTTTTGTTTTGTTTGTTTTGTTTTGTTTAGTTTAGTTTAGTTTTTCTGATATGCTGATTTAATTGCTACTGGCTCTTGTTTTACCAGTAGCACTCCCTTATGAAATACTGGTTATACCAGTATAGATTTATTCCAGGAATAAACAAACTTTTTTTTTTCTTTTTTTTTTTTTTTTTTTTTTTTAATAAATGAGGATATTTATGCACAAAAGGAATCAAGCTGGTAACTGGAAGAGTTTAAATTCCTGTGTCTTTTAGAGATACAACAGCACAAACAGATGAGTGCTAAGAGCCTTCCAGTGCATTGGCTCTGCCTGGGATCCAACACTGAGCAGCTTCTCCATCCACCTCTGGAACCAATGTGGTGTTTGTGCCCCTGGACATTTACACATTGTATGTGAGCAATTCCATTGAGCCCACAGCTGCCCATATTTGATGGGCTGAACAGCTCCCAGGCCTTGCTGACACTATTTACTAGACCTTGGGGGAAGATAGTCTGTCCTGCTCTATTTTTTCCTGACCCTAAAATGATGCTGAGGGTACAACCCATACCCATCTTCTGGAAGGAATTCCCGTGATGTGAGAGGCTCCAGAACCACCTGGGTCTTGTGCTTTCTTCACTCCTGACAGAAGGGGGTGGATCTGGGCAAGAAACCAAAAGGTCTTAGCAGCTTGCCTGCACTATTGAGTCAAACCCAGATAGCAAAGTTTACCAGCCTGGAACACCTCATTTTTATTTTAGTAATCTCAGTTAGCATTTGAAGAAAAGGGAGTTCACAGCTGACTGTTGGAAATGGGTCTTTCCAGGAATTGTTTGGGACAGTGCTTGTTTGCATGAGCATAAACCAGCCAGGGACTGTGCTGATGATCTAAAAGTATGGCTCATCGAGTTCCATGAGCAGGGAACATTTCCTGGCACTGCCTAACTTACTACCACAGATCAAGCCAGAAACAGCATATTTTACTCCTCTCCTGCTTACTTGGTAAGAGAGGCGTGTTCTCCACTTAATATCTTTGGAGGAATTATTTGTATTCTTCTGTTCACTTTGGTCTCTCACATGGCATGGTAGAATATTCATCTTCTATTATCTTATACTCTTGTTTCTGCTTGGAACTCCTGAATGCAAAACGCTTGTACAGTCAGACAAAGTGAAACTGTCCTGAAAGAAGACTCTGAGAAACCACCTTAGAAGAACCTGCCAGCCAAGGTGTGCAATCAGTGCAACAAAGATGCAAGGTCACAGCCAGGTGTCTTAATAGCTCCCTCTTCCCCTGTTCAGGGCTACTTGAACCCCTTGACATGAGGAAAAGAGATATGCCCCATCCCTGGAAGTGGTCAAGGCCAGGTTGGATGGGGCTCTGAGCAACCTGGTCTAGTGGAAGGTGTCCCTGGCCATGGCAGAGGGGCTGGAACAGGGTGATATTTAAGGTCCCTTGACCCAAATAATTTGATAGTTCTATGATTCTATGGTATTCAAGTTTTCAGCCAGCTTTCAGATCTGCTAATCTTGTCTGAAACCTGTGAGGAAAGTCATACCTTGGGAAGAAAATGATGGACCAGGAAACTGAGAGCAAAGGTGGTGCAGGACTGACTGTTCCTCTTGAGTGAGGTTTCCCCACTAATACAGAAAAAAGCCTTCCATCCACATTTCAGTGTTTCAAGCTGTGGAGGTTGTTTTTAAGTCACCATGCCCAGTGATAGATTCACAGCCTGTGATCACTTTTAAAAGGCTTTGTGGATAATTTTAGCAGCCAAAATGTGCCTGTTGTTCCAGTAAAATAACCTTCTTCATTTCCAGCCAGAGCCTTTTATTTCTCTATAAATATTGACAGGAAGGGTGACTCAAAAGATAACTGCATCCAGCACTGTTCACCACAGCATTGCTGCTCTGGATCCAACTGTGGTCCCTCCTCACCATCATGTTGTTGTTATGCTTGCAAGAAAAATGTGGTGAGCCAAGCACGATTTTTACATGCAATCACATTATCTGTAAGCCAGGAATTGATGCTACACTAAAGAGCCCTCTGAGTTTGCTTTATCTGAATATGTTGGGGTTTTGACCTCAGAAAAATACAAATAAACTTGGGAGGAGAGGACAGCTGGAGTGTATGTCAGCTCCTCTTTCCTTCAAGCACAGCGTGTGGCAGATCCCAGTCCCACCTCCAGTGGGCTTTGAGCCACCAGCACAGTGGAGCAGTTCCAAGAGGAGTGGCTGAAGAGACACCTGTGGGACAAGCCATGCTGGCAGAGAGGACATGCTTATTAAGATACTTCCTTGAAAGCCAGAGGTGCAATTAACTGGCACTTTTTAAGTAAAAAAAAATTAGCAGATAATCTGCATCCAGGCACAGTGTGGGTGTGATTCCCACAACAGGACACTCCAGAAATGAGAAAAGTCCTTTGTGCCAAGAGCATTTCTGCACAATTCTGGCTGTTGGGATGGAGATGGCTGCCCCCTTCCCCTGTGGTTTTGGAGGAGAATTTAAATAGACCACTTTTCAAGATCAGGCTGTACTATCCTTTCCCCTCCCCCTCTTCCCACTGATGTTTTTAGCTCTAAGTCTCAGGGCTGCAAGGGGTGACAGTTGCATTTTGTGGCCAAACAGCTTCCCTCTTTCAAACAAGGCAACTTTTGAAAACAAAGCACCACAGGAAAAACCTGACAGAACCAAATGCTCTTTTCATGTCGGCTTTTACAAGACCACTGCTACTTTTTTTTGCTGCACCTTTGACAAGACACAAATAATTTCAACTCTAGCAAAGACCCAAGCCATAGTTATGCACAGTGGTCCTCTTGCTTGCTTGCTTTGCTTTCTTATTTAGAAAAGGAAAAGGAGTGTGTGAGAGGCTGAAAATACTAATTCTCCAAGTGGCCTTGTGCAAGGTGTATTTGAATATCAAACATGATCTGTAGATCTTGAACTGATGAAATATTTAGTAGTTCTTTGTGACATTGATTCAAAATCTTTTTAAGACTGGAAAAGATGGTTCTTGCCAGACCCCCACACAACACAGGGGAAAGGTTTATGGTCCAGGGCCACTTTGTGTCTGGTTTTCATCATCTGATTGAACTACAGCACTTTCTGTAAGAACATGCTCAGTCTTCATTTAAAATCCCTGGATGATGGAGAATCCATGTATCCATAGATACGTTGTCGCAATGGTTCATTACCTTTGCCATCAGAAGGTGTGTACATCATTTCTAGCCTGAATTGGTGGGATTCATCTTACCTAAATCTGGGTGTTTACAGTGTAGATCTCCACAGCTGAACTGATTGCCTGGGAATCCTTTCTGATTCAAAGGGGGAAAAGACCCACTTGGTCGTGGTTTCTGTCTTCCCCATTTCACCTGTTTGCTTTAGGCTGGGAGGAATCTCACTCTTGGCTGGGGATCTGTTTGCAATACCAGGGCTAATTAAACTGAGATGTGTTTGCCTACACTTAGGCAAATGCTGCCTGACACATCTCTCTAACCTCTGGCTGCTGCCAGCTCTTTCTTTGGCATTCACCTGCAGCCCCACACAGAAACAGAAGGGACACTCAAGTCACTTTTTACTGTCCTGGATAAATTAAAGAGTTTGATATTTCAGACTGTTTTCCAGATTTCTTATCACTGGAGGTTTTCCCTGATCTCCTGGGTTCCCAGACCTGCTCGTGTGCAGGTAAGACAATGCTCATTGTTTTACAACCTGTCATATCTTTCCCGCTTTTTACACACCCAGCATTAATATTTGCCTTCTGAGCAGTGCACAGCACTGGAAATTCATTCTGCCTCCACACATCTGGGGAAGTTGTGATCACCTACATCCCTTTAGTGACTGCACAGAATTGTCCCCGTGAGCCTCAGTGGGCCATGAGCTCTTCACTGATCTGTTTAATTACCTGCTCCTCTCTCCCTGTTTCATCTGTTTGATTGATGTTGTCAACACAGGCTATCTAGAGTGATTAAATTTTCATTTTTTGTTGCATTCTAGCTTAATCCACCAAGAGCGTGGACCCTCCTGGAATTAGTGCTGTGGGATGAGAATTAAGAGAATTATGATACATTGATACATTGCTGCAATGTATCATAAACTACTTCCTTAGTTGAACAGGGGTATGCTGACTGCATGGGTTTGGGTGACCTGAAGCCCAGCTCTGCACAGACTGAAGAACTTTTTGCTGCTTGTTTTGAACAGATCTTCTGTTCCTTCCACTCTTCCTTCTACTCCATTTTTGTATTGGAAAAAAAAAAAAAAAAAAAACCATGATCATACTTTCATTTACATTTTACTTCTTCTGGACAAGCCAGGCACATGAGAAAGGACTTGATTGTGACATGGACTTGATTACTCCATGCTTTCTGCCAGCCTTGAGGCCCCAGAGAAGAGACCAGCAATGGAAGGATTAGCACACACCCTCCCCTTCCCACCACAGCCTGTACCCCTCGTGCAGATATCTTCACTGGGGTAGGTGCCATATCTAATCACACTTCCACCAGGCCAGGTTGTTTTGACAGAAAGACTCATTTGAAGCAAGACAAGCCACTCAGAGAGAAAAGAAAAAAGGCTTTTCATGGTCCCCACACCGAGTATCTGCTGTGCAACACACACACTCCCTCCCCAACCACAGATCCTATCAGGCTGGACTGAGAGGTGCCTCGCTGTTCTTCTCTATCAGCAATGCACATGCAGCAGTTTTGGAGTTTATAGACTATTTTATTTTTGGTAAGTATTCTCCAGATCTTTGCACTACAAAAGGTCACAAATTCCTGACATAAGAAACATGGCAGAAATGTTACTGTGCAAAGGAGCAGAAAGCTCCAATAACTCTGGTGTGCTGTGCCAAATGGGGAAGATGCTCTGGAACCATGGATGTCTTGCTGGCAATCAAGGTCATTTCTTCTCCAAGGATGGGATATACAGAAAAATCCAGGGAAATTCATTGGCTCTAACCTGTCTGACTGCAAAGGCTCATGACTTTCTGCACACGAGAGCCATGACAAGTGATTGGTATGGTCAATGTTAATAAATATATACTGCAATCAGGCTTAAGCCTACTGGAGTCTTCTCCATCTGTAGGCATTCCTGCCCCAGGCATCATGGGCATATGGACTTGGCATTGCATCATCCTAAAATTAAACAAAGAAATGTGGGTCTGGCAACTGGAAAGCTTTATGTCTCAACTTCGTCCTCAATAATACTGACCTCTGCCTCCATTTTGTGTGTCTGCCTGTTGCATTCAGGCCAAATGAGGAAAAAAACTGAGTCTATTTCTGCAATGCCTCCTTCTCTGCTTTACATGGTCCCTGGTCAGTGTATTCCCTTGCAGCCAGGACAGACAAAGACTGGGGAAAGGAGAACCTCTTCAAAATTTGGCTAGACGGGTGGAGCTCAGCACGTAGGTCCTCCCTTTGCCTGTGAAGGGAGAGAGGTGAGGATTTAAACATACCTGTACCAAGCCAGTCCTGTCTGTGGTCTGGAAATAACAGCCCAACGTGGTCTCTCAGACTGTAGCTCCTGTGGGAATCTCAAAAGCACCAGCAAAAGGAAAAGAAAGAAACATCTAAACAGCCTTTTTTTCCAAAGCCAGGCAAAATGATGGTCTCCTGTCCTGTTTGATGCTGACTTCCCAGCAACTGCTCCCTGCCCCTGCACTGTGCATTCCCCTGTGGGCTGTCAGATCAGACAGATGCTTAGAGGTAGGAGGGGGAGAAAAGAGAGACAAAGAAAGAATTTCACCCCCCAGCTGATGATATCCTCTCACTAGGGCTGGGGGCTCACACCAGGGGCTGCACAGCTCCCGCAGGAGCAAAGCTGTGGCCCCAGACAGCAGCAAGCCCTAAACAACAGCGCAAGCCCATCACCTCTGAGCCGGTGTTTGAATCAGAGCATGAGTGGGGAGCTGGCAGAGAGTGGGGTGAACACGGGGAGCGGGTGTGTGTCAGATAATTTATGGGCAAGGTCTTCAAAGGAGTTCTGTTCCCTCTCGGGGCAATGGGAGCTACCGGGGGCTCCGGTGCACTTACCACTCTGGTCACGTCAGCGCCAGCCCCCCGGTTGGGTGTGTGAAGAATACCCTTCAGTGTGACACTGACCTCTAAAACAAATAGAGTATTGCGGCGCGCTGATGCCCCATTCATCACCGGGTGACAATGGGAGCCAGGCCCGTGAGCGAACAGCGTTTCATTCAGGGCGGTTCACAGCGAGCGCCTCCGGAGCGCTCGGTGCCAGCCCCGTGCAGCCCCCCGGGCACGCTGCCCCCCGGCCCGCGGGGAATCCGCCGGGAGGCTCAGGATGCCGCAGCACCGAGGGAAAATCCTGCTTCACAGGGCATGGAGGGGCTGGGCTGGGATAGCTGGAGACAGCCAGGGAGGCCAGGGAGGGAGAATGATGGGGAGTCCAGGATATTTGCTCACCCGGGAGTGTCTCAGTTTGCAAGAAGTGTTGTTCTCACTCTGGGCTCAGACAAGGGGCTGTCCCAGAGGAGAAAAGATGCCTGAGGGATCTGGATAGGCTCCTCCTCTGTGCGCTGATGGAGGAGACCAAGGACTGGGAGAACAATACAGCTGTGGTGAATGGTGATGGAGAATCAGGGTAGGAAGATGAGCATGAAGTCTTGCCGGCCACGCTGGGCCATTGAGGGGTAGGAATCTGCACACAGACCCTAAGAGGGGCACTAGAACCTCACTAGCTAACTCCTGTGCCTTCCCTTCTGCAGTCACCAGCTCCAGGATGAATTTTCTCCAGCTGCTTCTGCTGCCCACTGCTCTCTGTTGTTGTTCCTATGCATAAGGACAGAGGTGTTGGCTGGTGACAGTAGAAAAGCACAATGTCAGGCTTCACAGTAACATGCAAGGGACATTTGATGTCCCTCTATGGGGCACCAAGCCAGAAGAAGGCTTTCTTCTCCATGTGTGAGCCAGGCTGGGCTGAGCATTAAAACATGAAGGTGCACATGCTCATTTTGTTGGATTTTCTTCTTCATTCACATCCTTCATCAATGGTTAATTCCTCCTGAATGAGCCTTGGACTGTCTGGTGATTGCATTTGCTGGTCACGTCTCCGGATCACAAAAGCAATCACAGTTCTACATATGCTCCTCATAAGGACCTCTGCAAATGACCAAAGTGAATATGCAGGGAGTCATTCCCACGTGCAGATCGTAGCATGAAGAGTGCAATTACAGAGATTCCTCGAAAAAAATCGCCTGTGTAATGTACAGATGTGTACATTCACACTTTTAAAAAGCCTGGTCTTATCTAGGCAGGCATCAGGACTGTGAGAAATGCTCCCACACATTTTCAGAGGGAGTTTCAGGGATTAATCCTGCCAAGGACTTGCCTTTAGGAGAAAGTGGCCTTGTGCTGGTGCCTGAAAGATTGTAATGTGCAACATTATCTTTCAACAGACATCTGTGTTAACAACTGAAATGAAATGATGGCACATTAAAAACTTTACTGTGCTGTTGCAAAACACTTGCCAAAAAAACCCGAGCTGCTGCTGTAGGTTACTCTGAATCATGCCTGAAAATAGCATATCCAGCATTACTTGGAAGCAGGCACACGGTTGCAAGCAAATCTAATTATCTCCTGGGAAATAAAGCACCAGTGCCTGTGTGAAAGGCTCAGAGGTGAGTGTAGGCATTGTCCCACCATTCAGGGGAATGACATGTGGATTTGTGACTCCTGTAGGTCATGGAATCACGCGCCCTTGCCAAGTGTGCAGTTGTCTGATCGTGTGAAGATCACCCACCTTGCTCTGCTGTGGCCTGTGAGGGATCTCAAATAAAGCAAGCAAGGGCGACACGGTGAGAATTCATGTTCTGATTTCCCAGCTCACTGCTCAGAGAGGGACAGTGTTACAAGGGTGAAATGACTGGTCTGGCTGAACGTGGTTGTTTCAGCACCTCTGATACTGGTGGGTACAATTTACATCTTCCTTCTCCGAGTTGTCTGGAAGGTGTCTGTCTGTCCCCAGGCTGGCAGAGGGAGGCTGGTGCCGTGCACAGCTGGCTGGAGGGTGGGACACAGGCTTAAAGGGCACATGGGGATGTTTTACACAGGTGGAGCAGCATCACTGAGGCTGCTCAGGCACTGCAGCAAAGCCTGGATGGTGAGCATTGAATTAGGGACCAAGGGCATGGCCTCTATTCTGGAAATCTCTGTGGAAAGCTCTCCAGAGTGGGAACAGCACAGGGAAAGCCACAAGGGATGGGAGATGAGAACAAAAGGTTTACAGGAGACCTATGATGTTTTGGAGCAGCAGCTGAAGACCAGAGAAGATGTGTAGGGCACCTGAAGGGATGGTACATGACAACACATGAGAACTGAATCTGGCCACAGCTATCACAGAAAACACAATTTGAAAGCACCTCAGAGGCTATGACATCTGCATGAAGATGTCTACAAGCATGTAGAGAACTAGGAAAGAAGATTCTGGAGAAATTTGAAATACCTGATTGTTGGGGAAGATGAAACAGGAAAGGCTTATAAATATGATTGCTTGGTAAAAGGTTTTGAGAGTATGGAAACTATAAGCAAGATTGAAATGAAAGTAAGCTTTGAGATACCAAGCCTTGGTTACTGAACAACTGGAAAACAATGGTATGGCCAGCTGAAAGTAATCCCCTTTTAATGAAACAACACCCTCTGCTTGCAGACAGGTCCAAGGGTCAGAGCAGACCCTACTAGCTTGGCAGAAAGGGTCTGAAGAGTAGATTTTAGGGTTTAAAATGTAACACAGTATGGTAATGTAATGATTCTTATAGGCTGTAGGTAAATGCTATAGGATTTGTATCTTGTACTAGACTGGTTAGTGAAAATTAGAATATTCAGCACAGAAGAAGATTTATTGTATTGTAACGGGAACTTCTCTCTCTTGCTGTGCAGGTGTCTAACCTGGGAACCTGAACAGCACCCTGGAGTCCCAGCTGTATGAACTGGCTCTTTTCCCACTGCAAGGGGCATTTAGATGCCAGACACTTACCTGTAAGTGCCTAAATTGAATCTGTGGTTATCTTAATCTCAGGGAATTGCTGTTGGTCCCAGCTCCATGAAGAACTGTGAGACAGACTGCAGAGGTGGTCACAGCACCAGGGAGGACATGATCTCTGGGGGAAGTGATTTGCACTGAGGGGCTGGGGAAGAGCACGTGCTGATCAGCTCACTCCCTTCACAGGCGTATCCCAAAGAGTTACAAACACAAACCACAGGGAAGGTTCCCAGCTTATTTCATCCCTTCAACATCCCATGTGAGAACCACACATTGTCCAACACTGGCCAAAATGTTATTTATTATCAAGATTTATTTATTATTCAAGATTTATGTTATTTATTATTCAAGATTTTTTTTTCCCAGGATTGTTTCTGGAGGATTTTGTTGATAGACCATGCTAAGAATAACCCTAGTGAGAAAGATGTGACTTGACTGAGTGAAAAGGGAGCTGCCTCTTCTTCAAAGTTTTGCTATCAGTACCTGAGAGGTTTATTATTAGCATTTAATCACTTAATATGTGTGAAGCCCCCCAAAACAGTGAGCAAGGTTTGGTAATGTGGAGGAGAACAACATTGTCATTGTGGGGAATATTCAGTATTTTGTACTTTTGTAAAATTCAAAGTACTGTCAAAAGCTCCCTGACCTGAGTCTGGAGGTTGCTGCAATCCAAACTGTGAGGCTGTGAGGTTGCAAGTGCTGTGTTTTTTTCCTCTGTGCCATATTCCAAGCTCATTCTCAGGAAACATTGTGTTCAGACCATCTCCTGGTCTCTGCTCTATTTCACATCAGCAAAGTCATGCCTTAAACTTAATCCCTTGACCAAATTTCTTGAGCCCTCCTATTTTTTTTTTTTTTTTCCTGAGCACCAATGGCTCAGTTTAACCTTTTGCAATAATGCAACACTCCCTGGGATAATGCCTGAAGTCTCTGCCTGGTTAGCAATTATTTAAATACTCTGTTATGAATAGGATCAAAGCCTTCTCTTATTGAAACACTCCATTCCAGATGCCAGAAGTTGTCACCGCATGACAAATGGATTGCCTGCTCTCTTCTCACAAGCGTGCTCTAACCAGACAGGGCTGGGCAGCCTGTGGGATGGGGGAGTTTAATTAATAACAATATTTAATTTCTACAATGGAGCACTTAGGGGAGGATGAATATTGCAGCAGCTGTGATGTGCCTGCCCAAAGCGCGAGGAGCGAGAGGCTCCATCAGCAAAAAGCTCGGCCGCGCGCTCCGCGTTCGCTGGCTCCCAGAGTTCCACGGAATATTTCAGCCAGGACAATTTTTATTTTTTCTGATTGTATTTTTTTTTTTTTCCCCCTCTCAGTTACTGAGCAGCACAAGTGTCATCATTCCTCCAACTGATAGTAGCTATGGAAACTGTGACATCACCGCCGACATAGCGATACATAAAAATTCAAGCGGCTGGGGACCGGTTGCTAGGAGAGCTCCGCTCGGGAAAGTCACCGGGCAGGCAGCCAAGGGACGGGAGTCTGCTGAACATGTTGTACTTCACCCTGGTGATTTTACCCTCCTCCCACTATTTTCCTTTTCACATGCAAAGCTTTTTTTTTTTTCCCTTTTTTTTTCTTCTTCTTTTTTTTTTTTTTTTTTTTTTCCCTCACTATATTCACCCTTAAATTATCTCAGAGATTTTTACAACGGGCTAATGAGCTGGTGGTGGAGTAGCTGCACATTATAACAGTGTGCACAAGGTCAGGAAATAAAGCCACACACTGTACTTAAGATCAAGCAAAAACCATCACGAGCCACCTTTGTATCATAAAAATGCATTTTGGACCACTTTTGGACAAGGGTTTTTCATTAAGCTTTATGTATACATAAATTAGAGTAAAAGCCTGAGCAATAATCATCAGAATTAAAGGTGATTTGAACCAAGGATGAGAAGTGACCCCTGTAGTGGGTAAAACCTCCTATTACAACTGCTCTGAATTCAGGAAGTGGAGTGTTTCCAGCAGTCTGAGACACACCTGGTTTCTGGAGAGCTCGTGCATCTCATCTGGTGGGTTTGGACCACTGGTGGTCAAGAGAATCAAGTGAGGAAACTCTTGTAGGCAAGATGTTAATTTTCATAAGACCAAAATTGTTTTATTAGACCAAAACTGTTAGAAAAATCTACAAACTAAGGAAACCCTTTTGAGAGGATTTCTTGAGGCAGCTCATTTGCTCATTTCAGCATTTTTGGTTGGCCTAATGAAGGATCTTGCACACAGATCTGGTCACTTGCTGGTGTGTGCATCTTTCTTGGATGTACCTGCAATAAAGGACAACTGATGTGTCTCTGCTTGGATGCAACAAATTCAGGGGTACAGGTTTAAATCTTTCTATATACATATAAATACATACAGACTTTTCTTATCTCCCAGACTGAAATGCCACTTGCAGAGGAAATGATGCAAGTAGATTTCCACATGGCCACCAAAGTACTGACAAATTACAAGATCTTAATAAAGGCAATATTCAGACTGAATAATCCTGGTAACTGACCCAACTGTGAAGTGGTACTGGGGAGTTTTATCTAGGAATTACTCATCAAAATTATTTGGTAAAAGTGTTTTGGTAATTTTTTCCAGAATCTATGTGTGCAAAATTCTTAGAATGTAATCATAAACTGAGAAGGAAACAGTAAGGGGGAAAAAATAGCTGCTGATAACTTATTTTCAGACAATCCCTGATTCTAGGAAATGCATGTGCCCTCAGCACACCCAAGGCACCCACAGAACCCAGATACAACCTGAGGATGGATGGGAACATCGAAAGAAAATCAAACTTTTATTTTTTATGAACCAAGTTGTGACCTATTAAACAGGTAGTATGTCTCCTTCCAGATATAGCTGAGATTTGACTTATTCATGTTTGTTAAATGTACAGGATAATGTGTATTAAGCATTGAGGCCTTCTCAACCAAGACAGTAGAAGTTTGGGTTGAAAAGGTGTCTTCTGGTGTGGAAGGATGTTTGCTGTAAGTGCATCAGGCTGCTTAATAGGTCACAGCTTGGTTCAAAAGAAGGAACAGATAACCCTCCCATTTTATCTGAAGGTGTGTGCATTTCTATGGCATCAAGCTATTGTTTTCCCTGATGATCTTTAGGGAAGATGGAGTACTTTGGAGTTGCTATTTATTTCACTGCCATTTTGTCTTAATGAGCAAGGATTATTCTTTAGCCATCTTGATAAAAAAAAAAAAAAAAACAAACAAAAAAACCAACAAAAAGTTAACCAACAGTCTCTTTCAATAACTATGGCCATAGCAGGATTTGAACTTGCCTTCCCTAAAATAAGGTAGGCACTTTAGTGTCCATCAGGATAGAAGAGCTTTGGCTACCTTCCATGGGAATTTAAAGGCGTTAAATTAGCTACAGGAGGGTTTCACTGTTGCTCCCTCAGTGAATGGAAGCAGATTTAAATTTACAAGAGGGAAAAGCTAATAATTAAAAATTGAACATAAGGGCTATAAAGTACAAAATGGGCTCCCTTGGACTGGGTTACAAAACTTCATGAAAAGTGCAGCTCCTGCTGTGTTATGCTTTTCTAGAGTGATTTTAAAAAAGGGTTTCTTAAAGGTGGTTTTGGTTGCAAATTAATTTCTTGTGGCTTCCATGGATCTTACAGCCTATAAAGATGTCCCCATTGTGGTTTCCATTGATTATTTCATCAAGAGTTCCCCCTCTGCCTCTTCTTGTTACCAAAATCACACACAGATTAATATAACTGTTGGTGAGGAGGCTGTGAGAGCTATTAATGCCCCAGATCTGTCATGCCTTAGGACTTGGGGTACAGATCACAGCAGTCTCCAGTTCCCTCTCAGATTTCATGCATTTGCCCCTTTTCCATGCAATATCCCATGGGCCACAGGCAGCCACTGATCCCAGTAGGTGTCATGGTCCTCAATTGCATGAGTTCTGTCATTTTTTGGGATTGGGTTATTTATTTACCTATATGAGCCCTGACAGAAAAGAAAATAAATACTCCTAGAGCTGGAGGCAGCTGGAGAAGGGTCTGATAGCAATGCAGGATTTGTCAGCAACCTGGAAGGTGACAGGGAACTCCTAAGGGAACTCAGCTTCACTTTCCTCCTTCACCAGGAATTCCAAGTATGCAAGTGATGTGAAATCTCAGCAATCCCAGCTGCCTATGTAGAAATGGCACAATGTCTCAGAACTCCCTTACTGGGAGCAAGGGCCAAGGAAAAAATCTTGGTCTTGGTGTGTTTCTCCTGCCATGGGATTTTCCTTTCTGAGTTCTAGCCTGTTCATAAGATGGCTTCCTTCACAGAAACTTCTGCCTCAGCCATCTTTTTCATCTATGCAGTTCCATTCATCTCCTCATTCCCTTTTGCCTCAAGCCATCGGTTTGTTATTTTTATTTTTAATATTTAATCATTGCAAAACCACTTCTGCATTTTCTCTGACTCTTGTTATTCTTGTCAAACAAGCAGTTGAATTGTGCTGCCTTCTAGGATGGTTTCTTTCCCTAGCTCTACTTTTTCACTGAATTTTTTTTGCTCCTCTAAACTTTGCTCAGACTTGATTTCCTCCTGTCTTTTCACCCCTAGTCAGTTTTCAACCAGAGCATATGAACTTCTGGTCTCTGGGACAGTTGACCTGATATGAAGAACATCACATTATTGGTGAGAGGGTTCTGCAGTGCCTATGGGGAAAAGGGAGTTATCCAGGCAGCCACTGCTGTGGTTTCAATAGCACTTCATCCACAGGAAAGTGTTTGAAGGGGATGGTCATTTTAAGCCTTTAGGAAAGCAGAAAATGGAACACAAAGCAGGGTGGGGTTGCCAAGGGTAATCCCCGGTGCTTACTTGCATAAAATAAGGGTGTTTATAGAAAGGTTGTGCAGTGGAGCTAATCCCTGAGGGTGCAAATGTATTTGCTGATCTGAAGGATGCTGTGAGATATCAACATTAGTCAGGTCACTTGTGGCTGGAATTGAACTATGTCTCTTACTGATCCCATAACAAAAGAGGGCTGAGCAAGGAACAGGGAGCTTTTTGCTGAGCAAATGTGAAATCTTTGTTCCACTCCTTTGGCAGAGACTCTGCTTCATCTTGTTCAGCACTCCTCTGCAAATTAGGTGCTTAAAAATATGGGTTTCCCTTCTTTTGGAGAAGGACAACAAAAGTTGAAAGATTTTGTGTTTCAGCTTAAATTCCAAGAGGAGGAAGAGCAGGAATGGAAATCTGTTATTTACTGTTATGCTGCTGCTGCATATCAACATACATGACTAAGTGGCACAATCTGGGCTCAAACTTTCTCTATCAAGAACTGATAATTTCTAACACGGAAGAAAGTTTCACCCAGACCTCGTGGTCCCTTGCACAAGGACTCAGTGCTTGCAGAGAATAAGGATTATGAAGTTGTTGCAATTGTCAAACAGAGCTGCTGGCAGGGCTGGAGGTGTGTTTTGCAACAAACTCTTTGCTCCTTGAAGATCAGCTTCTACTTGCTCCCCCAGCACATTAATCATGAGCTGGAGGTGGATGGAGGGGAAGAGATAGAAGTTCAGGCTTTAGCAGAACTTATATGTGTTGAAACTGTTGATCAGTGAAGAAATTACAGGAGATCACAGAATCACAGGGTGTGCTCAGTTGGAAGGGACCCACAAGGATCACTGAGGTTTAAAATTGTATTTGAGATGTTTTCAATGTCACTGATGTTCAGAAAAGAGCAATTCAGACTGACTGCTAGTGCAAGCACCCCTATGTCAGCCAGAAGGGATCACTGTTTAACTATTCAACTATTCAACAAATACTTCTTTCCACTGGCTGGGTGGGGATCAAGGATCTGGTGGGCCAGAGGTTGCAGAGAGTCTTGGTTTCTCATTGATTTCTGGAGTTCTGGTTGCACACTCTGAGCACTAATGTCTCAAGGTCATCTTCACCTGGGCTGTCAGGTGAGCAAAGAATTATCAGTTCTATACAGAGCAGAATTATCAGTTAGAATTATCAGGTAGAATGATCAGTTCTATACAGAGCAGAACAATTTCAGCCTGGAAAGTGAGTAGCCCCAGACACTGTCCTGGTGTCTCCCATGGGCACTTTGGATTTCCATTTCTCCTCCTTCTCTCCAGTCTCCCCACACGCAGTGAAAAGATGCCAAAGGCACTTCCCCATGGAGCAGGGACACAGAGAAGTCACCCAGCAATCTTTTTGACATGCCACGGTGCCATGTCCTGTCACCGGCAGCAGATGGGTGGATGCAATGAAGCTGCCAGCCTACATCCAAACCATCAATTCCCAACCCACTGGACTTTTCCAAACCCACATCACCTGTGTGAGACTCAGTGGGGGCCGCAGTCATTGGACAGAAAGCCTGGGATGATTTCCCTTTATAGACAGTTTCAGTCAGGAGCCAACCAGACTCTTGCTCAGTATTCAGCATTTTATTTCTTATACAGAAATAAATGGCAAAATTCCCATGATCTTTATAGGGACAATACAGCCCTGAGTCTATATGCAATGCATTTCTTCTAGATGGAAATACATCCACTGGGATCTGATACTGGTGAGATTCAGAGTTTTATTCTTTTAGCTACTGTATATTATTTATTTTATTTTATTTTATTTTTTATTTTATTTTATTATTTCATTTTATTTTATTCCATTTGATTCCATTTTATTTTATATTTTATTTTATTATTTTTATTCTGTTTTATTTTATTCCATTTTATTTTATGTTTCATTTTATTTTATTTTATTTTATTTTACTTTTAGCTCTACAAATAAATTCTTCAGTTTACTCAAAGAATGAAATAACTGGTCCAGCACAGTTTAGTCTACGATTCTTTCCATAATATGAAAATCCAGAGATATGGATCAAACTATATTCCTGAACAGAGATTTGGGAAAAGAGGGGTGGTGGTGAACTCAGCTCTATTTTGCAGCGCTGATCCCAATTTCAAACAAAACCATCTCCAAACGTTGCAGAGGGGATCTCTGCTGAGACGGAGAGGCTGGTTTGCCGGGGAAGAAGAGAAAAAAACATGTGACATGATCAGGTGGAGCAGGGAGGGAGGCAGTGACAGCATGCCCTGGCGTGGCTGCAGCTGCAGGGGACGTTGAAGGGGTTGACTGAGCAGCCAAGTGCGCAACCCACGGCTGGGTCCAGCCCTGCTGAAACCACTGCTGTGAGTGCCAGGCGAGTCCCACGTGTGAGGGTGGGAGCCGTGGGTGCCCCTGGAGCCAGCAGCTGCATCCGGAGCTGGCTGCCTCCCCCGGGCCCTCCTCACCTGAGCACACGCTTCACCGCAATCACAAACGGGGACGGGATCCTCAAAGGGGCTGCCAGCCACTGCCGGCTGATTTATGAGTTGCTGTCAGATGCAATGCGATAGAAGGAGGTTTTTGAGCTTCCCAGGTGGCTCTGGAGAAACCTCTCTAGGTCAAGGCTGTTGATGGGAAGTGCCCCTGGCTACTCACAGCTTGGAAAATTGTACTTTGTGCAGCTGAACTTCTGAAGGAATCTGAGACCGGGAGGAAATGGATGGGCGGTGATTCTTCATGACCCCATCTCCTGCAGACAGGAGCTGGCGTGCCCAGGGCAAGTTATTCCCTAATTGAGCATTACAGACATTAGTGCTGTAGCTGACCCTGCAGGCCCTGTTAGGGACCGTGGCCATGTTCAACCACAGCAACCAAAATCAAAGTAATCGTGTGTGTTTTGAGAGAGTGCAGCAAGCAGATGTGAGGACGAGGGGCAAAGCAAAAGCTGTGAGAGAGCCTCTCGCTCTCCTCTGGAGCACCTGCTTGTGGTCACAGCTGTAAAGGGAGTTCTTGACCCTGGAACTGCTCCAATATAGTGATTTCTTTGTGCCTGGCTCAAGACCAACCAGGGTTCAGCTGCAGGCTGTGCAGTGCCAGGAGCAGAGGGACAAGCAGAAGCCCAGAGTGTCTCTGCACTTGTTTCATTTGAGAGCAGAGTAGATACACCAGGAGAGAGATAAATGCCACCCAATTGTCCATGGATATATCTCCAGGTCAATGCTCGAATGACAGTTTCTCACCATAGAATCATAGAATACCCTGAGCTGGAAGGGACCCACAGGGATCATTGAATCCAGCTCCTGGCCCTGCACAGGACATGCCAAAAATCTCACCCTGTGCCTGGGATCATTGTCCAAATGCTCCTGGAGCTCTGGCAGCCTTGGGGCTGTGACCATTCCCTGGGGATTCTGTTTAGTGCCCAGCCTCCCTCTGAGTGAAGAACCTTTTCCTAAATCCAACCTTTTTAGCATCTCTGCTGAAAAGCTCCAGACCAGCTTTGCAGGTGGGGTGGGCAGATGGCATCCAGCTGAAGGACTCAGTGACACCATTTGTCACAGTAAAGAGCCACCAGACCAGAAGCCACCTTCTTGGCTCATTGCAGCCCTGATACTGCAAGTGGCGAGGCCATATGCTGTCTCCCACAACCTGTGAGTCTGTTCACATCTCATCAGGACCTGGGCTGAGATGCTCTGAGACCTCCTTATTTATATGGCATGCCTTATAAGCTTCTGCATTTGTCACTCCATGTGTGAGTCTTGTGCCAGGTTTCAAGTCTGGGATAAGTCTCTTTGGTTGCCCAGGAAGTTCAGGATCCTTCTCGACCAAAACTGTCTCACTCAGTTTTGATAATATTTTCCATTCTGGTTTTGATTGCAATCCATTTTTCAGGCAACCTTTTATAAAAACCATTTTGATTTTTATTTTTTTTTTCTTGGTCTCCCTCTCTCCATCTTTTTTTTTTTTTTTTTTATATATATTTTAATTTGAACAGGTCTGAACCTTCCACACACTGACCCAGACATCAACATGGATCCAGATGGTTGCACTGGGATTTGACCAACAGCAGGTAAGTCCAGGACTCCTAGAAATATTCCCAAAGCACAAATCCTAGGACTAAATGCTCTGTGCAGATTCCCCAGAAGTGGGAGTTTTCCTCACAGGGAAAGTTTTCTTCCAAGGGCTCAGACTGCTACAAAGAAGAGCCCCTCTTGTTGCAAGTGTGCAGAAATGCCAGTTACAAAAAAATAAAATATCCACCCAAAAATTAAATATTCACCCAAAAAGAGGTATTCTCCAACAAACTTTTTCAGCCAGATGTTTGCCAGTTCTCATTGCCCAGTTCTGCTTTTTGTAAAGGCTGTGGGGAACCGCCAGAATAAGGGAAGGGATGCTGGCACAGCTCCATCCTCCTGCACTCGTTCCAGCTCACATCCAGCTGCTGAACTCCACCTCTGGAGATGGAGGGCAGGGTCTGAGCTGTGCCAGCCACAGGCAAACCCCAGTCTCCATCTGTCCCCAGCCCTGGCACTGCTGGGAGATGAGATGCTGGTTTGCCTGAGCCAGCCAGGGCTGCTGTCAGTGGTGGGTTCTGGCAGGTTCCCCCTCTGCGTAGGGGTGCTCCGCTGGCTGAGCCAGCCCTGCCAGGCTCGCCTGGGGCCAGGAGTGGCCCTGGCAGTCCCCAAGGCATCCCTAGGGGTGGGGCCGTGGCATGTGGCAGCAGCTCTCTGGCCACAGAGAGCAGGCACACACTTTCCCAGGCATTTTCCTGGGGAAGGCTGTGAGAAGATCAGAGGAAATAATGAGAAACAAAAAATTCTTATCTCCGCTTGCTGCACCTGCTGTTGTGCACATGTGGAATGTGTCATGGAAATTTGTTTACCAAAGGGTGATTTCTTAATTGGACACTGGATGGTGTTTGGATTGATTGGCCAATTAGGCCAAAGCTGTATTGGATGGGCTGGAAGGGTTACTGAGTTTCTTAAGAAGTATAGAATAATATAGTTTAGGATGATATAATAAAGCAATTGATCAGCCTTCTGCAATCATGGAGTCAATGCTAATTATTATCCAGCTGGGGGCCTGTGGCGACAGTGGTGAGACCCCGTGGCATCCCCAGGATCACTAACAGGATCAGTGAGAGCCCGGGGAGGCAGCTGGGGTGGACACTGAGGTCAGCCCGGTCCCTCTGCCTGAGCGAGGCTCAGCTCATGGCAGGGCAGGAGAGGGTGAGCAGCCAGGCTTCCCCCGGCTCCCAGCCGCCCTTTCCTGCAGGGTTGGCCTCTGGAGCTGCTTCACGCCGTCCTTGAGCAGAAATCCCTCCTGAAGGAGGTTTTTGGGGAGCTGTGAGTTAACTGTGACTCCTCCTTGGCCCCCTGCCCGGCGCTGAGTTCAGGCTGTGAGTCAGGGAGCAGGGGAAGGCAGCCAGGGGATGCTGTCATGCTGCGAGGGGAAATTTGGACTCCACAGCCTTTGTTACGTGTGGGTGGTGCTTGGAGGTGGCTTCTGTAGGTGGGAATGCCCCCACTGAGTGACACTTCTGGGCCCTGCTGTACTCCTGGGAGTCACTGCCAAGTGGGGGCTCCAGGGAAAGGACTCAAACACTGAGCTCAGCTGATGTCCCGTCCCTCTGTGTCTGGGAGCTCTCTGCTCTCTCTGGAATGCTAAACAGAGCTCATGTACCCTTACATCAGCATGATCTGGTCCTACCAAGGGGACACACAGAACCTGTGGACCTGCCAAGCCCTTGGCTCACCTCAGCAGCCACACTCTGTGTGACAACTTTGGAAAGGAGAAGGAAGTGTTTCAAGCCAGTTACACATTTCCAGGGACCAGACTGTGAAAAAACAGCTCTTGGCTGCTCTGCATGGGACCAGCTGGAGATTCTGAGGGAAGCTGGGAGCTGAGGTCGTGTAGCAGATGCTGATCTGAGCCCTTGCTGCTGTGGCTGCCACATAATGGGAGGGGATTAAGGAGCTGTGTGGGGCAGCACCCTTCCCAGAGCTAATTAAGTGACTTAACTTTGATGGGGACAGACTTTTTAGGGCCTCTAGCAGTAGGACAAGGGGTAAAAGTCTTAAACAAAAGGAGGGTAGATTCATACTAAATATAAAGTAGAAAGATTTTACAATGAAGGTGGTGAGGCACAGGGACAGGCTGGCTGTGAGAGGTGGTGGATGTTCCATCCCTGAAAAAATTCAAGATTTGGATGGGGGTGAGCAACCTGACAGAGCTGAAGGTGACCCTGCTCATTGCAGGGGGTTTGGACTAGATGGCCTTTAAATGTCTCTTCCAACACAAAATATTCTATGGCCCTGTGATCCTGTGAAGTGCATCTTGGCCCACTTTGTGTGAACCAGAGCAGAGGACACGAAAGCAAAGTGGGGAACCAAGGGGTGGGACCCCCCTATGGCAAGGTGGGAATCAGTTCAGAGCTGCTCCCAGCACGGGCAGGGTTCCACGGGAGTGACCCACACAGGGAACTGTGCAGGCACAGAGTCCAAAGGGGGCTGGACAGCAAGCTACAAATCAAATCCATGCATCTGGAGCATGGAGTGGCTCTATGACTCACCAGCTTCATCTTATTTAAAAATCCCCAAACTGTGACTCTCTGCAATCCTGACCCCCTTCAGGATGCTCCATTTAGAGAGAATACAGCATTCCTCTCTCAAAATCACATAAACCCCAGAAACCAGGGATGCTGGCAGCTGCTTGGATGATTTGGCTGACTGAGCATGACTTTGATTCATTTATTTTTTGAGAGGGAAATATCTGGCTCAACTGGAGACTAATTCCCTCTGTCTCCTGAGATTGTCTTTAATAGCTAAATCTCAGCTCTCTCCCTTACTCTCATACCTCTGGAAACAATTGAATCAATTCCTTGTTTATGAAATGCCTGTGTTTATGTACAGTTGACAAAATAAAACCTGTCTTCTATTTTTCTGCCAGATCTCAACAACATTAGTCTTTGAGGAAAATTTTTACTTTATTTTGTGGGTTTTTCTCAATCTCCAGTCGCAAGCAAGACACACCTTTAAAGAAATGGGAGATGAAGTCCAGAGTGAGATACACATTAAGGAATTCAGGTTCTGACCTAAATCTATTTTTCATCCAAACCTGAATCCAAATACACTTTATTTTCAGAAGCTGATAGCTGGAGCTGGACTTGAAACACACCACACAGATTTCTTTATCACAGATATAGGGCCTGAAGGTCTGCTTTAGTAGCTGTTTTTCAGATGTCTTCTGACCCCCCCACATCCCTCTAGCCGAGATTCATTTTCTGTGCCCTTGGTCATCCATTGGTGAGGGGGGATCATGCTCTTTCAGCCTGAGCAGCAGGATGCAGAAGGAAGTGTTCCCCTGGTCTGTTCTGAACGTCTGTTTTGGGTGAGAAGAATCACAGCAGGACCTCACAAACCTTTAAGGGGATAAGATGGGAACTTGCTTTCATGAAGATATTCACATGTGGGCATGATTTGGTGCTGGAAAAGCACCTCACAGCTACATCTGACAGGCACACCTGAGAGTGGGGCAGCAGGAGCTCACCATGGACAAGGAGGGCTTGGGATGCCCCATGTGAAGAGCCCAAAAGTTCTGCCTCTGGGCAGCATTCCAGATGTGCTCTCCTGCTCCAGAGAGTTTTAGAGACCAAGGAATGAAAAATGTACTTATATTGGTCCAATGCAAAAGTAACACTTGTTCAGTTCCTGGGTGGTTTAATCAGTTCATATCCATGCTCTGGTGTCAGGCTGGCAAAACACCCCAGCTTCCCCCCAGCCCAGGGCAGTGTCCCTTGGCAGACACAGCTCAGCACTAACATCCATGAATTTTGGCTCTCCCATTCAGCCTTTGACCCTCAACCTTGTCATGCTGCCAGCAGTGTTCCCAGGGATCAGGGCAAGTCACTGCCTGTGCTTCACACACGTGTGTCCCCGAGGCTTTGATGTCACCAGAGACCTGCCTGGCACGGCTCTTCTGTCCCAGTCCCTCCCAGAAAGAAGCATGGATTTTCAAAGGAAAAATGAGTACATGAACAGAGCCATTCTGGCACAACCACCGTGCCTTTAATTCACGTTCTCCTCTTGTTTGAAATAACATCATAATGTAGACAAGCTGTAAATTCACTTCTGCCAAAAATCAAGTTAATCCCTACCTTTCTTAGTGCTCATCAGACAGAGTTTGCTCCTGGCTTTCTGGCTCTGAGAAGGAGACTCCAACAGCTTTTCTGTACCCTGAGGTACCTGACAGCCAGTCATGTCAGGGTACTTCTGGGAAAGTAACTAAAAAAAATATTTCTCATGCCAGGATCTAGGCTGTGGAGAGTAACCTTGGGCAGTTTTTACTAACTTGTGGATTTTGAGTGCCTGGTGAGGTTGTGAAACACTTACATAGGTGGTTTTATGTTAGAAGAAACACTTTTAGCCAGCAACAGCAAGGAACCTCCCACATAGGAATTGAGACAGACCTCGGTTGGAAAGAGGTCACACCATTCAGGGAGCTGCTAAATGTCTTTAATTGCTTTCAGCACTCAGTCCCTGCACCATGGGTGCATTTTTTACCTCTGCAGCTGGTAACCACCAGCACATCTCACTCCTTGCCTGGAGAGACTGAGCTGCTGCTGTATGGACTGGCTGGAAACTGGTCCCAGCACGAGGGAGTTCGAAAAGTACCAGTACATTTAAATAAAATGACGTGAAAAGGAGCTTTATCTTCTGTCTGATAGAATGTGCAGCTATTTTTACCTTGGCATATCAAATTTTTATGTGCAATCTAAGGTAAACACACCGCAGAGGGAAGGTGGAGCAGTTTCAGCAGTAAACTTCGTAGAGGCAGCTCCAAGGAGGGGATAATCTTTCCCTTGTCTAGTTTGTTTGGAAAGAAAATTAAACTTGCTTGTTCTCATTGTGTGTTTACCCATTGTGTGCACATTGGTTCTCAGTGGTGCAAAGTAGAGCTTTTTCTGCCTTACAAATCAGTCTATAAACATGTTCACTTGCTTTTGCTGCTTTCTTGACTTTAAGTGATTAAAAAAAGACAAAAAAAAAAAAAAAAAACCAACCCTAAACCACAAAATCCACCCTATCTTTGCCAAAAGAACATTTTCAGTTGACTTTTGCTGTGAATAAAAGGAGAAGCTGAACTCTGTATTGCGGTGGAAAAGATTTTATTTCTATTTCTTGTGAACATTCATGGTACAACCCAGGCAGAAGCAGGAATATTTTCTGCCCCATCTCACTGGGGTTCGTATCACAATCAGCCCCCTCCCCTTGTTTAAAGGGAGAGATGTTGTTTCTACAAGGCAGGTAGACAAATAAATAATGTTCAGGTTTAGCCAGATCTGCAACCTTGTAAAATCCATTGCTTGAAGGTGTTTCTGATCTGGAGACCAATAATAAAAGTGAAAAACTGACCATGCCTATGACTAATCCACTGGTTTGATACAGGGTAAAGTGATAGTGTAGATACAAATGCTACCTCTAACAGATGTTAAACCCACATGTATGGGAACATTTATTGGTGGCTGTATCTATTGGCTGATTAGCCATTTATGAAAACATAATAATACAATCATAATCCTTTACTGCCTATTAAAATCCTGTGGTGTGAACTATTCCTGGAAAAAGGCATCTAATCTTTCTTTAAAAAATAAGCTGATGGGATATTTTTTAATTTTTTTTTTTTTAATTTCCTTGTAAATGTTCTCTGAATGGTACAAACCACGCTGAAGGTGGGAAGAAGACAGTGTGAGGTATCTGCAGTAGGACCTAAGTGACACAGCCATTGCTTTTGCTGTCTTCTTGAGCCTTGATCTCACAAACCATCAGCAAGAGCAAGGCAGTGGGGTTTTGGGGTCTGCCCTCAGCAATCACTTAGTTATGATTTTTGAGCCAAATGATCACAGAGTGTGCAGGGTGAGATGAAAGGATGGTGAGGGGACCCTGCCTGGCACCTTTGATGCATCTGCTTAAAGCTCTTTTGGGAAAAGCTCATCTGAGCTGAATCCACTGTGCCAACACACTTCCCTGTGGAATTTGCAGTGGTTCCAGACCCTGCAAGGCTGCTTCTTACAGCATTTCCACTTCTCCCAGTTAGGGAGAGGGTTTTCTACCACACAGGCAAACATTTCCTTTTGTACTCCAGGGCTGTGGAGGTGGAATACACTTTCCCCTGTTGGTTTTTCCTCATCCCTCACCTCTCAGTCCTCCTCAGCATTTCCTCCCTCTCCATGGCTACTCCACACAAACAATTTCCCTGCTGTCAGGGCTGATGCAAAGCTGCCATAAATACGCAGTGCAGATGCAGCGTGTGACTCACCCTGGTGACTCATCTGGAGCGAGATGGTGACAGAGCCATCGTGGGGCCTGTGAGTCAGCAAGGCTGGCTTGCTGCTGAGCTCACACCTACAGCCGGTGGAAGCACATCCCAGTGACTTCTGTGGAAACCCAGGGAGTCCTGCATGGGTGGCCCTGACGGCTCTCTCAGGAGGGAACTGGACATCGGGGGAGGAAAAGCTGCAGTCAGTTTTGCTGTCGTTGCTGGCAGGGGGAGAGGGTTTGTGTAATGAGGGGGTTGCCACCGTGATCAGATGTGGGATCCAAGCCTGAGCCCACCCAGGGTGAGAGCTCAGCCCTCAGACACTGGAAATGAAGAATCTGGCACCTGAAGGAGGGCAGGCACTGCAGGCTGCAGGTAGCAGAGGGAAAGCCACACTGTTGACTTCCCTCTTTTAGGGCAGAAAGCAAGTTTCATACAGAGTCCATATAAACCATGAATTTTCTCAAAATTCTGTCACTAACTCAGCCACAACTCAAAAGTGTCCTGAGCCTGTACGGTTTCAGCATCCTCAGGGTGATCAGTATTCTCCTCTCTTTACCTGTTTGATTCACAGACATGAGATCATCATTCACAATAATTCAGGCAGCCTGCCCCAAAATGATTAAGCTTTCATGGTGACAGATTAAAGCAAATTTTGCTTAACAATGTAATCAGTTCCTACAATGGGCAAACAAAGGATAAAGCAAGGCAGATACTGCATGGGAAAGTTACTTGTGGAACTGATAGGAGCTGTAGGCAAATGTTAACACAAATGGAAATAAACCCAATGTAAAACAACGAAACATATATGCTTACAATCAAAAGGGAATTATAATGTTGTTTTGTCTGTTTTTTTTTTTTTTTTCTTCAAGGATACTAGGGAAATTGACTACTAGAAATTTGGCATAAGTGTTGTGACTAAATTTCATGCAAGGCTGTGGCATCTGCTGGTGGAGGACATTGTATGAATGCCAGCTTGGGGACAGGAATGCAATTGGGCTATCAGATCCCTCTTTTACTTCTTAAGAAATAATTAAAAATATCCTCATCTAGCTGAAACAGATGGCTACAATCACACCATTTTGTCTTAATCTGAATAAGGAAAAAAATTGTTTCCTGGCTGCATGACACTCAAGCTGTTCCTCTTAGCCTTTTCCCCAGGAAAAGCCCCAAACACTTCACACCTTTGACATTCTCAGGCTCTACCTACTGGCCAGACTAACTCATGCTACATTTCCCTAAGGGTTAGGTTTAAACAGGGTGTCTAAAGCCCTTCCAGGTAATCGTTTGTAGATTGGTCTGGTCATGACAGATCCATCTTGTACTGACTCCACTCAGTTTGCTGAGCAAAGCTGGGCCAGAGCTGCCATGCCCAGCATGCTTGGGCTGGCTCACATTCAGAGATCTGCAGCTCAGCTCTACCTTCATCCAGGCTTCTCTGCTGCCAAAGAGGTTGGTTTGCAGAATCATTTTAAGATTCAGGATTATCTGGGGGCACATCCTGAACCCCCAGCATCCTGCAGGGAGGAGGCCATGAGGTACCTCTGGTTGGGGTGCCTTGGTACCTGCAGCTCTTTGGCACAGCCTGCAGTGGTGTTGATTCCTTTTCAGTGAAGAACTATTTCCAAATCTACGTTGTTAAGCTCCAAAAGGGTTTGGCTCACAGCCTGTTGTAGAGGGGAGATAAAGTAGATGATCCCTTACATGCCATGAAATGCTCCATGAAACTTTGTAGGGGATAGAATATGAACCTCCCTTCAACAGACTCACTGCGGCTGCCTGGGGAATGCATTTCTCATTGAGACTGCTTTTGGTTTTGATGAGCAAGGGATTCTTGGAGAGCATTGCTCCTCTTCTCCCTTGCATTTAAACCCTTTCTTCACTTCTCCACCGTGCTGTGTCTTGGCTGTTGTGGTGACACTGTTGTGGTGGCACCGTTGTGGTGACCCTCTTGCTATCCAGCGCCCTCAGAGCAGCTGCTTTGGTTCCCAGACTAACTGTTCCTTGCTGGATTCCCTTTTTGAGCCTGTGCTCCTCTCCACATTGGCAGGAGCTGGTGCCTTCCCAGAGGAACGGCTCGCTGGGTGAAAAGGGAGGAGCAGGAAGGGGGGGGCAAAACTCATCATCTGCTGCCAAAGCTGATGTGGTTCAGCAGAGCATGGGCTCATTTTTGTGCTTTCCAGAGGGCAATTAGCAAACTGAGAAGATGTTAAGTGGACTTGGGTGGAAAGGGATGGCCTGATGCATAAAAACAGGAGGGACAAAAGAGGAAGGGCTCTCCTGGTAAAAGTGGAAGGGTGCAGGCATCCTTCAGCCCACTTGTCAGCCTGAGAGTCACGGACTGCTCCAAGAGGGCCAAGAGTGGTAGCTAAGAAATGTACATCATTAGGCTTTATTTTGCTTTGCGGGAGTCTGCTGCACAGCTGGAAAATGTAATTAGGTCCTTGTGCTGTAAAATGGGCTGCACACATGCTGCTCCAGGCTGAGATTAGAAGGGGAATCTGGGAAAAGGTTAGGCACAAGTTATGCTGCAGTGGAAACATACTTATTTTAAGTCTAAGAGGGTAAGATTTGTTTCAGAAGCCACTTTCTTTTGACCATTTTCTTGGTACATCCAAGGCAACCAGAACAGTTTGGTACAAACCTGGAATGGGTCTGTGCCCCTCACTTTGAGTGGAGAGCTCAACGCTTTCTACAGCATGAAGATCAAGTTTACAGGATAAATTGGGAGATTGAATGAAGGAGCAGACTTTGAGGAAGAGAATAGAGACAAGGAAGAGGAGAATCTCAAAAAACAGGTCCACCCACACAGGAGATAAGAAGGGGTTAAAAAAACGAGCTGAAAGAGGACAGTATGTAAGCAAGGAAGGTCCCTTTCCTGGGAGAGATCCCAGCTTTGAATTTCCTGTGTGTCCTGTGAGGTCAGCTGGTGCTGCTGCTGCTGGAATGTTCCTTCCAGAGCCAGGTGAAGGATTCATAACATTTTGTTTCCAGCATTCTTCTCCCTTCCAGCAAGTACACAGAGCACACAGAGTACTGTGCTCTGGCAAAGCCTCCAAACTGGAGATAATCACCTGTCACTACCACCAGTCATTCCTTCAAGCTGCCAAGGGCTGTACCTTCATCTGTAGGTTCAGATTTTTCTCTCTAGAAGTAAGTGGGCACCGTCAGTAAATTTCCATATAATAGAGCTCTTGCTCTTACATCACTGCTTTGATTTTGTTTGTTTTTGTTTTTGTCGTAACCTGGAGAAAATCCAACCAAGAACAATAGTAAGGTTTCAAAGCCAAGCACCCTGGTGCTAGAAGCTGCCAGAAGTCAGGCTGCTCACATCAGTTCAGTTTGATCTCCTATTTTGATTTCTTTTTACAAGACCCTGCATGTTTCAGCAGAGGGGCCCAACCTCACTCAGCACGCTGGCTGGACACTGAGTCAGGCCATAAAGCAAACACTTTTCTCTGGTGATTAATGCACACTGTGGCTATCCAGGAGAGGTGAATTATAGTCTTGGCTTTGCTAGCACCTTTTGTTTGATGTTGAGTTGGGTGAGATGCTATCATAATGGAACTGTACGAGGTGGCTGAGTTATGGTGGGGGCTCGACAGCATGAATTATGGCCTTCTCCATTGTAGCTGTTTTGGTCTGTCTTTTGAAATCCTTGTCTTCCTGCAACTCGGCTTTTTCACAGCACATGTTGTCCTGCAGGACTGGGTAGGTCCTTGCTTTTTTTCAGTGTTCTCAAAAGAAAACAGCCTCTGGGTGATCTCTGTCTGGGGCTGCTCGTTGTGATCATCCTCCACTTGAGGGCGATGTGACCTGGTCCAGTGCACACAAGAGGCGCTTCCTGGTGAGATTAAGATGAAAAGATTTTGGCATCTAATGCTGTCTGTCCAAATGAGGTCTAGGATCTCCACCACTGTAGCTGGTGAGGAGTAATTCAATAGAGCCAGGGGAGCTGGGAGGGAAAATCAGAATGGAAAATCAGCTTTCTCCAGAATGGACAGGCACCAGTGAATTGCTCCCTCTGTTCATGGGGCTGGGCTGGGGAGGGTCACACTCCCTTTCCACTGCCTTTGTGTCTTTGAGGTGGTCTCAGAACCCTGGTATGGGCTCCAACTCTGCCCCAGAAGGGTCTCCCAAAGGTCCTTGCTGGCAGCTGCCATCTGTGTGCAGGTATGTGACAATCTTGAGACATGTCAAGTGTCCACTGAACAACCAAACCCAGGCCCAGATCTCTGCTCACAATTCTGGGACCTTGGACTTTTAGCTCACGTGCAGGCAGGGGCACACGGCTGCCTAGATTTAAGAGTCTTGTTTGCAAGATAAACCCTGCCCAGGGTTATTTATGTCATCAAAGAAGGGAAGATGTCCAGCTGAGTGTGGAAATGCATTTTTGCTGAGGGGACTGCATGCCCACCTCAGGCAGACTGTGACTTGTGGGTCAGGATCTCAGATCAAGAAGAAGCTGATGAAGTTGACTGAAAATACGGATGACTCTCCATTGCCAGGTTGCACAGTGAGATTTTGCTAGAAAATATGTGGCAACAGGGCTTTTTAAAGATATAAATCTTTGTTTTGCAAAGGCCTGTAATAATCCCTATGCCAAGAAATGTATTTCATGTTTCTGCAATCAAGACATACACTCTCTTTTTGTAGCCCAGGAAAGCTACACTCCAGGAATATGGGAATATGCAATGACTGCCTGATAAATGTTAGTTGGTCCAAATAATTCACCTTAGTTGTGTCTGGCTTATCTGTCAGGTTGATCAGCATTTATCTTTCTTATTTGCAGGAGAGCAGGAGAGAAATACTATAGATGGAAATATTTCAGTCCACTTAAAATTACATGAAACTAAATCAGTGTTACAGTGGCAATTGAAGCAGACATTTCTAATTAGCAGCAGCTTAAAACACAGCAAAGGTCTGTAATGAAATAAATAGATCACCATTGTCCCCAGCATTAGGGAAAGTGGTGTAGGGCACCAGAAGTCTCATAGCTCATGCATTTTCCTGAAGCCTGTCTCCCATGACCATGTTCAGAGCCTTCACCAGTTCAGTTCCCTCCCTAAAGCAGTTTTTGATGCATGATGCTTGAAGGTTTTCAAGCAGAAGGGTGTATATTCGGCCTTACTGGGTATAAGTGTTGTTCTGATGTGGTGAGAGCTGCACACAAAGTTTTGGGTGGCTGGGGACAGGAAGAGATCAGGTCCCAGTTCTGGGAGCAGAGCCCAGAACTGCACTTTTTATCTCCTTGGAGCCAGTTGAAGCTTAGGCCTGTAACAAATGTGGGGACCCACACCTCCTCTGTGGGCATCTCTCTAATCTGATTCCTTGAGTCTGGTCATCTTCTGATGGCTGATTTAATAACACTTGGGTTGAGCTGGAGCAGGAAAGGATTTGGTTTCTTTGAAAAAAAATAAAGAGGAAACTAAAGTGCTTTCATTTATGTGTTAGTGGGTTAAGGAAATGATTCTGGGATCATTTGCTGCACATGTGCCTCTATCTCATTTCTCAGACAGACAAGGTACTGCTGTTCTCTTAGCCTTTGATATGGGACAAAAGTAATAAGAAGAGGGAGTTCGGGTAGGAAAAGCAAATTCCAAGGGGGAAATTTCAAGCTGGCCTGCAGACCTCACTCCCTCACAGGATTGCAGAGAGGCCAAGAATTGGGCAGGGCTTGGGACAACTGGAAATTGTGCTGGCTCTGACAGAGGTGACCCTTCCAAACACACTTTGAGGGGCTCCCCAATTTTGGCTGTGGTCTTGCATTTCCTTCCCAGACACACAGCAATAATTTTGCTCACCTGCATCCCAGGGAAGCCATCCAGAAAGCCCTGGCACTGTGGTGGCTGACCCTCCAACCATCTGCTGGTAACAGCAGGAGCCTCCTGGCTGCCTTGCTGTGGGAAGCACACGGTGACATTCCTGCAGGAGGGACTTCTGCTGAGCAATTGGCCTGCAGAAGGATGATTTTATCAACTGTGTCTTACAAACTTCCACTCTAGCCCTGAAGATAATGGGAACACACATTCCTGCTGGCCTGCTTGCTGCTGATTTGACATCATGCCACGTGGGGGAGGTGTTGGAAATAGGCAAATACTACAGAATTAAAAAAAAAAAATATATCACTCCAAGTTGAAAGGGAGGAGAGCCAAGAAAGGAAATACCTCAGGCAGAGAATTACTACTTCTGTATCAAAGCCAGCAACTCCTTACTTTAATATTTAACACCCAAGAGAGCTGAGGGGGAGGATGCTGAGAAGGGGTGAAATTTTTCAAAGGAACCCAATTTCTGGTGATTTTCCTTGGGTACATTTTTTCTAATAAGTATTCAGTTTGATGAGAAATGCGACTTTTGGTCATCAGAAGCACATTTACACGTTCAAACTGCAAATTGCTGAACAATTTCAGCTGGAAAGCAAAGTGTGAAGAGCAGCTGGAAGGGGAGGTGACATCAACCCCTCCCACCAAAATCCAGCACTCACTCAGCTTTTCTCACTTAAAAGTCAAAGTGTTTAACTCTGGCTCAAAGGGAATGTTTAGCTCAGGAGAAGGCAAAAGGGGTAAGGCAGCTCTTTGCTGTGTTTAAAGGAGGGATATTGAGAAGACATGTTTAACAAAGGGTGATGGAATGGACACGAGCTGCATCAGGGGAAATTCATTTTGGGCATAAGAAAAAGCATCTTTGTCATGAGAGCACTGAAGCACTAGAAGAGAAGCCCAGGGAGGGTGAGCAGTCTGCATCTTCAGAGAGAATCAAAACTCACTGGAGCAAGGCCCTGAACAACTGGAGATGACCTTGAACCCAGACCTGCTTTGATCAGGGCACTGCGCTGCAGACCTCCAGAGGTCCCTGACAACTCAAATTATTCTCCAGTTCTGTGAAGCTGAGACTGAATGAAATGAGGAAAAAAGTTCCCTGTTTTCCTGTCATTCCTCTCCCTTCAGCACAGTTGGAGGCTGGCATTCATGTGCTTTGCCATGCTCTTTGCCTTTCATACTTGTGCCCCATACACAGTCCTAATATCCATTTCAGCTGCTTTGCTTAATCAATTAAGCTGGTTTGAAGTTTTTTTCAGTCCCCAGTGATGCTGCCTGCCTCAGTGACAGTGAAATCAATTGCCCAAGAAGCACTCTTACTGCACTGCCAGCACTTAGGGGATGCCTTTTGATGCTGCAGGGACAGGGAAACGAGTGAGACAAGGGCCAGACAAGGTACAAGGTCTACATCTTACCGAGGGAAGGGCAAAGGAAGAAGTTTTTGGGAGGGTTGAAGCACATGCACATGGCACATGGCATCTACTCCCTCTCTTTGCTGCCTTAACTTACCTTGTTGGAAGGAATGGTATCTGTTGAGGGTGCAAGGCTGGATCCAGGCTAAGGGAGGCCAATCCTATTATCCAAACCAGTATCATGACAGCTCACCTGTACCTGGAAAGGAGCTGCGACATCTTCTTCTTAAAAAGGAGAATTTTAATTTTTTTTTTTCCTATTTGCAAGTGGTGTGTAGGAATCCAAGAGTCACAGTTTAGTTTTGGGGCAGGGAGATGTGGGGCTTTTTTCCTGGTGCTAACCCCTTAGGAATTTTGGAGGTTTTGGGTGGAGAACTCATTCAGAGTTCTGGAATGGGGCTTGGACTCTGCACCAGAGGCAGGAAAGTGAAATGGTCCATTGCAACTGGTGTTAAGAAGGCAAATGCATTTATTGTGCTTGTCACATGCTTGGATACTGTGGGGTTACAGGCTTGATCCTACCCACTGCCTCCAGTGGGAAAGACCACAGACTGACTTTGCTTGGCCTGAGGTCACCTCCCATCCCTCTTGGTACCTGGAAAGCTAGGAAAGAGCCAGGACACAGAGTTAAACAAAACACTCCCTGGCATGTGTGTCTTTTTCTGCACTGGCAAAAGCCAGGTTTGAGTAGATCCAGAAGGCTTTGGTCCCAAATATTTACAATTACACTGCTAAAAGGAACTGTTGGATGTGACCTGGAGGGCTCCTCTCCACCTCTTTGCCCGAGGGAGATCCAAAACAATGCAAGGGAGCTGGAGTTCCTGCCAGGCTGGTTTCTGCCTGGGGGAGGGATGAAAGAAAAAGAACAGCAGACAGCAGATGTCCTTGATATTATTTAATCCAGCCTGCTGTGGGGGCAGGAGAAGATCCTGTAACAAATGGACCAGCTGAAGCTTCTGCTGGGGAACAGCTTCCTAGAGCTCTTGGAAAAGTCTGGGTCATGGAGTGGTCAATTCAAACCCTCACTTGCTGTGGGTCACTGAGTCTACTTGGACTTCACTGCAACCAGTGAGGAAAGGGGGAGTGCTGGGTCCTTTGTCACTTATTGGAGGAGGGAACATTTCCTCTGGAGTCTTTGAGTCCCCTGATGGATCACAGGGAAAACTTTATTGCTGCCCAGCGCTGCTCTTCTGTGCTTTTCAAAAGAAAAGCAAAAATGTTCTTTCTTTTATTTGTAGAGTCTGTCCCAGTAGGACTTCACTGGTGTCTCTCCTCTTAAATTCAGAGACTTTTTCTTGGCTTAAAGGTAGCTCATAATTGACTTACAGCTGCCTCTCCACAGGACATTGCTGTATCATATTCCCTTTTATGTTGCTGCATTGTGGAAACATTCCTGCGCATTTCGGGGAAAAGGAAGAAAGAAAAGGTGAGAGTGGTGTAGAAATCTACCTCCATTTGGTTCTGAGTGTTTTGCTGCTTACCCCAAGGATCTGAAGGGATCAAGCTTTGTCCTGATAGGGACTGTCATTAATAAGAGCTATTTTTGCTTGAGGACTTTTGCTTGAGTCTAGATAAATATTCCTGAAATTTTCTTGAAAAGTCACTCGTGTTTTTGCAAATGGTGTTTGTGTCTCCTTGCCTGTTTCTAGAGGACAGTGAGAGAAAGATGCTTGCATTCAGTCCTGGCTGCATTCCCATCCCAACTCACGGTGTTACAAGAGCCAGTCTTGAGTGCCCATGCAGAAAGTTGTGTCTGCACCTTCTCGTGGCTTGCATCTCTCTGTGGATTTACTGACCACTGAACAGTGAAGGAGAAGACAGTTCCAAGGCTCCAAACTCATCCTGTGAAAGCTAGAAAGTCCTAACAAACCCTGCTAACAAACCCTGAGCAGTGGGAAACCAGTATTAGCTACAATGCCAGGGGCTGGCCAGCTTCACTCATCAGGCCACAGCTGATCTCTGGGGATGGTCAGGGAGGCTGTTCCCCCATGGAATGGGTTATATGAGCAGGTGAATGGAGCAGGTTTTATGATGTAGTGCAAGAGCAGCTGGAGCCCCAGCACGGATTGGGTTTCTTGGCTTGAGCCTCGATTACACGTCAGGGATTGCCAGCACTACTCGGTCTGGTTCAGATCAGGTAAGAACATCTGCCTTCTCCTGCTGCCCTCCACAATGACACATCAAAACTGGCCCCCAGCATAACTGTGGCGCAGCTGAATGCTGTTCACCTCCGTGGAGAGTTTGGTCTGGTGTGTTGTGAAATGTCAGAGCTTGAATTCCCAGAGCTTGAATTCACCACAGCGACTCACGATGGAGCTGGTGGAGGATGTGTCTTCATCACACTTCACATGATCCCACTTCCCCTCCATGGCTTCATAAAAGGTTTTTTCCTTACACTCATCTGTGGGCAGATGGAGATTTTCTGGGATGTAGGTGCACATGGACCTCATGGCTGTGGCTGTGCCACGCTGCTTGAGCTCCTCCAGACTGGCAGCAATGCTTATTTGGGGCTGCTCCCTTGAACAGGCTCTCCTGTACCTCTTTTTTTTACTACATTGATGGCATGGAAGTCTGGCCTGATAAATGCTCATGGTAGAAATCTAGACAGAAATGAAAGTGCTGAAGCATCCTCATACATGAAAGCCTTTTCCTCATGTGATCACAAGCAGGAGAACTGGTGACCTGGGGAAGCAGCCTCCACACAGTCACCAGTTGAGCATGACATGTACTCCACCGGCCCCTGTGGAACGTTGCCAAGCAGCATCTGCTGGTGATTCAGATGTGCCCAAGTCCTCCAAGCCAATTCTGAGTGGGCACAAAGAGTCCTGCAGCGTTTTATGAACAAGCACAGTTGTCCCAGAGCTGCATCACGAGATGACAGTGAGTACTGCCAGGTGGTGACATGAGAAACCCTGTGTGTGACATGGCCAGCATTATGAGGCACTGATTCAGTCTTGCACTAAATGGCAAAGCCAGAGAGAAGCTTCACACCAGCAAACACTGGTGAACAGGGGGACAATTTCTAAGTAAATTAGAATTCCTTGAGGTTTCTGCTCAAAGTGTCATGACTGTTCAGCCAGGAGGCTGGGGAAGCAAAGGCTATCGACATTACACAGCAGTATAATTTAAAGCCATAACTCCAGGGACTGCAGCTGAATGGCCAGGCAGGGGCTGCTGGAGAGCTGTGATATGAGACGAGCTGACCCAGAGAGCAGCTCAGCGGGGAGGCATGTGGCTCTGGGCCTGGCAGGGTGGGTGAGTGCTTGGGAAGCTGTAGTTTTATCTCCTCTGAGATGCCTTGGCTGTGTGTACAGGACGTGGCGTGCTGCCAGGGCTGGAGACGGCGCTGCCCTGGAGGGAGCAGGGCTGTGGGGGCTGAGCCGAAGCTTTGGCTGGTCTGGTGCAGCTCATGGCCAGGCTGGTTGCTCAGGAGCTGCAGAAAATGCAAATGCTGGTGGTCTGGGGGGTGATTTTTAGGGCTGAGTGCAGCCAGGGTATGTGGGTGCATCAGCTGCTTCTTGACTGGTAAATGATGCAGGTCCTGAGCGTGGGCTCCCGGAGCAGCACAAGAGTGTCCCTGCTGTTAGATGGCCCTTGGCACGGTCCTACTGGCATTTCCCAGGCACAGTTTGGGGGTTATCCCAGGCTGTAGCCATCCCCAACAGGCATCAGCCATGTGACTGTCCTTTGAGAAGGACAAGAACAGCTTAAAAGGATAGATGTGCTGAAAAAGGGTCTTGTGCCCACCAAGTTGTCTGGTGCAACCAGGATAGTGCCAGGGTGCAAAATGGGGTCTGGCAGCCACAGGACTCCTGGGTATCTGTTGTGCACTCCAGTCACTCCACATCCTGGCCTCCTAGAGATTCCTCTGCTTGCTTATAGTCACCTCTGAACTCTCCCCGACTTCTGTCGGGTTAACACATGCACTCCCCAGCCCTGCAGATGCTCAGGAAAAGTCAAACTAGGTGGGATCTGCACTGGGAAATAGCAGCTGAACCCTCTGCGTCACTGATCTCCTGCAAACTGGGACTTCATTTGAGCACTTCTGGTTTATCCTGATTTAAACATCCTGGCAGTGGTGCTACCCCGTGGCTCTGCAGAAGCTCCACCGTTTGAACGGCACTTTGCAAACATACAAGCTGCAAAATTTCCTGGTGCCACTGGGGTTGCTTGAGAAAAAGCAGTGAAAAGCTGCTGCTGGCTACTATACTACAACCTGACAGAGCTGCAGGCAGGCTGGCCCCACGGTGTTGTCACAGAGCTAAAATTGATGGATAATGGGGCTAACAAAATAAAAGAAGGCTCTTCCTCGCGCTGCCTCGGGAACAGGAAACGCTGCGCGGCGAGCGCGTGGGGGTGAACAAAGGGTTAAAGCCTGGCAGAGCAGCTGCTGCTGACCTTCTGGTCCCAGCACCGCTAAACAAAGCTCCTGTTACAGCTGAACTTTAATACCAACTTCTGCTGCTCCAGGGATCCTCGCAAAAGTGCGCTCTGAGCCGCAGTGAGCGCGGGCTGAGCGTGGGTGAGGCAGAGGAACGGGATTTGCAGGGTGGTGATGCCCTCAGAGCCCACCCTGTCCCCCCTCCAGGCTCCCTCAAAAGCCACCCTCTGTTGTCATCTGCAGTGGACGACTCCTGAAATTGAAGGCTGCTACAAGACCAAGGTTTTTGGCAGCCACTGGTCAATATATCCAGCATTTTTTCTGAATTTTCAAACAGCCTTTTGGCCTAGCCACCATCCTGCAGCGATGAGTTCTGTGGTTGGACTACATGCACTGGGAAAATGTGCTTACTTTTGTGCCTAAAATGTGTTTAATTGCAAATTTTTGGCGTGCTCCTGAATCCTCTGGAATAGGAAATAATGAACAACTGTTTAATATTAATATTTCCCCTTCTTATTCATGGTTTTACAACCTCTAATATCATATCCTCAGAGAATTCTTTCCTTTCAGAGGAAGAATTCAAAGCCATTCAGTCTATTCCCACATGGGAGCCTTCCATAACCTAAACTTAATGCTGCACATCCTTGCTGTCCTCCTCCATTGCTTCCACAGAAAGCAAAATTTAAGGCACTTCTCAGCAGAGGTTTCACAGGTATGGTCCAGCTCTTATTGGGACATAAAGACATGAGAACCATTTTCAAACCATGGCATTTCACATCCTCTGCTGGGGATGATGATGGAATTACACACCACTGGAAAAAATGCACTTATTTCTGTGTGAGACTTGATAAGAAGGATGAGGCAGACTGGACAAAACACATCTGGAGTCTCCTCGTGCCCACAAACTGTGAGGAAGAAAAGAATTTGTCCTAAGAAATAATGAATAAGACTCAGCAGACCTAGATGGGTGCGTAGAGTAGTACAGAATAAAGATACAGGGCAAAAAACAACAAGTTTGGGTTGGAATAGTAATAAATATCTTGATGCTTTCTAGAATAAAGATACAGGGAAAACAACAACAAGTTTGGGTTGGAATAGTAATAAACATCTTGATGCTTTCTGCATGAAGCTGAGTTCAGTTGTGTTGCCCAGTTCTGACAGTTTGAGCTCAAAATTTGCCCTTTTCCAGCTCAGTGCTTTTTGTACACGTAGCTCCAGTGGGGTCAGCCCCAGAACTCTCCACTGTTGACTTTTTATTTTTCAGGGCAAGACATCTCCTGTCCTTGTCCTTATTGTCCCCAGACTGCTGGCCTTACACTGACAGGGAGTGGTGGGAAGGTGAGCATTGTTCCTCAGGTCTGCAAGCTCCAGGGATGTATCTTGGGATACAGGTGGGTTGGCAGCAGAGATTTACCTAATAGTACTCATTGATAGGGGTGTGTTTGAGGCCAACATTAAAATCAGCTCATTACTGTTTCTTTGGCCTTGGGAAAGCAGGGAGCTTGGAAGGAAAGGAATATTATTGCTTAAGAAGCTGGGAAACTCTTTGGACTTCCTTATTCCCTCCCGGCCCAGTGGTAAGAAGTATCTCAAGTGGTAGAGCTCTCAAGGTCATGGCATGTGTGCATTTTGAGTGTGCAAATTACCTTATTGGATCATTCTGGGCATGGAATTCCTTGTTCTGGTGTGGCTGGTACCTTCAAAAAAAAAAAAAAAAAAAGCAATGAGTAACAGGGGAAGTGTACACTGCTTCTCCTATGAGATTTTACAAACAGTGGTTGTGGGCTTAACTCCATGTAAGCAGGACAATCCCTGAATCCCCTCAGGAGAGGCAGTAAACAGCCCCTTTACCATATACTTTTAAAAACCCATGTGGTTTTGGCTTGGACCAGACCATGGTTGGTGGAAATTGGTTTCATCAGAGAGCCTCTGAAATATCTATTACTTAGGATGGCTCTTCACCTTTCAAATGAAGTCCAGACCAGGCTCCATGCTGATGTGTGTCTCAGGATGGCCTTGGGATGGAGCAGGACTATAGCTTGGAAGTCACTTTGCTCATCCCCCAGGTGAGAGATGCAGCTTCCTCTTTGCAGGAAGAATTTGTGGTTGAGGCCATGAAGTCATGCAAGGAGATGAGTCTTGCAGAGGAGATCAGTCTGGGAACCTGGAGGCTGTGGGGCAGCTCCTTTCCCTGCCAGGACACCCACCTTTGCCATCAGGATGCAAGGCAGTGCAGGGTAACCTTGCCAGTGCTCCTGGCTGAGTCACACCACCCCCAGGCTTTGCCCCAGTTCCTGGGATTTCACCAATCCTCACCTTCCCCTTTGAAAACTTGTGAACCTGACGGTTGCTGGGGAAGACTTGAAAGCGTGGTGCAGGCATAATTGGAAAGCTTAAAGCTTCAAAATTTACACTAAAAGCTGTCAGTTCTTGGATTCAGAAAGCTGCTACGGGTGGGCACAGGAGGAGGCAGGCAGCAGCACTGATGCTTCCAGCAGGAACGCTGCCAGCATTAATATTAACAGAGCCACCACGGTCCAGGACTTCATTTGCATTTGCTCTGTGGCAGAACTCATCCCAGAGCAGAGTCTCTCACAGTGCTGCAGACGTGATGCATGAGACAACTCTGCCCCAAGAAGCTCCTGATCCAAGCACAAGGGCTCTGGCTTGCAGGACCTTCTCCACAGTCACCTCACCCTGACCCTGTCCCTCATGGTGCAGCTCCCCAGCCTCTGCCCTTGCCCACCTGGGTAATGAACGTGGGGATCTTATTTAAGTGGCTGGGGTGCAATTAGCTCAGCACCCCACTGAGAGTTTGGAGGACCTGTGGTGCTGGTACCCACTCCCATCCCTTCCTGAATCATCGTGTTTGGAGAAAGGACACTGTAAGCAGAGGTAGAGCAGACATTAGAGAGGTGCCTGGAGCACACTGAGCCTTTCCTCCATGGGTGCCTCAGGAGAAAGCTCTGCAGCTGTGTGAGAGATTTCTTGCCTCCCCCTGCTAGATCTGTGTGGAGCTGGTGACAGTCTGGTATGCTGGGTTCACGTGTACCTGGGTACACTGAGAGTCATTCTGGCATGTTTGGAGGTCCTGTGCATCCTCACAGGTCAGGAGGATTTGCAGGCTCAGTTGCAGCACTGCCAGTATTCATCAGGAGCTGAAATCATGGTACAGTGGCAGTGGTGGCCAAGTTTCCAGTCTGGTCGATGCTGCAGAAGGCTGCCAGGACTGAGTCCTCACCCTGGACCTCTGGGAATGTGCCTGGAAACTGGCTCACCTCTGTTTCAAGCCATCCACAGGCCACCCACGTGCTCTGGCAGGAGTCTCTGTGCCGTGGTGTGAACTGAAGCCTGGGGACCCCCAGCCTGGGGCTTTTCCCCTGTAAAGCTGGTGAGGAGCCTTGCCAGCTTCCCAGGGCCTTTGCTGTAAATTGAAAAATTATTTTGGAGGCTACCAGAGGTCCATGTTCAGAGTGTCCCCGTGGTGCTTATCCTAAGCACCAGGTTTGGTTTGGGTTTTTTTTCAATCCCCTAAATCAGTAGTCTGGTGCACTGTGCAGTGCAGCCTGGACTAAAAGGGAAGAAAACACACCCAAAAGGCAAACCTCCAACCTCCACAGTTGCTTTGGACACCATGAATTACCAATAGACACAAGACTAGCAGGGGAGAGGATGGGGAGAGCAGAGGTCCATTAGCGACTCCCTACCCCCAGCATATGGCTAATTAAAATTTCTAATTAAGGCTCTGTGGGGGTGAAGAAAGGAAGCTCTTGGCCGAAAGTCCCCCTCCTTTTTCTGTATTTCCTTCGACAGCTTTATAAATTTTCCCCCTAAATTAACTAATTAATATCACCTAATCAGTTAATAGAATTAGCTAATTAGATTGCTTAATGGAATTTCTGAAGAGCAGATTTAGAAGCTCTTAAAGAGACTTTAATCACTTTTTATCTGAGAAGCGGGGCACCAGTGTCTGCATTCATTCAGCAACTTATAGTGATTGCTGTTATCAGCAAAACATTTCTGAAAATCACTAATTTGGCTTCATCCTGCTCTGGAGTCACAGCTGCAGTCACCCAGGATTGAAAGGTCAGGCTGAGCCTGGCTGTTTCACCCCTCTGAGATGCTGTTGCCTGCACCTGATTGCATCAAAAATCCTCGTTTCTGAAGAGCTCAGTGCAGTATTTAGCAGAACCAGCAGCGAGGCAGAGCACTGTGAAGGTAACCCAGCTCCCTGCAGGATCTGGAGTGGTTTGTTAGCCCCTGGCACTTTCCAGGCTTGTTTGCTGGTGGTGTGCTGAAAGTGGTGAGTGACAGCAAATCACTCCCTCAGCCACCGCAGCGGCAGCAGCGCTTGTGTTCACAGAGGTCAAAGTTTACTGCACTGTGGTGTGCAAACACACACAAACACACACACACAGAGCTGATGATCCCAACACTGAGACCACAGCGAGGGAGAAGTGTGCGTGCTGAGCAAAACACGGTGCTGGGTGAGCTCGTGCTGCACCACTCGGCTGTGGGCATGGGGGGTTTGCAACACTGCCACAGGAATGGTCTTCAAGGAGGACAGGGCAGCTCTAGCAAGTTCTTTCTTTAAGGCTGGCCAATTAAGGGAGATGAGAGTGTGGCTGGGTTTGCAATGGTATCCAAATATAGGTAGTCAGGTGGTGCTGGGACATCCAGGTTGCCTAGAGAAGTTGTGGATGCACCATGCCTGGAAGTGTTTAAGGCCACGTTGGATGGGGCTTTGAGCAATCTGGTCTAGTGGAAGGTGTCCCTGCCCATGGCAGAGGATTGGAACTAGATGAACTTTAAGGTCCTTTCCAGCCCAAGCCATTCTGTGATTCTATGACTGTGTGATCCAGAGCTGTTCTGGCTTTGGGCACTGGCCCTTGTTGCTTTTCAGCAGTGAAGATTGGAGGGTTTGTCCCTGCTCTTTAGGGGACACCATACATAAAAAGGAGATCTTTGTGATCCAAGATGACAGCATGATGAACTGGGGGAAAAGCAGCTAGCGTGGAAGATCCCATTATGTTCATGCTTCCACACCAAAGGATAGATCTCGAATGATCCACATTACTCCTGGCTGTGTTGATGTCTCCCAGCACACCTGGCTGGGAGGGGAGGCAGGGATCTGGTCTCCACACAGCTTTGAAGCAGTCTCCACTCTGTGTGCAGCTCCCAGCCCTGATGTTCACTGGTTTGTTATCAGTGAGGCTGTCAACAGCTGCAGCTGAACAGTGGGATGTGCAGTTCCAGAAGCCTGGAGTCTGTCTCAGGCAGAAGTTCAAGTTGGCCATCTGGGAGACATTCAGTTGTGTCCCCCCTGGGCAAACTGTGTCCAGCCTGAAGCAAAAATCAGACTGACACAGCTTTAACAACAAACTCTGAAGGCAGTTTAATCCATCCCTGGGTTCTGACACCACAACCTGAGCTGGATGCAGGAGTCAACTGCTGTTCCTAGCAGTTGTTGCTCCAGTGACTGTGTGATCTGTTCTCACCCTGAGCGTGGTGTGAAGCAGGGAAGGACCCAATGTCAGCTCTCACCATGAAGGAATTGTTCTGCCTCTGTCAACTGTGCCCTCATAATTTAGTTAAACAATTATACTTTCCTTTAGTTGGAGTCTTCATAAAATGTCATGCTCTAGGAGCCTCTAAGAGGTCACTATTTTTTATTCTCCCTCTGCAGTCTGCTTTTGTTAGATGTCCTCCAAAATACTGCATCCAGCCCTGGGGTTCCCAATGTAGGGATGACATGGACCCAGTCAAGAAGGTCCAGAGGAAGCCACAAAGATGCTCACAGGGCTGGGGCACCTCTGATCTGGAGCCAGGCTGAGAGAGCTGGGGTTGTCCAGCCTGGAGAAGAGATGACTCTGTGGAAACTGTAGAGCCCCTTCAACCAGTAAAAGGGCTCCAAGAGAGCCAGACAAGGCTCTGGAGATAGGACAAGGGGAAATGGCTTCAAACTGGAAAAGGGCAGGTTTAGATGAGATATTAGGAAGAGATCCTTTACTCAGAGGGTGATGAGACACTGGAATAGGCTGCTCAGGGAAGTTGAGGATGCCTCATCTCTGGGAGTGTTCAAGGCAAGGCTGGATGGGGCTTTGAGCACCCTGGGGTAGTGGAAGGTGTCCCTGCCCATGGCAGGGGGCTGGAACAGGGCGATCTTTAAGGTCCCTTCCAACCCAAACCATTCTATGACTTTTCAGTGGTATCAAGGTGGGCTCCTTCTCATAACTCTCAGGGTGTCAGGGGGGAGTCTAGGCAGATCAGCAGTAAGGATGGAGCTTTTCCAGAGCCTGGTTCAGGTTCCTGCTGGGAATCACTATCAGGAAGAGCATGTCTGTATGTGCTGGCTGTGCAGAAACCAGTGCCTAGAGCCTCCCAGCTGAGCTGTCTTACACAGGCACCTGAACCTTTCTCCTCAGTCCCTCCAGCACCAACAAAATGGTTTTAATGAAGTTCCCATCAAAACCAAGCCCTCTGAAAGAGCTCACTGTGCTGGGACTAAAGCCAGACACACAACACCATGTTCTCTTAATAAAGAAATCTCAGCAATTTCCCAGGGAATTTGCCCCTCTGTTTCCCCCCCGACTTGCGGATTTCCTGTGAACAAGTTGAGACCTCTAGATTTCCTCAGCAACTGTGGTGATTTTTTTTTTTCCTGCTATTAACCTTTGCAAGCCATCCCAGTTCAGGGATCACCTCAAACCCAGCCCAGGCAGCTCTTTAGCTGGAGAGAGAATATGCTGTGCCATGCAGCTGTTCTCCTCTTGGGCTGAAGTGGGACTAGAATGAGCCATTTACAGATGATGAGGCACCTGCTGAGCCTGGCTTCAAGACTTTAACATTTTACATCAAGTGAACAAACAATTAGAAGGGTCTTGTAAAGATGTTCGTGGGTCTCCAGAGAAGAACAACTGGGTTTGATATTAACATAGTTCTTTGTAGAGATAATAAAGCATTTTGAACTTTGTGATCTGCCTCTTCCGTGGAAGACATGAAGCCAGTGAATGGAACCTCTGTGATGATCCTTCAGAGAGCAGCACAGAGACACTGGTGCAACCCAAAGTGTCAAGGTTCCTCATCTTTGAGAATCTGGTTGCTCACAGGCTTCACTTAAAAACACAAAGGGAAACATTAGCCAATATTCTGTGATCCTGGAGATTAGAAGAACAGCTCAAGAGGAGGATAACAAACCTTTACTAGCACTAATGTTGCCCTGAAGTGTCACAGCCAATTTCTGGTGACAGCAATGATTTCCCTGGCGTGGCAGTGGGGTGATGGTTGAACATTTGTTGAACATTTGCCCTGCTGGATGCCTGGTGCTGTGTTTCCTGGCAGGCAGGTAGGCTCAGGTTTGTCCCTGGGCACTTGCAGCAGGTTTGTCCCTGGGCTGAGCGTGCAGGTGCCTCTGCTGCAGCTCCCTTGGTAACAGGGATGATGAGGACCATATGGCACCAAAAGAGCATCAGTAACAACTCTTAACCCTTTGGGGGGCATCTTCTTCCAGGCTGAGGAGCAGGGCAGGCTTAAAAGTCTGACCTGGGGTCCACCAGTGCATCATCTCTGTTTTCATAGAGGTCCCCTGCAGATGCCCAGGGAAGAGAGGAGAAAGAAAGGAATTCTGAAGTGGGTCTTTCACTTCCCTGATGTCTGGTGACAGGTGGTTTAGTACCTTCCTTATCCACAGAGTTGTGTCTGCAGCTTTGTGTTTCAGGTCTCTTGTTAGACTTTGAGGAATGTGTCTAGTTTGTAAAATCTCTCCAGCCTTATGCAGCAGCTCGTGCCCCCTGGCATATGAGTTCATGAAAACAATAGGAATATAATTCTTTCTCTCTCTCCATGGAGATTTCTTAGCCTGCTAGGTAGATTTTTCTTCTAATCTCTTGGTAATGGCAAAATTTGTTTCACTAAGAGTACCAAAATCCTGCTGGGAAATTAAATTCAAACAGTAAAATAGGCCAAAAATGCTTAAGGACTGCTGGATTAGCCCATCTAGATGAAAAGAGCTGGAAACAAAGCAGGGGAAAAAAAAGCTGAAAAATAGGAAAAAATATAAAATATCTCCACTGGACACTTGAAGGCTTTAGCAGTATGTTGTATGGAGTCCTTTTGAGGCAGTGTCTTTTGCTCCAGTAACTGATGGATTATCTGGGAGAACTTGCCTAATTCCTTTTTGAGGAATTCCTTTTTCCCTTGTGCCTCTCTAGCATCCACAGCATCCTGCAGCAAGGAGCTCCACAGCCCAACTGTGCGTGGGTTAATGAACCACATCCTCGTGTTTGTTTAAGACATCTGCCTGTTAGTTTTGCTTGTTGGTCTCTAATTCCTGTACTGGTGGAGACCAAGGACACCTGGTCCTTGTTTATCTTCTTTGAGTCACTGATGAGCTTTCAGACATCACATCCCTGCATTTTCCCCAGTGACTTTCAGAGACAGACAAGATTATTGGATCATTGGATCATTGCACAGTGTGTTGTACAAGGAACGTTCCATAACTCTGCTTAATTTGTCCATTCCAGATGTTTCGTATTCAGAAAAATATTTGTGACAGCAGATTTCATGTGAACTTCTGAAAAACACAGTAGGATGTGATCATTCTGGAGAGGTGCAGAATGCTGTGAGTGCAGTGGCAACAGTGAATGCAGTAGGAGGATGGATAGAGGTTTTAATTAAAATTCTTATGTCTTAATAATGTCTCATATTTGCACAGGCTTGCTAAGAGAAAAAAGAAAACTTATTGAAAACTCCCTTGAAGCAGAATACCCCAAGCAGGGTCTGGTTTGTTGCTGAAGCCTTGCTCAGGGATTATATTCCGACCCAGCATAAAATGGTTAAAACTGGAAAGCTAAAATATCCCTCTCCTGGACATTCCTCCAACGTGTCCATTTTCACAGGCACTGACTCCTGCACTCCATGAACATGGGAACATTTTCTGGTTTCCCAAACTGCAAGCTTATATTAACTTTCCCTAGTCAGGTCAGCAGCAAAGCTGTGTAAACAAATGACCTGTAGCCATAATCTTCTTCAATTCCCCCTATTGGTTTCACTTTGCTGTTTGCCTGCCAGATATTCGCAAAGCTTCCTTCGGAACTGGGGGGAACTTTGGAATGCCTCTCAGACAGGGTGAGTCAGGGCAGGCTGGGAACAGCCTGCTGGTGTGTCATGACCCTTGGCTGGGGTGGAGGAAATGTGCTGCTTTGGCCTGGGAGAGGGTTAATTTTGTTTTTTTTTATTTTTTTTTTTTTTTAGTCACATGTTTTGGCTTTGTGATGAAAATGGTGTTGATAACACACCAAGGTTTTTGTGATGGCTGAGCAGGGCTCTCACAGCCTCCAGGCCTTTTTGGCTCCTTGGCTGCCCCACTGGGGGTGCACAAGGTGTTGGGAGGGGACATGGACAGCACAGCTGACACCAGCTGACCAAGTGGCATTCCAGAGCATGCAGTGCCATGTTCAGCATATAAACCTGGGGAAGGAGGAGGAAAGGAGGACATTCAGGGTTATGACACTTGTTTTACCAAGTCCCATGATGAAACCTGATTTCCTGGGCTTGGCTATCTGCTTGCCAGTGGGAAGTAGTGAATTAACTCCTTATTTTGCTTTTGCTTTACGTATTACACTGTCTTTGTCTCAACCCATGAGTTTTGCCACTGTTATTCTTCTGACTCTTTCCCCCATCCCTGGGAGGGAGGGAGGGAACTGCTGTATGGAGCTGAGCTGCTAGCCAAGGTTAAACCACAGCATAGATGTGGCTGATAAAAATCCTTCAGTGAATATCACCCATGACAGTAGATGATATTTTGATTTTGAAAGTGTACATTTTGCAGTACCAAGGGGTCAACAGTTAGGTGGACCAATTCTCTGCTGCATTTTGAAATGCCATGGTTCCAAAGAGCAGAGCTATTTTGAGGTGGTTTCCCCAGAGATTGGTCTTGCTCCACCTGTTTAAATCTTTGTAGAGGTCATTTTGCAGTGATACAGAACATACAGGGGTAAGGAACACTTTATGGCATTACAGATGACACAGAAATTTGCAGGCTAGAGAATGAGGAAGATACGGGTTACTCAGAGATATGGATTGTGTACTTAACTGGTCATGGTTCAGCAGGATGCTTTTAGTCCAGCTAAATTGAAGGGAATCCCTCTGGGAGTGAAGAATGCAAGGCTGTGCTTACAGAAGACCCAGCTCTGTGTTTGAAAGCAGAGTCTTGAGGAACGACTTCAGGGTCATCGTGATAACCTCTCAAGATGAGCTCTCACTGTGGTAATTCCATGGGGGAAAGGGAAAAAAAAAAGGATAATCTTCAGAGCAGCTAAAAAGGTAGGTAATAACAGCTGGGACAGGGAAAATACAGTCCTGGGAGAGAGATGTGCTGAGTCCAGACATGCTGGGATATCAAATGGGAAGAAGAGTTCAAATCACATAAATTCACCCCTAAAGAAGACCTCGGATCCCTAAGGCTGGAGACAACAGGCCACAGGCTGTCTGGAGAGAGATGGTGGACTGACCTCTCTCCAGATGAGCTTTTGAGCTTTTGCTGTTGCTCATCTTTTTTAAGGATGGAGCTGGAGCAGTGCTGGCCTCGTGGACTAGTGAGGCTCTGGCTGTGACCCTCCATTTTCCTCACTGTGATTCAGAAACCACTGCCAGACCTGAAAAGAAGTAAGACAAACCTGATGAGCTTCAGGCCATCCTGGAGTGTCCCAGGAAGGACTCCTGAATGGGGATCTTTGTGTTTCTTAAGGACAAACCACAGAATCACAGAATAATAAAGGCTGGAAAAGACCTCTAAGATCATTGACTCTCGTGGTTACCTCAGTGCTGCCATGTTCTCCGGTAAACCCTGTCCCCAGGTGTCACATCCATGTGCCTTTTGAACACTTTTCAGGGATGGTGATTCCACCACTTCCCAGGCACTCTGTTCCAATGCCTGACCACTCTTTCCCTGCAGAAATCATTCCTGACATCCAATCTAAACCGCCCCTGGTGCAACTCAAGGCCATTTCTTCTGGTCCTGTCACTTGTTGCACTGGGGGAGAGCCGAATCCCCACCTGGCTGCACCCTCCTGTCAGGGTGTTTTGGAGAGTGAGAAGGTCCCCCTGGAGCATCCCCTTTTCCAGGCTGGGCCCCCTCCAGCTCCCTCAGCTGCTTCTGGTGCTCCAGAGCCTTCCCCAGCTCTGGTCCCTGCTCTGGACTCGCTCCAGCCCCTCAATGTCCTTCTGGTAGTGCGGGGCCCAAAACTGAACACAGCACTTGAGGTGTGGCCTCCCCAGCACCAAGTAGAGGGGAAGAATCACTTCCCTGCTGGCCACGTTATTTCTGGCACATGCCAGGGTGCATTTGGCTTTCTTGGCCACCTGGGCACAGCTGGCTCATCCTCAGCTGGCTGTTCACCAGCCCCAGGTCCTTTTCCTCCAGGAATCTTCCCAGCCACCCTGCCCCAGTTCATGACTCGCTGGGCTGTGATGCAGGAGGTCACTTAGATGAGGCAAGGCTCCCTCAATGCCAGAGATTCCTGTTCCATGTGTGGGCACAGGGACGTAGGCACTCATGTGCAGGTGAGTGTGCGGCCACATGCCCGGGATGTTCATCACCACTTGCGACATCCAGGGCAGCACCCCGACTCTCTGTTCTCTCAGCTAGGGATTTTGCCTCCTTCCCCCTGTTTATTTGCCCTTCAAATTCTTTGAAATTCAAGAGGGGGCTGGCTGCCTTTTGCCTCCCCCACAAAACAAAAGGAGAGAGGCAGAGACCGAGAGAGAGGGCTGTATATAAAAAGAAAAAGCTCCAGAAGAACAACCTCACAGCTGACAGCTCAGCCAGGGTCCCCCCCGGGGACAGGAACGCATTCTATTAACTGTGATACACCGAGGAGCCCTGTGCATACATCACTTTCCAAAATGTTTTTTAAAGTTCATTAACTTCCAGTGGAAAGTTGTGGCTGCACGAGTTGTCTCCGAGCCATTTTCGCCGACTCTTGGCCCTGGCTGGGGAATACTTTGTTGATTTAGATGGGTCTATTAGAACGTGTAAGTCTGCTGGGATATATAAAAGGCAAAGCTTCATTCTCCTGAACATTTCCTTAGTGCAGCACTTTAAAAATTGCACGGGAAGCAGGCTTGGAATGCCTTGCTGCCTTTTAACAGCTGGACTTTCAGCTTGGATGTTTCAACTTGGTTAGTAACCTGTAAATGACACCAGGAAAAGGAATTTGAATAGGGAGGGAAGAGAAGAAGATGAGATTCATCCAGCATTTCTATGGCTTCTGAGAATTTATTTCTAACCAGTAATAAAACCACCTGACACCCAGTGAGGTCCATGTGCTGGAAAATTGGATGTGACCCACCTTCCCACGGGAAAAGTTGTGGGTTTGGGTTTTTCTTTGGAGGGGGATGGAAGGGGAAGGATCATGTCTATAATATCAGAGCAGGGAAAATAATGGGGTGAAATATTATCAGAGTTGTAGCCATTGCTTTTTGGAGGTGGTGTCCCAAAACTGATAACTCTCCCTCAACAAATAATTAAATTTTCTGATTTCATTTCTATCTCTTTCGTGACCTCAACTGCAAAAATTTCCTCGGATTCTGTATTTTCCCTTCCTTTTTACTCCCTTTTCTTCCAACCGAACTGCAAAATCAGAAGAAGAAAAGGATTTTAAAAAAAGGGAGATATCAAACTGCAATCTTCATTTGAAAGCGAGAAAAATGCCAACTGTTTGCTAAATATATTTAATGCATTTATCTTTTTTTTCCCCTTCTTTCTCAATCAGACCAGATTTTTCTCAGTGGCTAAAGAGAAACTGCTGTATCTGTCTGGCTCTGACATGCTCTGTATGTTGTTAAGCCTAATACATATTTATTTAAAATATTAATGTAGATGAATGAGTGCTGCCTGGCTGATAAGGTGCTCAGAGGGGACATTTATGCACATTGTCTTCTGTTGCTCACAGAGCTTCATTCATGAGCCTTGTTGGAAGGAGAAATATACTGGAGAGTTGCTTTCTAGCCTATAGGAATTTTTTAATTACTGTTTTGACAGAGAACAAGTTTAACTGGCTTTTCAGCCACAGACTATAAGGTCACTGCTATCACAGGCCATAAAGAAGATACAAAAATGAGGTAATAAAGTATATGGGCTGTGTATGTCTGGCAATTTAACATTATTCTTGTAACCCTGTGAGTCACCTGTGACTAATTTAAAAATCCTGATGTGCTCAGATGAAAGCCACAGTAAACCACCTAAATCAGAGTCTGAGAGCAGTAAACACTGGGGGTGGGGAGGAGGATGGGGGCAAGGAGGGGATCCAGGCTTTTATCTCAAAAGATGCAGTCAAGATGTGCCCTGGTCACAGATGCCTGCTCTGCACCAGCATCCCAATGTGGTGTTCACTCCCTGCACACCTGTGTGGTGCCCAAGTGCTTTCCCACCAGGGAGAGACCTGAAAAAGGTAAATTCCGGAGGGTTTTACCTTTTACCCCTGGGAGCCAGCTGGCACTGGCTCCCAGGGGTGAACAACAAGTTCCAGTGAGTGTCAGTGCTGGGTTTGCAATGAATGTGCTGTGGAGGTTACTGGGTATCTGGTCCCAGCATTTATTCAGCTGCTTGCTAAAGCTGTTTTATCCCAAATAAAGGGAGGGCAGAGACATGAACTGCTGCTTCTGCTGTGCTCTGGCCAAAAGACCCTACCTGTGTCAAATTTGGAGTGTTGCTCTTTTAATTTATTTTCCTCTCCATTCTTTGCCAGCAGCTGCCTGTTTGTTTTTTCAGGAGTTGGTATCATGGAGCTGGAGGAAGGTTTTTTTCTAGGTGAGCAATATTTTCAGGCAGGTACCCAGAGCAAACAGGCATCAGGTTTGGGCTGCTGGCTGCAAAGATGTGGATGTGCCATCTGTGGCTCTTTGCCATGGGGTCTGAGCTCTCAGCAAGGTTACAGAGTCATTTTGTCTTGGTGACACCAATGCAAATCAGCTCAAGCCTCCAAAATCCTGCTTGTCCCCGTGCCCCCAGCTGTGTGTTCTGAGCCCTTGCCTTGCAGGAACCAATGCACAGCTCACCCTGGGGTGAGTGGGTTCAGGGAAATGAACCAGTGGGAAAGAATTTGCTTGTTTGGGAGGGTTTTTGCTGTCTGAGCTCTCTGAACCAGCTGCCTGCAGAGGGAGGGCAGGTGCCTACAGGGAGGGGATGGGAGGCCCAGCCAGGACTGGGGTGGAGGCTGGGATTCCCAGTGATTTCTGCTGAGTTAAAGATTCAGGAAATATCCCTCATCTGGAGAGAGCTTTTCCTTCCCCATCTCCCCTGCCCCATGTGGGGATGCAATGAAATCTTTTGCATGCTGGTATTGAGCATTTTGTTTCCATGCAGAACAGCACCAGAGGAACATTTTTCAATGTAGTACCTCAATAATTTTCTACCCACAAAGTCAGGATTTCCACAGTAACTGTGATGCGGAGACAAACATTGTCCCTATTACCATTGTTTTGGGTTGTGAATTAGTACTGGCTCTGAGAAGTCCAATTTTGGAGCTCTCTTTGTGGGGAATGAGGTGAATTCCTGATGTGTAAAGCAGACAGGGAAAGGAGAGCAGATACATAATCACAGGGGCTGGGGACACTTGAAGGAAACAGCGACGGTCGATAGGTATTGATCCCTCTCTTTGATGTGTTCAGCAGCTGCAGACTGGGGAAAAAAAGCCTTTTGTTCCTCCTGGGAAGGTGCAGGAGGCAGGTTGTGCTCTCTGGCCCCTGGAGCAGATGGGCCAGAGCTTTTTTTGTGTGTGCTCTGTGGCACAGGGAAGGCTGGTCTGTGGTGGGGAGGAAGGGATGGTCCCACGCTGAACAACCCCCAGGTTTTCTGTTCAAATCTTATCAGAGTAACCCAAGGCAGCATTACCCAGGGGATTGCACAGCCCCACGGGGCATGTGCCACTTGATTTTGGAAGCCAAGCCACTCCCCAGGTGGTAATGGGGAAGATCTGCCATGATCTGTTATCCCCTGCTGGCAAATCTGCTCCAGGCTCCAGAGTGGTTCTGCTCTACCTAGTGCAGGGCTCAGGGCTTTGTAAGGCAGCTGCAAGAAGGCAAAGGCACGAGGACAGAGATGCAGAGAGGATGCTGGAGGATGAGCCATCAGGGCTGTCCAAAAGACCTCTCAGGGCAGGGAGGAGGGGAGTGGAACTCTGTAAGAGGCCAGGCTGGTCCTCCCAGTCTCAGGAGACAAAGTGATCACCTGAGCAAAACATCCTCCCTTTTTCACTCCTCCCTTGATGCAGCAATCAGAGTGATCCTGCCTTCCCCAGATTGGGAATCTGGACGTGCCAGTTTTCCTCCTGTCTCTGACCTGGCCCGTGGTGTGGTTTAGGTTGAGTCACTCCACCTCTCCCTGCTTCCCTTTCCCCTCAGTGCTTTGTCTTGTCAGACCAGCCCGTGAGCTCTCTGCTGCCGGTGCTGCCTCTTGCGTGTTTTTTCATGTGTAACACAGATAGACATCAAAACCTACCATGACCTCCAGCCCTCACTGAAATGCAGATAGCAAGGATTCATTTCAGGCAGTTTTCACAAGAAAGGCCTTGACATTCAACACTCAAATTTTTTAGTTCCCTGGGAGTGCAATTTCTGCCCCCCAAAAAGTTGCAACATTGGTTTCACTGTGACACAGAGTGAAAAATGTGACTTGGGAACAAGCTTTACCTGTGTGTTTTCTCTAAATAATGAAGTCTGACATATGGTGACAGGGTCTTGGGGAAAGATTTCAACATTTTTGACATAAATTATAACATTTTCAGCTAAACCCTCAACATTTACAAATGGTGATTTGAAAGGGAAAAGGGGGGGGAAAAGAACAAGCTGTTTGCTTAGACTTGGTGAAAAATAGGAGAATATCATTGAAAGCCTTGGTTTTGAGTCAAAAGTTATGCTTTGCTAGAATCCAATATTTCATGGAGAAAAACCTCTTAATTGCAAGACATCGACTGAGCGACTCTGTTCCTTCCAGAATCCCAACAAGACACACAGTGCTGCACAAAACCAGGGAGACAGACAAAACCTGTTCCAAGCAGCTTCCTAACGTGCAGACTCTTATCTCTCACTTTTGATTTCTTCACTTTGTAATGTATATTTTGAGAAATGGAGGCAAAGCCTAGGAGCAAAATTGCCCAGTGTGTGACTTTCTGACATATAATCAATTGTCTGCTCACTGACTACGGTCTGGCTGTGTTAATATGTCCGTGAAGTCCTTCAATTTATCATGCAGGGCAGAAGCATCTCTGAACCCAGAGCTGGCTGGTAGTAATAGAGGGGGAGAAAAATACCCAAATATAGCCACTCTTCCCTGAAGTAACTTATCATTCAGTCTATATTCATGGATTAGCCTGTGCTGGGGTTTTCAGCCTCTGCCAAGCTTGCAAACTGTGCACTGATTTTCATTCAGGATGTGTGAACAACAGTTTGGGTTGGGAAAATGTTAAGCAGTGTATAGTAATAAGGTGCTTTTTGATAGAACCTTTTGAAAAAAAGAATCTTTGGAAGAAAAACCTTTTATGGGTCAAATATGTTCCTTTTTGGTGGATTTGTGATTGTCTGAATCACACAAAACCATTAAATTGTCTTATCCCCTGGGCAACTGTGACATGGGCATCATCCAAGGAAAACCATGTGGAAATCCTTTTATATATGATTAAACCACATCATATATGCTACTGCAGACCTGCCAGGAAAAACCTTCTTAGGGTACACAAACTCGATTGAGGCTTGGACTTTAAAAATATTTGCATTTTGGGTGCTTGGCACCCATATGGGAAGCAGGCAAGGAGCTGAGACACCGTGTGACTGTGACAAGAGAGTGGCAGCAGCCAGGGTGTCCCAGCTTACCCCAGTTCCTTTTCATCTTGCTTCCAAATCCACAATGTTCCACGGGACGGATGTGTTTGCCCTTTGCAAACATCCAAGATTTCCCCCCTGTTCTGCCCTTTAGCAATGGCAATCAGAGCATTTCTCTGCTGAGACCTTTATTCTTTGTTCCTCTATTTTTTTTGTTGTTTTTTTTTTTTTTCTCTGTTCCCTTTTTATTTGTGTGCTTCAAGGAGTTTAGCTGGAGAGGGAGTTTCACCAGCACTCCTGAGTGAGCTGAGCACTCCTCCTCCATGTAGACTTTGCCAGGTGACAGCCCCCAGTGCAGCTGAAGCTTGGACTAGATTAAAGAAAAGTATAATAGGGATTTTTAATTTCCCTGTGTGGAGCTGGGAGATGAAGAGCCACCACGAGAGAAGTTTGCCAGAGGCAGTGAGTAGATGAGAATGTCAGGCCCGGTGAGAAACTACTGAGAAGTACTGGAGCAGCATTTTTATTTGGAAGGAGTTCTCATCTCCAGCACTCGCTGCTCTGGGCGCCAAGCTGGAGTACAAAATGAGATCCCTGGGGTCCTACCAACAGGACAACATCTAAAGAGCCTGCTCAATTACAATCACAAGGCTCTTGTCACTCCCAATCTCCCCACGTGCGTGAGGGGAATGAAACATGAGCTTGAGGGCTCCACTGCCACCTGCCCCGTGCAGGCTGCAAGGTGGGGACGAGCATTTCTTGGGGTGATGTCGGGTGTTTCTTGAAGCTGCTGCTAATGTGACCCTCTTCAGGCTCAGTTTGCTGTGCCATCCATCATCTTGTGGTGGCTACAGCAAGTACACCGTGTTTTGTCTCCTAAGCCTGGAGTTTGTATCACATGGCTTTTCACAGCACCTCTAGTCCTGATGGGAAATAATCTTCAAAAAGCATTGATATAATTCAAGTCATAATTCAAGATATAATTCAAGATATTCAAGATATAATTCAAGTCGTCTTCCAGCAGGACTTAGGATACTGCACACCATCTCAGGTGGAATTCAAAGGGAGTTAAATCAGGGCCCTGCACAGAGAGGCTGGACATCTCCTCAGTCCCTGCCTGTGGGGATTCCTGTGGTCACTCCAGACCTTCACAGTGAACAGTCTAACAAGAGTCAGACAGTGCAGTCAGTACCAGCATCTGTGTTTTAAGATTTAGAATAGGGCAAAAGATGATGTATAATTCCATTACTTTTTTTTTGCACTAAGAGCATCTTCTTGTTCGAGGCGCTGGAGATTCACTTCTAGTGTGTATCCCAGAAGCACCCAAGCTCAAAGGAGAACAGAGGAAAAGTGTCAGGCCATTATGACATGGATTTTCAACTAATAATTCCTTCTAATTGTTTAGTGAAAAAAAAGAGTCAGTTTTCAAAACATAAAAAATATTTTCTTACTGTCTTCTGTTATGTATCTAGGAATATATGGGCTTGCTGATTTCAACCAAATTTGGCAGGATGAGTATCCTAAATTTCCTGAGGAAAAGGAAGGGAAAACTAAAGGACCCACAAGGGTTAAACTCCTAATATGTACCCCAAAGTGGGAACAAGGCTCACCTTTTCAAATACCCATCTTTCAAGCTAACCCTCCTCTCCTACAGCAAAATCCTGGGACACAGATTCAAAGGAAGCCAGGTTTCCTCACTTTCTGCTTCCTGCCAAACATTCAGGGAGCGTCTGGCTAACAGTTGGGGTTTCAGAAGCTAAAAATGAGCTGGGGGCTCAAACCCCTGTTGCACATCAAAATGCCAGAGTGCTTTGGCTTTGCTGGGTCCCTCTCCCTGCAGTGGTTAACTTGAATTAGCTCGTTGGAGAATGATGCCTTTTATCTGGCTGTCACATGCATGTTCAGAGTGAACAACAGCAAGGAGAACAGCACAAGAATAAAGGCCTTTGATGGGGATTTATAGAGGTCACGTGTTTTAATTTTGCAGGGGTGGAAGCGTGCGCAGAGGGCCCATGGAATGTGTGCTTGGCAGGCACCTGGGAGTCTGGAGACCTGCAGGAAATGGAGGAACTTAGGGGAGAAGGGGAAATTCCTGGGGGGAGACAAAATAGACCCAGATGCACCTTCACTGAGTGGTTTTTTCCCTCTCAGGACCAGTGAATCAAAAGTCTCTCCCTAAAACATCAAACAGGATGGAAGTGCCTGCACAAGCCCAAGGGCAAATTGTCCAGTTCTACCAAAATTAGGTGTCACAGGTGCCTTGAGGAGACATTTCAGATGTTTCATCACTGGCTGGGGTTACCAAGTGCTGTGCTGATACAAAGCTTTTGGATGGCTGACAAGAGCTTTAGGAAAAGGTGAGACCAGCTCCATCAGCCCTGGGGGGCTCCCAGCAGGCAGAGTGACCCCAGTGAGCACAGACAAGTTACACCCTTCACACCCAACAGGAGAGACCTCAAACCCAAAAAAGAGCAGCGTTTCCCTGCAAAACCCAGTCCTGAAGGGGCTGCTCTGTGGAGTTGGTGCCCACACTGAGAACCACAGTAGATAATCCCAGTGAAAAGTGAGCTTTAGACCCCACTGCTCTTCTCTAAGATGTTGGGACTGGAGGTGGGACCAGCCAACTCTTCTTCAAGGCCTGGAAATAGAGAGTCCAAGGATCTAGATCTGTCTCTAGATCTGAGGATCTGAGGATCTAGAGACAGGCTGTTGGTGGGTGCAGTGGAAGAAGGGATGCATTCAATGGAGAAAGAAAAAAAAAACAGGTTCTGTATTCAGGCAGTGCAGAAGAGGCTGCTACCAAAGCCTGCTGCTGTTCCCTTTGCTTTATTAGTCCTGTCAGCAGGTTTTTGCTGTGCTGGCTGCTGTTTTCCCTCTCTCTTGAGGAAGCTGCAGCCCCAGGGGGGAGAAAGTTCACCACGGAGTTTTTCAGGACAGGGACTGGAACTGTCCATGTTGGCTGCTTTAAGGAGAGGCTGATGATCTGAACCCTGCCAGTAACATGTAGCTGCAGAACCAAACTCCTTTGGTTTGTAGCAGGCAGCTTCTTGGTGGATCCTGAAACTCTCCTGAACCAGATAATGTGCAAAGAAGTCCTTTCCTCTCCCTCCCAGCCTCTCTCCCTTGCCCCAGCTCCTTGCTTGACCCCTGATGAGGTCACAGAGATGCTTCCTCTGGGTCAGTCTCACCAGGTCTAGAAAAGATACAGAAAATATCATCTCCTTCTGTCACAGGAGCAAAGTTTCAGTGGTGAGTGACAGAAAACAGCATGCAAAAGACCATGGGGCAGACACTGGGTAACAGAGAGATTCTGGGACTCTGTTCTTGCACGCTCTCCTTCCCATCCCTGTGTCTCATTCCCCTTATCTCCACAGGGAGTTGTGCCCCTTCCCAGCCCTGCAGGATGCTTGAGGCACAGCGATGATTTTCCTCTTCTCTCACATCTAAGGACTGCTGTGCACACGTATCCTCACAGCAAAGAGGCCCCTATTTGGTGCTGCTTGGCTCCAGCCTTAAAGCAATTTAGCAATCTGCCATCTTAAACTATCTAATGACAGCTCTTCAAGCAATTGGAAGATTGCAGCCTTCAGTAAACTCTCCAGCTGAGTGAGAGCTGGTTTGTGCCTCCTCCACTCCCTCTTGGCACTCGCAGTGGAAGTCAGGCTGCTCCCCATGCACCTGGCATGACATTAGTGCAAAAGCAGGATTTCTAAGGATGGGTTGAAGAGAGGCCAGGGTTAAGTCTATATTGTTAAATAAAAATGAGTTAGGTAAAAAAAAAATAAATTAAATAAAAATAAAAAATAAAAAATAAAATAAAATAAAATAAAATAAAATAAAATAAAATAAAATAAAGCAATAACTTGCTCATGGGCACAGACAGCAGCTGGCAGAGCTTACATGCCCATACATAACTCTCCTCCTCTTCAGGACAGAGTGGCTGCATCCAAACCACCCATCAAGGATGTGTCCCTGGATCGAACATCAGCCTGAACCTGGGCTTGTGGCAAGAGTTCAATGGCCAGAGCTTGGCCAGGACTGTGCTTCTAATGGCCTGGCTGACCACTGGGCCTGTTGGGGATGTGCCTCAGCTGCCCAAGTCTGGTGACATTTGGGTAGCCCCACACTGGTTATCATATTTGTAGCTTTGGCTCCTCATTGCTGTAAGAGGAGTGTCAAAGCAGTGTGTGGAGGGTTAGCACACACTCATGCTTGCTGTGCAGCAGGTTTAGAGGCTCCTGTGGGATGCCAGGGAGATGTAAAACTGCAGCAGGGATCTTCCCAGTCCCATCATGGCTTTGCCATCAAACTGGGTAGAACTGGAAAGAAAAGACTGTAAGTTCTCCGTGGTACAAGTGAGGAAATGAGCCCTGGAGAGACCAAACAACTCCTGGAAATTCTGAGGAGAGTGACCATAAGGAGCTGTGCTGTTGTTTTTCTAATAGCTGGATGCTGGCTGAGGAGAGATGGGGCAGGCAGGGCTGGGGTTCTCTCAGCTCTAATGAAGCTGTCAGGGAAGCAGCAATCAGAGTGCACTGCCTTCCCAAAAGTAGGCTAAATCTGGCTGAAGAGATTACATTTTTTGACACATTCAAACCTGCCTGGGAAGCTGACAGCATTCTTGCCTGAGGAAAGAAAAAATGAATAAAAGACACGGTGTATTACATGTAAGGCCAGGGCAGTATGGAGGTTACAGGAAGAAAGGCTGAGTGAGGGTGATGCTTCACCCCACAACCATGAGGAAGGATCCTGCTCAGCCTGTCCACTGCACTCTGCATCATTGCACACTTGGGGCAGACCCCAATGGATCCCCTTCCTGCACCACCTGGGTCATGCAGAAATTCATCCTCACCGTGGGCACTGGAAGCAAATTTCCATGGATGTCCTGAGCTTCCCACAGTTGGAAGGATAGGAAGTGTCACACCATGACAAGGAAGAGCTACAGTCAGAGTTGATGTGTGAGCAGGGTGTGGTGTGTCTGTGCTGGCAGCTGGCTTGGCTGGACACAAGGGTGATAAACTCAGGGAGAAGAGAGGGAACAGCATCATGGATGTGATTGGCAACAGCTTGGCACACTTATGGAATCCAGACAAAGTCTTTGGCCAAACTGGTGTACATCAGGACTGGTTTCTTGTTTGTGGAGGTAGAGGACACTCACAGACCCACTTTCACCCTGGTTCTCTAACTGCAACTCGTCCCTGGTGTGAACTGTAGGAGTGTTGTCCTTCTAAAGCACGTGGGAGCAGCCCCTGTGTACCGCAGGGCCATGACAGGGAGGGGTGTGGAAGATAAAGCCAGCATGGGGGGCTCTCTGCCTGCAGGCACGATATTGAAGGGATGCTGTGCCAGAAGACAGCCGTGACTGCAGCTGCACCAAGGCAGACGTGCTCAGTCAGCTGGGGGACCTCGCTGGGGGACCACAGCATCGCTTGCTGACACCACACACCCCCTCCACATGGGGCACAGCAGCCAGAGTTAAAGCCTGAACCCATGGAGAGTTTTTGCCTCCACCTCTTCCCACTGTGCCTTAGACTCCACAAGGCAAACTATGGAATTCCCAAACTGGTGCTGGAGCCAAATGATCCTGCAGCTCGTGAAAAGATTTGATTGCGCAGCCCTACTCGCGTGTTATCACCCCAGCCAGCTCTAGGGATGAGCAGAAAGCGGAGCTGGGCCGAGGCCAAGGAGCCCAGCGCTGGGCTGAATGTGCATCTCTGCAACCCTTGGAGCTCTGGCTTTCATCTGTATTTCTTTACAGCTTATCATGTTTGCACTAGGGCTCTGCAGATAACAATCTATTAACAGTAAAGTGAATTAGATCACTGCCTGGTTATTTCCCTCAGCTGAGGCCAAACTGCTCTTGCCCATTCAGGAAATTCGTGTTACTTTATTCTCTCTGAGCACGAAAGCATGTCACTCTAATTGCCTCCCGTCTCATTCAGCCCGAGCAGCTCCGAAACACTTGTGAGACAGGAGAGCTATAACCTCATTAGAGCATGTTATCGTAAGAGATCAGACACTGGCAGGGGTTTGTTGTGACGAGCCCTTCACAGATGTTTTCTTTTGAAAGTACAAAAGGGGAAGAGGAATCTGAAGCCGGTGAAGGGGAGCTTTGAAATAACCCCTCCGGTAGCAAAGGACCGCAAGCAAGTGCACGGGGTCACGTCCTGCTCTTGGCTCAGCCTGCAAGGAAGCTCAGAGGGGGCTGTGGGGATGCAGCAGGCAGCTTAACGCCCTGGAATGGTCCATTCCTCCCCAGCTCTCAGAATTAGGAGAGCGTTTATCAAATGTGCAGGTGAACGTGTGCCAAAGCAAGCAGACCTTTCTGGCAGTGGATAAGCTGCCAGCACGGGGTGAGTGGAGCGGGCTGGTGAGCAGCACTCAGGGTGGATTTGTGGTGTGATGGAACCTGGCTTTGCTGCTTCACAATCCCTTGCCCAAACTCTTTGGGGTCTCCAATCCAGAGATGCTCAACAACTGATTTTTGGAGTTTTTTTCATCATGTATCATGAATGGAAAGTTTACCTTCTCCTCCAACCACAGCAAGCTAAAATGTCAAGCGACCCAACTCACTATTGCAAGCCATTCTCCAAATTAATAAAAAACAAAGTATTTTTTGTTGCATGTGGACATTTTTCATTGGAAAAGTCCATTTTGCTCAAGGTGAGGAGAGAGGCAAGTAGAAATAGCTACAGACTTGCCAGTGGCCATGTGTGGGAGCAGAGGAAGCTGGCTGGCATGGGACAGGCTGTCCACAAGCCCTGTGTCCACTGCTTGGAGAAGGAGCTTGGTCAGGGCTGGCCATGCTGAGGGGGGAGTTGGGACCAGCCCCACCTCACCACCTGCCTTGCAGTGTTTTAGCTTTACAAATGGTGCAGCTTCTCGCTGGAAGACAGGACTTAAGCATTTAAGAAACACCACTGAACAGCTTCCCAATGAATCTAAACCTCTTCACTTGACTCAGAATAAACTTAAATGGTCCCTTTTATTATTAGCTGTTGGAGAGGAGTTGAGGGCATTAATATTTAATGAAGCCAGTGCCCATGGGCAGCTCACAGCTGTTGCATGTGCCAGCCTTGTCTGGCAAAGTCACAAATCCTACCTTGCCAAGGGAGTCCAGGCAGATTCCGACAATTTATAGATGAAAGCAACTTAATGGCATGTTAATTTGAGCCATCAGGACAGAAATGGGAACGCAGCTTTCAGGAGCAAAAGGGTTCATGCAGAGCTACCTGACATTCCAGCCCTGGTGCCATAGGATTCATCCATTGGGACTGGTGGGATTGCAGCATGGGGACATGAGACCCACAGCTTGGAGATGTTTTATTTGGTGGGATCACCACACCCAGAGCTGCTGCAAATTGTTCCCTGTTCACTGCTTCAGCAACTTCTTAATTTAATGTTCATTTTGACCCCTTGTTCTCTGGCAACATTGATGCCTCTAATGCAAGCAGAGCTAGGACAGCCTGGCACAACATCCACTCCCTTCCCTTACCTGCTTTGGTTTTTTTGGGATGCACTTTCACCCCCAGGAGACTCTGGAGTGAAAAATCAATGGAGGCCCTGATCTAAATCCCTCTGAAATCAAAGGGAGGTTTGGGTTGATTTGTGCTTTTTTGGTTTTGAGGGTTTTTTTCTGCCTTTGACTTCTCCTGCTCCAGATTCTCAGCAATTTCCATCAGGTGGGAGCTGATCAGCCCTGGGCAGTAGCCAGGCAGTCGAGCTGAGCACCTCTGCATGCAGACACACTTTAGCAATGCTGTCTGACAGACTTGGCTTCCAATGGAAGGTCCCATTCATACCTTACTGATGGCTCAAGCTGGGGCCCTCGCTCCTAACACCACTAAAGATTGGGGAATTAAGTATAGAGCAGGATAAACCCCACAACACAAACGTGCACACACAGACATCTGCAGCAGACCCCAGTGCTAAAGTCACAGGCAGCTTTCTATTAGCTTTCTAAGCATTTTATAGCTTTCACATATTGGTGAAACCACTTCCACCTTTCTCCCTTGGAAAAGCCTGGCCCAACTCTGACTCTCAGATGCTGCAGTTGCAATTGGGAACCAGCCACACAACTGACTTATCAATCAGTGATCTCCAGTATGGCCTGAGGGGGTTTCCTGCCCCAATGGGTGCCAGGAGCTGTAGGTTTCAGCTCTCCTGCAATGACAGAAGGGACAGAAAAAAGCATAGCTCTTGGCTTTCCTTTGTCTTCTCTCCTTCCTTTCCCTGAGTCTTCCTTTGGAAACTTTTCTTGTGAGTATCTCAGGGACAACCCAGGTAATGAATCCCTGAAAGGAGGAGTGATCAGACTTTAGCTGGGCCAAACACACAAGTGTTGACTGCTGGGACCTGAGGAGGAATTGTTCAACTGCTCCCTGCTGTGGTGTGTGGAATGGAAAGCTGAGGAGCTCATTCTCCTCCAGGACAGATGCCACGACTGCTCACATGCCAGTACCTACAACAAATACAACCTCAGGGGACTCCACACATCCCTGACCTCTGCAGGAGGGTGATATTTGAAGAGCAGAGAAAAGGTTGCACACAGGCACACAGGCAGACGGTGACTGAGAGCGAGAGTGGCTGTAAGACTCAAAAAGGGAAAATCTGCTCTGATGGACACATCAAAGCCCAGAAACGGCTGGGGGAGCGTTCCCAGTGGCAGGACAAAAGGTGACTCTTGCGGCAGTGGAGTCTCTGAGTCTGTCCCATGGCCCTCAGTCTCCTCTCTGGCTGGAAAAGCTGTTGCAAAACTGTCTTTGCCTCTAAGGCTCTGGCTTCTCATCATCCCAGCACATGTACAGGACTCCTTCCAGTGTCTGCAAACACAAAGCTGAAAGGAGCCAGTCTGCTCCCAACCCCTTTGGGCTATTTGGGGAGCAGAGGCCACAGGGTGACAGAGGGTAGAGAATAGATGGCAAAGGGGGCAGAAAGCTGCTTAGCCCAGGGGAGCCAAGTGAAACACAGGGGCATTGAAGGCACGTACCTCTTACAGTTGTGGAGTGATTTATTGAAAGCTTAAAGACAAAATTGCCAGGCGCTCTTTGTTTCCATGGTACCATAAAAAATGGATGGGAAGTGACTGGCCTGTCTTGTAGTTTGAATGTTTCATTGGCATGTCGAGGAAACCTCCAGAGGATGCCTCGAGGGCATGAGAACCAGCTGATGGAATGTGCTAGTTTGTTAATTTAATAGGATACAGCGTTTTCCCTTCACACCGCACATGCAAATCAGGGTGGAGAATCAGGTCAGCACATCTCCCCTGCTCTGGCACTCGGCTCTCACACGGCATCTCCTCATCAAATCCTGCAGGGTGCCCCAGCCCCCCCTGCAGCCCTCGGTAGGATCAGGCTGTGGGAGAGGTTTTGGACTCCAGTGTCTAGAGGGAAATGAGAAACAGTATTTCTGTGGTGTGAAAGGCAGCCTGAGAAACGTGGTGGTATGCAAGGCAATACCAACTCCACTGCCTGGAAGGGAAGGGATCGATGTGCACATCGACAGGAGTATTAAAAAATTCAGGTTGCATGTGATTCATTAGGGACTCTATCAATGATTCCTTCTATGTGGTTAAGGAAAAGACGTACCAGATTTATTTGAGATTAGTAACCTTACTATAGAATTTTCAAGTTACTGAATGCCATATTCAGGACATGAATCTCCCAAAGCTCACAAGATGCTTCAAATGGCACAGAAAGGATATCAAACTCTAATAAACTGCATGTACAATTTTAGAGTAATTTCAATAAGACTGTAGTATTTCGATCCCCATTCCAAAAGGAGTTTGGTTAATCCTAACATAAATATTGTGTATGAGTGTATGTCAGTGTGTGTGTGCATTCTAATATACAAGTCTTGCCTCACCTGTCCCTAGTACTGCTAAAGCCTCATTTTGGGAAGGGTTCAGTCCTGTCACAGACACAGACTCTCCTGGGGACAGACATAATCCAAAACTAATTGAATTCAGCGGAGCTCTGCACATTTAAACCAAAGACATTTGAACTCCATTGCTTACCCGGTCCCTTCTCCTCACTGCAGCCAGGAGAGGATCTCAGCTAAAGCTTTGGTCTAAGACACCCTGCACATCTGGAACTGCTGTCCTGGAGCAAATATCACTTCATTCTTCCTGAAGCTTATGCAGCTGTCCTGCAAAGCTGCTGTGTGACGTTGGCCATGGGCTCCCTGTGTGGTGGCAGGGACCCCGATGGTGGCACTGACATGCTTCAGTGCCCTTTGGGAAGTGACCTAATAGATCCCAGCCTGGCACATCCCTCACCTTGCCAGGGAAAGGGAAGGGGAGTGCCTGCCATGTATGGGTGGCTGGGCTGGCCCTGCTTCAGCTACGCCGTTTCATTTTCTGCTCCTCGTTGGCTTTGTGCTCATCTTCCTCTCTGTGTCTTGTGCATTCCCAGAGCACATGGCTGGGATTCAGGCTCTGTTCCTCATGCTGGAACTTTGCTGCTCTACCAGCCAAGATAAAAAATGGTGAGACATTCCCACTAAGCTGCAGAGGTGGGATCTCATGGTGCTTTTTTTTTGCTTTTGGCTTTTGGTTTTGTTTTGTTTTTTTTTTTAACTGGGGAGGAAAATTACTAATTTCTATTGAGAACTTGCTGTTATGTGGGAAGCACTCTCTTTGAACTCAAGAGTTTTGTTTTCAACCACAGAGACCTTAAGGATGCTGGAAAAGAGGTTCTGTGCTTTGAGAAGAACTCCACCAACCTTCCCCATGTCACCCCAGGTGCTCCCAGTATGAGCCAGGAGGATAAACATGCAGCAAGAACCTTTTCTAGAGAACAGAAAAAAAAAGAACAACTGTCACAAAAATCTGACTGAGGCTCATTCCCAAACAATTCAGTGCCAGCTGCACAGCAGGGAAGCGGATCCAAAAGGACAGTTGCAGCAGTCATGTTTGATCTCTTACATGCAGGAGGCCAGAGGCTGCATCAGTGCCAATAGCTGGCAGCTGAATGGGCCTCTGCTCCTGGCAGGACAACTGATCCTAATTTAATGACTAGGTGGTGAAGAATGGACCACGCCTCTTTCTAATCAGCGATTAGGTTCTTTTGGTGCTGCTCTTACTTCATCTGGCTCCCATCATGTGCTTCCCCGTGGCTACATCTATGTTGTGGTGGGGAGCTGTGGGCTTCAGTTAGCAGAGCTGAGTGTCTCTGTCATTTCTGGGGCATTTCCAAGCCAGCTAAAACCAGGATGTGTAAGAGCCCAGCCTGACTGCAAGTGCACAGCCAGGCCACACAACACCCACTCAGACTTGAACCAAGTGCCTGAACCTTTTGGAATTCCTCCAAAAGTTGTTCTGCTCAGGGGTGGCATTTTAAATAGACAGTCTATGTGATAATATGCTTGGGGACATGAGTTTTAGGTGTGTAGGGAGTAACTACTCTGGAATAGAGGGTGGGTATAGCTGAAAAAATGTCAATTTGTCCTGATAGCTGCTTTTCCATGACATCAGGATATATACTATGGTTTGCAAAACCTGCCTAAATCCAAGATAAATTAGCCCAATACTTTGCTTCAGCCACTGTTCCCCTGTGTAAAACATTTTTCGGTCTGTTTGCACTGTGTTCTCATGCACGAGGCGGAGAGGGAAGTGAAAATCTATCAAAGGAGATGTTACGAGAGGTTTTTCAGCAGCATGACTGTGACAAGACTGTGCTGCAGCTCTGTAGCACGCTGTCTGTGGGACGCTTCAGTACAGCCGTGGAGACAGATGGCTGGTGCAAAGTGAAAAATCTACTTGCATCAAACAAACTATCCAGCAAGCACTCGGCAGGATCCTATGCAAAGCACGGCCAAGCTGCACCTGCAAGTCCATATGTACTTGTCCCATCAAGCATTCTCAACCATGTCCCTGGAATGACAGCAAGTCCACTTAGGCACTTAGGCTTTATTTTTTTCTTTTCTTTTTTTTCCATCACCACTTCTACTCCAGGGGTTTTGAGAGGATGTACAGCATCCTGTAGCTAGCAATTCCCAACATGTGCCCAGTTTAGCATCCTCCCCAACATGTGACACTGACCTTGCTGTGTGATGGATGCCAGACAAAGGGAATTAACCATTCCTCTGTTCTTATTTAGTTAGGAAGCAGTAACCTTTCAGTGCTCCCTGATGTACCAGATATGTCTGAGCATCCCACTCTGACTTCAAAGGAATGTCACAGGAATAGGAAGCACAGAACCAGCAGCAAAGCAATTAGTTATATGATCTGGTAGGGCAGTTCCCCTGCTCCACTTCCTAATGCCACTTAATGTGCTTCTATTAATGTTAAAACATGTGTTAAAAGAGATCGGACACTGAGAAATGAAGTCCCTCCGAGAAAGGACTGGGCACCACTTTGATGTGGATTCACAGTGAAAAATCTGAAAATCCACAGCTGTGGGTTCAGAGCAAAGTGAGGCAAAGAAACCAACACAGGATTTAAAGCCTGCACTGGGGAACGCTTTTCTTTTGCATGGATATTTCCCATGCAATTGATTTTATCTGAGTTTAAATACAGGAGAGTCAAACTCTCTGCCTGAAATCCTCCTCTCACTAAAGAGTGGGACACAGACAATTGGCACTAGAAATGTAAATAGTCTCACAGCAGTGGGAGAGGCAAAGTCTGGCTTCCCTTAAATATATCCTACAAAAACTATATTTCCTCTATGGCAAAGAATAACCTGTGCACTGATTTATATTGATAAATATAAACTGGTTCATGCTAAATGACCAGCTGGCCACTGCCAAAGGTTTCTGCTTGCTGTTCCCTTGTTTGCTAGTAATCCATTGCTCTCTACTAGCCCAGGATTCATGCAGCCAACACCTGAATCTGGAGCACTCTGCTGATAGGGAAAATGCAGAGAGGATTTATGCTGCAGGAGTCCTGTTTCTAAGCCCTTCTAATATCCCAGCCTTGTCCCTGCAAAGCTGGGCCCCTGCTTTGCACCAAGTGCACGTTCCTTTGTTCCTCTTTCACCACATGCAGGAGCATTTCAGGACAACTTTCTCTAAGAGGAGATTTCACCTGACACCTCTGCAGGTTAAAGAGGAACAAGGAAGAAGACAGGCACCCAGCTCAGCTGTCTTGCTCCTATCCCATTGATCTGATGTTGCAGAGAGCCAAGTAAATGACAAGAGCATCAGGAGCACAGGAATGCCCAGGAGCTGGTGGTTCTGGCTGGTCATGGAGATCCGGCCCTCACTCTTGATTTTTGGGAATTGTTTTGATATTGGAGCACATGCCTCTGGGGAAACATTGCTGCCCCCTGATAGGTGAGGAAGAAGGAGTGAGGGTTTTTTTTGTGAGCAACAGGTTCACCCTTGTGAGTCTGCACCTGCCCCAAAGGAGGGTGTTCTGCTGCCTGGTGAGGAGTGAGAACTACTGACACCATCCACATCCAGGCAGCTTTAGCCCATCAAGGTCTGAACCCACATCTGCATTAACAGCATTAAAAACCTGGAAATATGCTTGCACTGTCCACTGCTCTCCATTATTTACTGCTCTGGTGTTCAAAGGCTCCACAGGCTTAAACCAGACATGGAAAAATAATAATCTGACAAACTACAGCACAGGCTGACTGTAACCAGCCCAACAAACCACATCCATGCTGTCCATGGGCAGAGGGGTGGATGCTGATCCCCTCTACATGAGCCCTCAGATTTCTGTGCAACAGAACTGCCTAAAGCCTGTGTTTGGAGAAAGAAGGAGAAAAGGATTATCGCTCTCCCTCCTTTGGCTTTTCAGGCTGGGAGTGCTCCGGGGCAGGACCTGCTTGGTTGTTTGTACAGCAGCTCAAAGGGCGCAGGAGCTTTGCTGTTCCTTGCAGGGGCAGCACCGTGACTGCTGGGTTAGCATGGGCTGGTTTATGTTCTTCTTTGTCCCTCCATGCCCTGATTTCAACATCGAACAAGGATCAACCCCGTAGCGAGCCCAGGGATGTGTTCTTACCATTGCCCTGGGCGATGGGCGGCTCCTGCAGCCAGCACAGCAGGTCGTGGTGGCTCGCCCTGTCCTTGGAGGGTGCAGGGGATGCCCAGCATCCTGCCAGCAGCAGGGTTGGCCCCAGTGTGGGGCCAGCCTGACCCAACTCACCTCCCTGCTGCAGCGAGGAAGATGTTGGTGGTTCTGAGAGGGGGCAGAGCTGGTGGGGAAGAGGAGGAGATGGAGGGAAAACACTCACACCAGCATCCCTGCAAATGAGGGCAGCCAGGGACAGCGCCTGCTTGTAGGCAGCAAAAAGAAAGGGAAGATGAAGCAAGGGCAGAGACAGAAGGTTTCTTCCAGGAACAAAACCTCTAAGTGTGAAAGGTGTGTTTCCCCCAAAGCCATTATTTTCTGCCAGCATGTGGGAAGCACAAGCTCTCTCCTTCTCATGCAGGTGTTTAGTGAGTCCTACAGATCACACAACAGATTAAGGCTTGTGGCTCTTCGAGCTCCCCTCCTTTTTCTCCCTAAAGTGCCCTCCATGCTCAGCTTTTCATTCTTTACGTCTCCGGCTCTAATTAGCTTTTCTCTCCTGCTGCTTCTGATGAATTGCTCCGGTTTTTTTTGGTGGTTTTTTTTTTTTTTTTTTTTTCTTCATATCTTTGGGGCCCCGCTGCTTCTTGGGGAGTTAGGCTAGAGAGTTATATTTTTCATCCCTCTCAGTCATTATGAAAGAGAATCCTCTCAGATGAGGACATTCATTAAACTGATTTGGGATGCTTGGTCTATCTTCACTCTTTGTGTTTGCATTAGTGTGGGCAAAATAATTAAAATGCACAGGAAGTGTAGGCTGGAATAATCAGAAAGGCTGGCCCTAACCTGAGGAAATTTGGGGGCAGGGTGCCTGCTTACTTTTTAATAGGTGCCTCTACTTCAATTGCAAAAAAATTTGAGCAAATTCTTCTCTTTATTCCCTTATTTCTGGATGTCAGGATGTGTGGAAGACAAAGGAGATGAGACCCTGAACTCAGACTTGTGTCCCTGCAAGCCCCGAGGTCACTGTAGGACCTTGACATTTAATAAAACTTATGGTGGAGAAAGGAAGAATCCTTTTTTACCCTATGAATTTGGACCTCTTTAAAGTTCCCAGACTCGGACTCCTCTCCACAACCAGACAAACGCAAAAATTATTTCCAACATAAAAGCAGAGATGAGCCTGTTTGGAGAAGACAGGATTTTAAGGGAGAAAAATATGCAAAATGTTAAACACAAGGAGATGACAGTGCCAGGAGTGGCTTTCTGTTCTGCTGATGGAGTAGACAGGCAACCCCTGAGATACACCCTGCAGTGGATGAGCACAAGAATAGGGTGGCTTCAGTGGGCATCGATCTGAGAGCCACAAAACCTCACCTTTGCCACAGCACCTCTAAGTCTGGATCAGCCACCTCCTCTCTATATTGCTCACACTAGTCTGGCAACACTTCTCCTTTTTTTCTTCTTTATGTATTGGTCTTGAAGAGCCTTGGGGCAGGGGTGGCTTTTGGGGCACAGGGTACCTGCTGCTCCCCAGCCCCACGTGAGGATTGAATGGTGCTGGTGCCACTGGTGGGAAAACCTGGCTTGATCAGATGCCACTGAGGTCTCTTCTTGCCCGTGAAAGTGAAATGGCCACAGTTTGCACGAGCCAAAGGGAGGCTCACTGGGTCCAGGGAAAGCAGAGCACAATTAGTCTGGCCTGGCTCCATGCTAATGTGCCTAATTAGCTCTGTGCTGGTGTCCACAGGTGAGCAGCTCTGTGGGCACGTGCTCAGCAGGAGAACCAGGTCCACTTCAAGACTTTGCACTTAGATGGGCAAGCCTTGGGCCGGGTTACGCTGAGACACCAAGGCAGGGCAATCCCAGAGACAGTTCAGGGTCACAACTGACTGAAAACCAACCATAAAGAGGACTGTACTGGCCAGGACCTCAGCATCTCCTGCAACCTCTGTCTGCCATGCTCTCTGGAGGGGTTTTGCATTGCTGATTCCCTCCCTGTGCAGGATCTTGCACCAGGTCCCACATGGGCTCAGAGAGAATGATCTCAGCCCAGGGAAGAGGCACATGCAGCAACCAGAGAAGGGTGGTGTGGCACAAGTCAGAAAGAGCAAGTTTCATGCCACGTGTGACCCAGTGCACTTTGTGTCAGCCCTCTGGCTGGGTGGCCCTTGCTGAGGACATCAAATGTCCCTGCATGAGTGAGCTCCACAGGTGTCTCAAATAACAGCAATGGATTTTGAGAGTGAGATTCAGCTGCATTTAGGAAAATATTTGCATCTCAGGTTGCTGTCCTTGCTCTTCACTAGATAGTGAACCACTTGGCCAGTGATTCAGCTCATCCCAAAGGAGGTGTCTGCAGTGAGGCAAATGGAAAACAAACCCCAAATGCTTCCCACCTTGCACTGACTCTCAGGGGAGCAGGAACTGTTGGCTCAGGTGGAGCCATCCAAGCTGCAGGAGCCTAAACTTGACTCACATGACAGGAAACCTGCTGGGGTGCAGGATGGCCAGGTTGGGGGTGCAGAACACCTGTTTTGGAATACCTCGGTGTCAGAAACCCACCAGCAGGCAGGCAAGAGGGGTTTTGTTTGAAAACAGTGCAAGATGCACAAATAGTCCTGGTCCGTGTGAGAGAGAACCCACGAGAGTGGGTGTGTGTTTGTGCACGTCCACGTGGGTGTGAAGGAGACAGAGATACCCAGGGAGAGGGAGAAGGACAGTGAGAAACAGCAAGAGATGATTTAGGACCGTTCCCAAGGTATGTCCTGTACTTGCCTCCTCCCCAAGGTCTTGGCACCAACTCGTTTCTCTGCAGAGAAGGCAGAGATGCATTCCTCCAAAGTGATACTCTATCAAACAGGAAAGCCATTTACTTTCTGCTAGCTCTGCAGATTTTCAGTGCCTGCAACTGCAGACCTAAAAGTTTATCTTACCAGAGGAATTTATAAGGGGCTGTGAGATGGGCTGGTGTTATATGGCTCTAAGTAGTTAGATGAAGCCTCTGTGGGCTAATAAAACAGTATTAATTGTATTGCTAAGGTTGCATTTTAAACATTAAATTATGGATGGCTTGATAACGTTGTGAAAGCCAGCATCTTGACACGACCTAACCATTATCTGTGGAAATGGCTAAAATGCCTTTTTGCAATGTACTCTGGTTGATTTAACTCTTTGAGGTGACACTTAACACTAAATTATTTCCTCTGGCAGAGGGAGATCAGGGAGGGCTTCTCCTCCTCCTTCCCCTTCTTCACCATCCCTGTTCTCTTCCTGTGCTGCTTCTGAACTGCTTTTAACCTCATCAGCTTTCTTTGGCCTGGAAATGGCAAATGGTGGGGGGAGAAACACAAGCCCAGGTCTCACACCATTCCTCACTTTGTCCCTGCATCTCTGAGGGTGCATAGGAGAGCACCCTGGCAACAGTGGCAGCAGAAGATGTGGGACTGTAGGGAGAAGCTCAGAGGAAGCCCTGACAGAGCAAGTGGGCCCTGGAGGGGTCCCTGCCCAGCTCTGCCCCCAGAGAGAATGAACCAGCCCCTGTTAATCTAATTAAAGGGGTCAGCCCTAAAGGCCAATTACAACACAGGCAGTGTCAACAGCAATTCTTCCCTCCCTGGCTGGTTTAGGGGCAGAGCTGAGCAGAGCAGAGCCTTTCCTGGCTGGGAACGGTGTCTGCTGACGGGAGAAAAACAGGCAAACAAAAATTTAATGGGTTTGCTTTTATTTATTATTGCTATTTATTTTAAGAGATTGATGGGCTCATGGCTGAAGGTGACCCGCTGAGGAGCAGACACACATCCCCAGAGTGTCAGGCAAGTCCCACCCTTAGTGCCACCCCCCCGTCACCCATCCCGGTGTTTGTCCCTGTCTCCTACAGCAGGTGAGGAGCAGTGTCTGCGGTGGGAGCCGGGCTGGGGGCACATTCCCAAGGCAGCAGCGAGGTCCTGGCTGGCATCCCCGGCTGTGAGAGGCACAGCTGGTCAGTGGGGAGGCCGCGGGGACCCCGCCGTGCCCGGCATCCCACGGCTGGCGTGTCACACTCGGCAGCTCCGTGCTTGTAAAGCTGCAGCTCGGACATGGCCCTGCTGACCCCGGCAGAGCAGCCAGCACGCTGCTCCCACTGCTCCCACTGCTCCCACTGTCCCACTGCTCCCACTGCTCCCACTGCTCCCACTCTCCCACTGCTCCCACTGTCCCACTGCTCCCACTGCTCCCACTGCTCCCACTGCTCCCACTGTCCCACTGCTCCCACTGCTCCCACTGCTCCCACTGCTCCCACTGCTCCCACTGCTCCCACTGCTCCCACTGCTCCCACTGCTCCCACTGCTCCCACTGCTCCCACTGCTCCCACTGCTCCCACTGTCCCCACTGCTCCCACTGCTCCCACTGCTCCCACTGTCCCTACTGCTCCCACTGTCCCCACTGTCCCCACTGTCCCCACTGTCCCCACTGCTCCCACTGCTCCCACTGCTCCCACTGTCCCCACTGCTCCCACTGCTCCCACTGCTCCCAGTGTCTCCACTGTTCCCACTGCTCCCACTGCTCCTACTGCTCCCACTGCTCCCACTGCTCCTACTGTCCCCACTGTTCCCACTGTTCCCACTGCTCCCACTTCTCCCACTGTCCCCACTGTCCCCACTGCTCCCACTGTCCCCACTGCTCCCACTGCTCCCACTGCTCCCACTGCTCCTACTGTCCCCACTGTCCCCACTGTCCCCACTGCTCCCACTGTCCCCACTGCTCCCACTGCTCCCCACTGTCCCCACTGCTCCCAGTGTCCCCACTGCTCCCACTGCTCCCACTGTCCCCACTGCTCCCACTGCTCCCACTGCTCCCACTGCTCCCACTGTCCCCACTGCTCCCACTGCTCCCCACTGTCCCCACTGCTCCCAGTGTCCCCACTGCTCCCACTGCTCCCAGTGTCTCCACTGTCCCCACTGTCCCCACTGCTCCCACTGCTTCCCCTGCTCCCACTGTCCCCACTGTCCCCACTGTCCCCACTGTCCCCACTGCTCCCACTGCTCCCACTGCTCCCACTGTCCCTACTGCTCCCACTGCTCCCACTGTCCCCACTGTCCCCACTGCTCCCACTGCTCCCACTGCTCCCAGTGTCTCCACTGTTCCCACTGTTCCCACTGCTCCCACTGCTCCCACTGTCCCCACTGTCCCCACTGTCCCCACTGTTCCCACTGCTCCTACTGCTCCCACTGCTCCCACTGTCCCCACTGTCCCCACTGCTCCCACTGTCCCCACTGTCCCCACTGTCCCCACTGCTCCCACTGTCCCCACTGTCCCCACTGCTCCCACTGCTCCCCACTGTCCCCACTGCTCCCCACTGTCCCCGCTGCTCCCACTGCTCCCACTGCTCCCCACTGTCCCCACTGTCCCACTGCTCCCACTCTCCCACTGCTCCCACTGCTCCCACTGTCCCCACTGCTCCCACTGTCCCCACTGTCCCCACTGTCCCACTGTCCCACTGTCCCCACTGTCCCCACTGTCCCCACTGCTCCCACTGCTCCCACTGCTCCCACTGCTCCCACTGCTCCCACTGCTCCCACTGTCCCCACTGTCCCCACTGCTCCCACTGTCCCCACTGTCCCCACTGTTCCCACTGTTCCCACTGCTCCCACTGCTCCCACTGTCCCCACTGCTCCCACTGTCCCCACTGTCCCCACTGTTCCCACTGCTCCCACTGCTCCCACTGCTCCCACTGTTCCCACTGCTCCCACTGCTCCCACTGTCCCCACTGCTCCCACTGTCCCCACTGTTCCCACTGCTCCCACTGTTCCCACTGTCCCCACTGTCCCCACTGTCCCCACTGTTCCCACTGCTCCCACTGCTCCCACTGCTCCCACTGTCCCCACTGTCCCCACTGCTCCCACTGTCCCCACTGTTCCCACTGCTCCCACTGTCCCCACTGCTCCCACTGCTTCCCCTGCTCCCACTGCTCCCACTGTCCCCACTGTTCCCACTGCTCCCACTGTCCCCACTGTCCCCACTGCTCCTACTGTCCCCACTGCTTCCCCTGCTCCCACTGCTCCCACTGTTCCCACTGCTCCCACTGTCCCTACTGCTCCCACTGCTTCCCCTGCTCCCACTGTCCCCACTGTCCCCACTGTCCCCACTGCTCCACTGCTCCCACTGTCCCCATTGTTCCCACTGCTCCCACTGTCCCCACTGCTCCCCCTGTTCCCACTGTCCCCACTGTCCCCACTGCTCCCACTGTCCCCACTGCTTCCCCTGCTCCCACTGCTCCCACTGTTCCCACTGCTCCCACTGTCCCCTCTGCTCCCCCTGGTCCTACTGCTCCCACTGCTCCTGAGCTGCTCAGAGACCCAGCTGCATCTCCCAAAACCCCAAGGGAGTTTCAGGGGAAGCCCTTGGCTCATCCCAGGGCTGAGGCACACAGGCTGAGGGAGAGATTAAATGCAAAGAAAAGGAGAATTTTATCTTCTGCCACCATCCCTGTGGTCCCTGTGCAACACTGCCCTGGGTGCAGCGGGGTCTCTCCTAGGATGGAGACCCCCACGCCTGCTTGGATTCATGCCACAAGCCACGAGACCTCCTGCCCCGCTTCATCTTCATTCAGGAAAACATCCATGCACTGGCAGACATGGAAATGAAATGCAAATCTCTGCTGCCCACAGCTCACAAAATACACCTGTGCACCGTTGCAGCGTGAAAACCGCAGTCGTGGCCTCTAGGAATCAGACAAAATAGGTAAAGGGCAGGAACTCATGCTCTGGTGACCTTGAATTTTTATACTAATAAAGCTACTTGATGGCTTTTTTAACAAAAGGAAAGAAATCCTTTAATAGGTTGCTATCCCCTGACAACATTTTGACATCAGAGACCCATCATGCCTCTTCTATTATGGAGTGCTCATTTATCTTGGAAGCCCGTAGCAGCTGCTCATGTTACAAGTGGGAATTCCTTCCCTTTATTTTCCTCGATGTTGCTCTCCTGAACTTCAGTTCAAGGGTTGATTTAAGTGGATCTGCATTACAGGCTGATGAGATATTTCCAGTGAGTGAAATGACTAAACTTAGCATGTTTAATGTTGGTGGTGGATAAAGCTCACCACTCATTTCTGGGTACTTCAATGAGCTTAGCTTTGTAGAGTTCATAATCTGAGAGTTGGGTTTATGTGGTACAAAGTGTACCCAAGAGAGGTACACTGGTGCAAAAAATATATACAAGACTCTCATCATATTCCCCACAGCCCCCAAAGACCCCTGCTACAAAGCAGCTGTCCTGGGAAGCCAAACTGTTACACAGCCCAGAATCAGCCCAGAAAAGAAAAGCCCTGAACAGGAGCCCAAAAAGGCCAATAATAACTGGAATATGAAGAGGAAATAAGGAAACCCTGCCACAAAACCCCAGAGGATGATTTATGGGAAGTGTTTGGCAGTAATGTTTACATTTGATTTATAAGTTTGAGAGCTGAGATTTCTCTTCTTGGAGCACAAAGGAGCCATCCGGATGCTGGTGGAACAGGAGAGGATGAATGTATGTACAGGACTTCTCCCCTGTACCTGGCAGTGTTCAAGGCCAGGCTGGATGGGGCATTGAGCATCCTGATCTAGTGGAAAGTGTCCTTGCCCATGGCAGGGGGTTGGAAATAGATGAGCTTTAGGGTCCCTTCCAACCCAAACCATTCTCTATTAGAAGAAAAATCAGCTGTGTCCTTAAGGCAGCTCAGCTGTCTTGCAGGACTCACAAAACAGTTTGTTGAGCTCAGAGCTGTTCTCCTTACTCAGGAAAAGCCCCCAAAACCTTCATTCAGCATGAAATCCTCTGCTGGGTGTCTGGGAGTGGCAGCCTCACGGTGATCAGCTCCAGAGCTGCAGCTGTTTGGGGTTTGGTTGGGTGTCTGGATGGACACAGAGAGGATGCCCCGTCCAGGACAATGCTCCTGAGGGGACAGAGCTGGTGGCAGCAGTGCTGCATTAGCCGGTCCATCACGTGGGCTATGTAGAGGCTGCCTGGCTGGGCTGGGATGAGCCAGCTGGCCCTTCTGTCGGGCAAGTGGTGCGTGGCTGAAGCCTGGTCCATGCCCAGGCTCTGCTGGTCTGTGCAGTCTGGATACACAGGATTCAGCCAGCTGGCTCTGGGATCATGACTGTGGGCTAAAGCACAGCTCCTAAAGGCAGAGAAATGCAAACCAAAGAGGATGAATCCCTCCCTGACCTGCACGCTGTTTGGGATCAAGGGTCAATTTCTCCAGAGGTGGTGGGAGCTTCCTGCCCTGCTCCTGCTGCTGCATCCCAAAGAGATGAAAGGCAAATCTCTGGCAAAAATTATGGCAGAACATGGCCCGAGCTTTTGCAGGAAGTTTTGGAGCCTGTTCCTTGCTGAGAGGAGGTTGCTGCAATCCCACGTGAACCATAACACCAAGGCAGCGTCTGCACAAAGCGCTGAGAAGTGAAACCAGCACTGCCCACCCAGTTCTTTTCCCCCGTTCCCAGGCTGACTGAGACAGTTTGGCTCATCTTTACAGCTGCAGCCTCCCTCTGTTCCCAAGGTCTGCTCGCCCTCCTGGCTTCTTCTTTGTTCTTCAGACCACCAGGACAGAGACACATGCAAAGCCAGCCCTGCCCTGGCTCTGCAGCGGTGGTCTCCATCTCCCTTCAGCACAGACTCAGGAATTTATAAGCAATCACAATTTCCTGCTGCCACTTGCTTTCACAGCCTTTTCACAGCCTTTCTGTGATTTGCTTGGAACCCCAGCAGATCTCCATCAGGGACATGTCCTCTCCAGCTGGCTTTTGATGGGTGCCTCTGAGGGTGGCTGGTGGTCCATTAATCTGCTCACCCCCAGCAGAGTCTCAAAGAGATTATTTGCTTCTTGGCCTTTTAGCAACAGTGAGTTCCTGTTTTTTTTATGACCCTCAGTACCTCCTCTTCAGGTGGTGCTTTGAAATACCTTTATGGAGGGTTGGTACTGATGAGCATCTTTATGATGACACGTGTTGTGTCTTAGTCCACCACAGCAGTGCACAGCTAGTGACAAGGGGACACCAGTCCCGTCGATGGGTGACCATCGAAAGATTTAGGGCTTGGGTTTGGAGCAGCTTCTGAGGGTTCAGATGCTTCTCTGAAGCTAAGCCAAACCCCTCTGGCCTGGAAATCGAGCTGAGAAATATAATGAGATTAAGCTGCCAAGTGAGATTTATGGTTCATCCTTCTTCCAGCTGGGTCAAAAATACCACAAGTGCAGCTTCTTCGAGAGAGCACTGGTGCCTCTGCTCTCAGACAGAGCCAGGGAGGGGAGGACAGGTGGGCCTTCCTTTCAAGTCAGTGGCTGATTATTGTTTTGGGGGAGTTCAGCTTGTGCTCCTGGCCCATCTGTAGCTGGGGACTTCTGCATCTTGATCAAACTGGGAATGGGACTCACCCTGACCCCGATGACGAAGGTGACACTTTGGGAAGGCAGCAGGTCTTGGGGACACTGCCACGGTCCTGCTGCTTGTCCTGGTTCACAAGCTCCTTACAGACACCATATCTTGCTTCCAGCCTCCAAGCAGCTTCCTCACTGCTCTGTCTGCTGAGCTCCCAGCTCAGATAGTGGTGATACAACGTGTGGATCACCCTCTGCTGCTGCAGGCAACTTCCACCCTCTTTCTGCTCCTGCTTAAAAATATGGGTTAGCAAAGACCTGATGCTTTTAAAAGAATTTAAGCCAAGCCCCAGCTTCTTCAGAACATGAACTAGGGGTCCATTGCGTGAGCAGCAGAGCTACCAGTGACAGAGGGCTGGGTGAAGCCATCTCAGCTGGCCCAGCTGGCGCTAGAAAAGGGCACAGATCCATGCCCTGAGCCTTCTCAGGCCACACTATGGGGCACCTTTCAGGACGTTTGCATCAAGCCACAATCTCTGTCACTGTGAATCAAATCAGACTCTGGGAATTGTGAAAAAGTGGAGAACAGAGCAGAAAATGTCATTGTGCTGCTACAAATGTCTCTGGCGCATCCACATTGACTCAGTGGGTGATTCGGGTTCTAAAGGAGCTTAGGATGTTGTTGTCTGTAGTTTGTGACATTTTGGTCCCACAGCACTCAGAGGAAATCAGATGTTTGGAAAAGATTCATGCAAAGCAACATGGGTGACTGAAGGCCTGGGAGGAGAGATGCTCTAGTTTGGAAAAGAAATGGTCAAACAGAGATACAAAAGTCCAGAGAATTCCTGAGCGATGACTGATGGCTCATTGTCTTCTATAACAGAAGAATTAGGAGCAATGGACAAAACAAGAAGCTGTCAGATTCAGAAGCTACATTCTCCTGCTGCCCCACTCTGGGGTGTGGGTACAGCTGTACCCCCAGAGGTGTGAAACAACCAGCTGTCAAACTCGGGGGGTGGCACCAAGCTGACCTTCCAGCTGACCTCAGCTGAAGAGGATGGCATGGCCTCAGCATGGCTTTCATTTTTTAACCCCTTTGTTGAAATCTTTTAGATACTGTTACATATTTCTACCAGTGAAACCACTATTTCATTACAAAACAAGCTATTAACCACTGAAATTAGCAAATGGAGATAAGCTACCATCAGAGCACATGAAAATTCAACCACATCCCTTCTCAGTGGACCCAGAATCCCAGGTCTCATCACTTTCCATGTTTTTTCATAAGTTCATAGTGCCCTGAGAAGAACTGACACTGAAAACTACTTTTCTGCCTCTGTAGGTCTTCTAGGGTGAATTTGCTGGTGTCCAATGGAGTGTAAACTCCAAAAGCAGCTTCTCCTGGTGGGTGGTGCTGGATTCTCTACCTGCTAGTAAGAGATGAACTCAATATTATCACCTTTATCCAGGTTTTTATTCTTAGGACAGATGGGGGTCAGATGGGCTCAAACATTTTTCTTAATAGCTATGCCATGGGGGAACCTGAGGGATTGGAGCCCACACATCCCTCCTGGTGTGGGACAAGGTCATGCCAGTGTCATCCCAGTTTTGGTGGCTGGGGAACAAATCATGGAATCACAGAATCATCAAATGGGTTGGGTTGGAAGGGACCCTAAAAATTATCCAGTTTTAACCTCCTGCCACAGGAAGGGACAGCTTCCACTAGACCAGGTTGCTCAGGGCTACACTCAACCTAGCCTTGAGGATTTCCAAGGATGGGGCTTCCACAACCTCTACAAAGTTTTTTATTAATTTTTTTTCTACAAAGTTATGTAAATTCCGTATCATAGTGGGTTTGTACAAGCTCTTCTTTCAGCCTTCAGCAGAGAGACAGAACGATGTGAGGCAAAAATGGTTTTTCTTAACCATTTTGGATTCTGTGCATGTTTTACCCAAAACCTTTTCTTTTGATTTTCTATTTTTTTCCCTTTACTTTCTTTACTTTTAAGGTTTTTTTTTATTACTTACTAAAGTAAAGTAGTAAAACATCTATGGAATTCCTTTCTTTCCCTTGTAAGAAGCATCCCAGAAACTCTAACCACCCTGATCCTTACTGCTTTCAAAGAAACATTTTTAATTCTTCAGCGTGGCGCAGCCTTGCACTTCACAATATATTTTGCTTCCTGGTTTCTCAATGGGATTTTCTCCAAGCAGTGCTAAAAATCAAGAGCGCTTCTTTTGTCTGTGAACAGCATTTTTTAAATTCTCAATTCATGGAAAATCTCCCAACTTTTGTCTTACACAGCACAAAGAAAAGAAGCATTTGGAGGTTTTTGCTGCCGGCCGGCAGAGCCGGGTGTGTGAGCAGCTGCAGCCATCGAGAGCCTCTTCAGCAGCTGTGAGCAGGAGCTCCAAGTCAGCTCTGGCCACATCTGCCACCACACACTTGTGCTTTTTGCTGCTTAAAGGAAGTTTTAATATCCTTGTGTCCTGCAGTCTGTCCTCATCTGGGTGCAGCAGCTCCTGTGGCCGGGCCAGGCCTTTTGCAGGTGCCTGATCTCACCTGAGCCTCCTCCTCTGGGGGCAAGGGGATGCTGGTGACCCCAGAAAATGTCCCTCGGCCAAAGGGGCTGTTCATGGCAGATGGTCCCTGTGCACCTGGGGCTCTCCATGTGCCATGGAGGACTGCAGCCCAGCAGGACAGAGGTGGAAGGCACAGCTGTGGAGGGGAGGCACTGCCGTGTCTGAACACGGCAGTGGAAGCATCCACAGCCCTTTGCTGTCCCCTTCCCTCCCTATTCCAATTAATTTGCTTCCTTTTTCTCCCTTTCATTCCCTTTTTTCTTGCTTTCTTCTTTTGGTTTTGCTTTTAAGTTTATTTTCTCTTTTTCTTGTTGTCTTTTAATTTCTTTCTCTTTTTATCATTCTTTCTATTTTCCTTTACTTTTCCCTTTCTGTTTCTTTTTCTTTCCTTTTTATCTTTCTATTTATTTTCCTTTTTCTCTTTTTTTTTAGTTTTCTTTCTTTTTCTTTTCTTTCTTTCTTTCTTTCTTTCTTTCTTTCTTTCTTTCTTTTCTTTCTTTCTTTCTTTTCTTTCTTTCTTTCTTTCTTTCTTTCTTTCTTTCTTTCTTTCTTTCTTTCTTTCTTTCTTTCTTTCTTTCTTTCTTTCTTTCTTTCTTTCTTTCTTTCTTCTTTCTTTCTTTCTTCTTTCTTTCTTCTTTCTTTCTTTCTCTTTCTCTCTCTTTCTCTCTCTCTCTTTCTCTCTTTCTCTCTTTCTTTCTCTCTTTCTTCTCTTTCTCTCTCTTTCTCTTTCATCTTTCTTCTTTTTTCTCTTTTTATCTTTCTCTCCTTTTCCTCTTTCTTTGTGTGCCATTCTCTCCTCCCTTTCTCCCTCTTTCCCACTCTTATTTAATTTCTCTTCCTTGCCCCCCTTTTCTCACTCCCCAGACCCCTCTGGCTGTATTCCCCACAGTCTCACCGGGATGCCACTGTCTTTGCAGCCATCCCCGAGGCATCCCGGGGTTGTGGGCAGACCCCTGGGCCAGCAGTGCCTCAAAGCTCATTTGTGAGCAGCAGGGTGCTTGAATCGAGGATTTCCCACCAGCAGCACTTCCATCCTTGCGGGGGCAGGGGGAGAGCACCGACGTGAGAAGGAGGAAATTACCCTGGGGGTGGAACCACCTCACTGTCACCTTCCCGGTTAAATAGCCTTGTCCCAGGGCAAATCCCCTTTCTACCACTCTGGCAGTGATGGGATTGCTTGGGAATCTCCCCAGCAGGTCCACTCCACCACCAGCTCCTGCTCTGGCCAGCACATTCAGGGCACAAACTGCTTTGGATGGATGAAGAGCATCTGCATCCTTCTGCAATGGCTTGGAAGGTGGCTGGTGGACTAATTTAATATAGCCTGGTCTCAGTTCTTTTAATTATGTCTTTATAGTCTTTTAATTAGCCTGAATCCTACTAATTTAAACCACTCTTGTTTGGAAAGACTTCTGCGGAGCAGCTGTTCTCGTTCTGAGCTTTCTCTGGGTTTAGGAAGAGAAGCCTGGGACGCTTGCTTCTCCCCTCCAGGCTGTTTTTCTTATTTTGCTGCATCAGCAAAAGGTTGCAGAATAGAAATGGTTCCTCTGAGATAGAGGAACGTGACTTACAAACCATTATTTGTGTCTGGAACCTGTTTACAAGGTTCAGACAATAAGGAAAACCAAACCCACGGTGTTTCCTTTGCATGCAATACTGCTCCAGCTTCCCTTCAAACAAGGCAGGGATTAGGAACTTCAAGGACTAGGATGACAAGCTCATCTGAAAGACAGGGCTCATCCAAAATAAGAAATGTCCTGGCAGCAGGGCTAACTTCAAGGGAAAGCAATTGGAAAGAGAGCTCCAGGAATTGCTCTTTTATTCCTGCTGCATGCCAGGCTGCTGGCTGCAAACCAGGCCTGTCCCAAGGGCTGTACAGGCCTGAGAAAAAAAGAGGTTCCCTGGTGCACAGCACAAATCAAAACCCCAGCCCAGAAGTTCACATGAGCTTCATCTCCCCCTCCTGAACTTCAGCACAGGTCTCCTCTGTGAGGTGGCCATGAATCCCCTTTGTCACTGAGCTCCAGGAGAAAAGAAAAGGGATTTGCAAAAAAAAGCAGCTTTCTACATCACCATCAGTTGGTGCTTCAAGCAGTGATGGGAAGTGCAGGGCCTGGGACCTCAGGGCTACTCCTCAGCTTCCAGCAGCACCCGTCACCCTCCCAGGGCTCAGCTCTGCTCTTGGCAAGCACAGGATGCTGTCCAGCATCAGATTTTTACAGGAAAAAAAAAAAAAAAAAAGAGAGAGAGGAAAGACTGTGCAACAGCTGTGAGGGATTATCAGTGTGTATCACGCTGTCCTGCTCTGCAAGAATAAAGTATGCTTTAAAGTTCAGGATAGGCATTATTGACTGCATTTAATTGCTTGTGTCCCATCCTGGGCAGGGGCTGCAGCATGCCAGGAGTAATGCAAACACTCACAGGGGACAATCCCTGCTGAGAAATCAAAGGGCAAGGCAAGAGGGAGCCAGCCTGTTTTCCTCCTTTAATAATTCCTCCAAAACACTCGTCTTCCAAAAACAAATACTGTGGATGGTCCGGGGAATTGAAATCCATCACAGCAAGGCAAGCAGACAGCCTTGCTCTTGCTGCAAGTCAGGAGGGAGGTGGGAAGAAAAGGGAGAGCCGAGGGGGAGAAGCGTCACTGTCGTGTGGCTCATTATCATGCCTGCTCTGGTTGCTGCCTGAGTTTATAATCCAGGCTCCGTGGTACCAGAAGAGCTCATTAATTTGGAGTCCGCACTGGTGAGACAAATGCAATTAAGAACAATCAAAGAAATGTCATCGCGAAATGCACTTCATGGATTTCTTTTCAAAGTCACACTGTGGCTGTGGTTACTTGTGGTATGGATTCACAGCTCCTCCAAACAGGCTGTGGTCATTCTTGCAGAAAGAGGAGCCCTTTGTAGCAGCAGCGCTGGCTCCGGGCGCTGCCGCCGGCGCTCGTCCGGTTGCTGCCGCCAGGGTTTTATGATTAGGAGGAGGTTTAGCAAATTCCAGATAAGGACCAGGCTGGGTTTTGCACACAAGAAAAATAACTGACCTGTGCAACCCTGTGCCAGCTGTGGTGGAGGTTACACAGTGCAGCTGGACCTATGTATAGATAAAGTTTATGGGTGATAAGAGCGCTGCTTTGGCTCATGAACACACTGGCCTGGACACAGAGCTGGTGTAGAACTTCTTTAAACTGGTATTTTTTGATTGTTAACTCCATGGATGAGACACTTTTATGTGTTACACCTTTCCCTAAGCGGCCCCTACCAGTCATTTATCTACAAAAAATAAGTGTCCAGCCCTAGGTCTGAGGGTGGAGGGGGAGTCAAGCAGGCAGTGCTTTGCTGTGTGGTTACCAGCCACCACACCAGGGGGGACAGTGGGAAAAGGGACAGACCTCCCCTCCCTCAACCTCTGAGCCCACCAGGGAGCAGCCCAGGTCATAAACCCAGGGGACAGAGAGGTGGAAAACAGAACTCCAAAAATTTCCACTGACCCTCTTTTTCAAGGGGTGAGTACTTCTTTGACTTAGTGTCTGTTCACTTGCCAAAACAGCTGGGAAACCAGATACTTCATGCTGCAGTACAACTAATTCCTGTTTGCTGATGCTTGGGATGCTTTTTGAGAGAACTGCTTTTCTGCTTTCAGACAAAGCATGATTAAATCTAATTTTCCATTGAGGGAGGGGAAAGAATAAATTTTTGATTATGCTGAAGGCTTTGAAAGCTGTACAAGGGGATTGTCACCCTGAGAAATCCGTGCTCTGTGAGAGGAGCTCTTCTGGGGGATGCTGAGTTGAAGGAGGGGTGGGCCTTGTCTTGTGGCATGGTTGGGAGTAAAACACATGCAGACACACAGCTGTGTATTCTAAGTCCTCTAAGGAACTTGCCCAAACTAAAAATCCAATACATGCTTTGGTGTCAGATAAAACACCTGTTTATCTGTCAGAGAACACCTCTCTGCTCATCCAGGATAAAGTTTGCTGGAAGGCAGTGCCACGAGCAGCCCTGGCTGTTTGCAGCCCACCAAAGCTGGGATTTTCAGGAGAGTGAAATGCCATGGAGAGCCAGATGCCTGCATCATATTGACCTCTCTGCTTGCCAGAGGTGCTTCTTATCCTTGGGTGGGCTGAATTTTGCCAGCTGCTGTCATCAGTCAAGTTTGCAGCCTTTGCTGAAGCTTGAGGTGGCAACACAAGCACCCTGCCAAGCACCAGGGTGAAAGATTCACACCTTTGTGATGGTGTTGTGTTTTCTCAGGTCTTTTGCTGGTGCAGCCTTCAAATTCCTCCAAAAGTGTGAGTCTGCCTGCAGGAGGGAGATATGTGAAAAAGGATTTAACTGGTTGCCACTTAATATTTGTCCCATGACGATGGCCAAAAACCTCAGAGGAGATTCCTGATTACTATTATTATTACTATTATTAAAATTATTAGCCATAACAATGATTTTCCATATTAAGGTAATAAATGAGGTGTAAGATCACCAGCATCCAATCTGATCTATAAAAAATATGGGACATTAACAACCTTAAAACCAAAACTAAAACTTTGGTAGGGATTGCTCAAAGCCAACATGAAAAACAGCTGAGAAAACCTCCTCCCAGCCAGAATCAAAGCCCCTTCCTCAGCTGGCCACTAACTTTTTATTACCTTAATTTGCATTTCTTTCCCACATCAGTCATCCCCAGGGTGCCCAGTGTTTCTTGCTGCGACCTGTAGAGGGAACTGTGCAATATAGCAAAAGAGTCCAAAATGGTTTAGTGTGTCCCTTTCCAGGAAAGGGTGTTCCTCACCCATCCCCTCCATCCTTAAGCAGACTTCACATTTTACTCACATCGTTTGATCAAGACAATGTGTCCACATGCCAGCTGTGGACAGCAGCCAGAAGATGCAAACCACCCTGCAAGCCTGTTTTTTTTTTTTTTATTATTTTATTAGAAACAGCCAGTTGGTGGAATTTGCCCATTGCTGTGACTCATGGTGTCTCAGCTTTTGGGGGCTGCCAGTAACAAGTTAGGAAAGGGCTGTTTCAACCCAGGACAGAAGTGTCCAGACTTTCCAGGCCCCCAGCCAAGGGTGAGAAGAGCCCAGTGATTCTGGAGAGAGCAGCAGGCTCAGCACTACGGCTGACGTTTGGGTCCTGTTTTACTGTCACTCATGACTCTGAAATAAAATTACTTGGGACACAGTGGAACAACACAAGCTTTCCTTGCCCTGTGGCAAAGTAGCCCACTCTCACTCCCCTCCACCAAGCACTGTGGAACTCCTTGTTGGGCAGTTCAAGACAACTCAGTAAAAGCCTAGGAAAACAAAAAGCCACCCTGCCCATGCAAATGTGCCCATCTCTGCCCAGCACAGAATTTGGGGTGTTTTGCTCGTGCCCAAAAAGGCAAGGGGCCAGGCAGTGCTTCAGAGCCATCACTCTGCAGATATTTTCTGATTGCACAAGTTGTCAATTCTGTCAAACTTCGCTGTTGCTGATGTGGCAAAGCCCAGCCTGACTCAGAGCCTCTTGAAAGCAGCAGAAAGATCTGAGTGAGGCTGGAAAAACCACTGGTTTGGATCCACTTTTCTACTGATACTGATGATATGGAGGAAATGAGACCCAAGCTGGAAGTGACTGGTGCTGAGGTCTGCAGATGCCCAAACCCTCCCCTGGGATTCCTCCCCTGGAGGAGTCTGTGTATGCCCAGAAAATGAAAATCTCCTTGGGAAGTGATAGTATGTTGTCATGGTGGATGAGTATCCTCTAGCCTGAATTTCTCTTATTTCCCTTTGGAAATGTTGGAAAAAGCCAATCTAGCAACTAAAGACAAACAAGGAAACAAAGAAAAAAAAATCCCCCTCCACATATTTACTTGGTGACACTTACAAGATTAAAAAAAGAATTCAATTGGGTTTCAAGACCTGGAATTTTTAACATTTCTTGGAGGACTGCAGCCTTGAGCATCCTGGGTTCGCTCTCTGCCCTACAAGACAGGCCAGTGCAGAGATCTGCTTGTTTTTGATTTTTTTTTCTTTATTAAGAAAATCAGTATGTAAAGGTAAGGAACAAATTACCACTACCTTGCTGAGATTTTGAACTTTACTCATCAATGCCATCCCTGTCTGTGAAGTGGAGAAAAAAGCCTATCCTGTGCCATGATCCCACTCTCTCTTGCAAGGACCTTTTTCAGATTTCTACCCCATCTCATGGTCAGTGATGGTTCTTCAGCCAGGTTGGCTGGGCTTGGAGCAACCTGGTCTAGTGGAAGGTGTCCCTGCCCATGTCAGGGGGGTGGAATGAGATGATCTTTAAGGTCATTTTCCACCCAAACCATTCTGTAATTCTGTAATTCTGTGATTCTGTGACCAAGTGATTCTTTCCCACTTACAGCCACAGGACCCTCATGGTGGTGGGACACAATTTGACTTTGGCAAGTGAATTGCAGCCAAACACATATAACTAAGAGGCTTCACAGGCTGTGGTGGTGACTTTTATCTGGCCTATTTTCAGGGCAGAATCAGGGGTGAGATGTCAATCTTTCCTCCAGCTCTTAACCTGTCCGAAGGGAGCAAGAGCCCTCGCTGACATTAAAGACAACTGAGCAAAAGGGCACGAATATAGGCCAGACTTTATATAATTATATAGGGAGGAAAACTGGGATGTCTCTTTGTAGAGGCTGGGAATGTTCCACTGGAAAACTAGGTTAGACTGAAAAAAAGAAAGAGCCTCTGTAACCCAGAAATAGCTGGAAGGTTTAAGTATAATTTTCCAGCCCTGTGTTATTATGGTGATAATTCAGGTTTGTGAAATAAATGTAGGTAAAGGTCTCTCAAGGTCAAGAGGAGAAGCAAATCACATTTACAGCTTCCTTTTCATAAAGAATCTCTTCTCCTAATTGAAAACTCGCCATTCACATGACATTGGTCCCCTTCAGTGCATGGCAGAATATTCGTGTTTAATTGATCCATTTATTAATTAATAAATTTAAAAACAAGGCCATCCTTTGGAGCTGTCTGAAGCCCATCCTTTCACCTGGAAGGTGAAATTTAGGAGCAAGAAGAGCCTGGAGGTCTTTCACGTGCCCTGGGAGCTGAGATGGAGGTAGCCAGCAGAGAGCTGGGAGCAGGGGTGGGTGGGTGCTGCTCCTCCTCACAGCAAGGAGCTGTGATTTCAGCCTCCATCCCTGCAGCCTTCCCTTAGGCAGCAGGTGATGGCACAGCTCAGGCTGAGCCAGCTGCCTCAGGAAACCCAGAACAAGCTCACTGTGATGTTCATTGCCCTTTGGATTCACATTTATTTTTTATTTGTGTGAGGCTGATGAAGATGAGCTCCCTTCACAGAGCACTGCCCCGCAAAGTGCTGCACAAGGAGGTGTTGCTGAAAGAACAACCTCAAAACCACATCAGCTCTCATCAGTCCACAAAAACCTGCTTTTTGCTTAGAGGAAAGTGGCCAGAGCTGCCAGCATCTCTGTCCTGTCATGGGCGGAGATTTCTAAGAAATGTCAGTGGTGAAAGGAAGAATGAGGAAGTCAGTGCAACACTTCTCCTGGGAAGGTGAGACATTTCCCTGAAATGTCTGTACTTAAACAAGTGCTAGGAAGATGGGAAGTGTGAAATGATCTGGTTATTCTGACATCAGACCCAAGAACTCAAAGCTTTGGCATCTTCCAAACCTTCACTTGCCATAAGCTCCCAAGCAGAGGGTGCATTTCCAGAAAGATCACCAGCAACAGGGCCTGTTTCCAAGGAATGACCACTTGGACAGTGGTTGGATATCTGGTAGCAGTTTCATCATACAGACACCCTGAAGCACAAAAACTGGTGTCCAGATCTGAGACAAGAAGAAAAATTCATGGCTCTAAAATCAGAGTTCAGGGCAGGAAAGTGCAAAGGCAGAAATGGCTGAAACAGAGGAATTGCGGGTTCTGACCAATTTACTCTGGACTTTCGTTTTTCTCAAAGGTCAGGTTTTCACTGGGCTTGAAGTGTTTTTAACCTGGTTTCTTTAGAACATGGAGCCCTCCAAGGGGCAGACAGTGACTGGGGCAATGAGCTTGATGAGGATTAGGGAGGGGAGCAAGGGCAGGAGGGAGGGCACTGGTGCTGCAGCTCAGCCACGATGCACACACGATGCACAGAGCCAGAGGAGAGCAGCCTCCAGCATCCCTGCATGGGACCACTTGGGATTGAATTGCTTTTCTCCTTGGACTCTTTCTCCTGGGTGTGGTTTTAGCAGCCTTGCCAAGTCCACTGATCTGCCCAGTCAAGGCTGAAAAAGGGTAAATAATCCCAAGCAGCACTTCTCACTTAAAATTGCTCCTGGAAGCCAAAACACTGTCCCTTCTGGTTTTTATCCCCAAAGAGATGACAGGTGGTAACTCTTTTCTTTTTCTGATATGAGTTTAAATCCAAACCCTGTAGATTTTTAAATAGGAGAGCTCAGGTCTTGCTTTTTACAACTGATCACCTCTAAATACGTCAAGATAACATTTCTTTGGCAAACCAGAGCAAGGCTTGGACTAGATAAGGGGTGGATGAGAAGCTAAATTCCTAGACAGACAATACCAGGTTGGATGGGGCTTTGAGCAACCTGCTCTAGTGGAAGGTGTCCCTGCCCATGGCAGGAGCTTGGAACTGGATGATTTTGAAGGTCCCTTCCAACCCAAACCATTCTATGGTTCTATGATCTACAAAATCTCAGCTTGTGGAGAGGTCCCTAAACCCCCAGACCTCACAGCATGATTTTCACTCTGCCATTTACACTGCAGGTCTTTAAAGGACAAAAGTGATTTCAAGGCCAACCAGGATTTGCCCTGACTGGTGCAGAATGTGGCAGGTGGCACAACCTGAGATGTGAAATGAAATGAAAGCAGAAATACCAGCAAGGTCAGCTGTCACCGTGGGACAGCAGGTAAAAATCAGAAGTCTTGGAGAATTTCCTCATGTTTTTCTCTCCTGCATCATCCCACACTTGGACAGCAGACAGGGATGGTGTGTGTGAACAATTTAGTGAAGAGTTTTGCTTGAGTTGGAAGGAGGTGAGTGTCTTAGCTTAAGCAAACACAGAGGACCTTGAAGCCACAGCTATTTTATCATCTGGGAGCAATACAGCTGCAACCTCAGGCCAGCAGCTGTGCTCTTGTGAGTTTTGGACCCCAGAGAAAATGGGAGATAAAAGTTGCCTTTGATCTGACTGGACTGAGTTATTATTGCAAAGTCCCTCCTTTTATGATTTACTGCAGTTTTTGGTTGGACGAGGATGGGAACCGGGGGAAAAGGACCAACACAGCTCGTGGGAGGGACAGGTCATTTGGAAATCTGTGTCTGAGAGCCTGTAGGACTGTCTGCTGGGGCAGACAGGGAGCAGAGGCTGTTACTCTCCCCCTGCCCCCTCCTTCACAAGATATAGCCATGCCTGAAATTGCTCAGTATCAGGGACCTGTCCAGAAACCCTTCCTTATCTCCTGACTAATCATGCCTGGATGAGGCCAAACTGAAGCTTGCTTCATCTCACAAAGGACTAAACAAACATTCTGGCTCCCGGTGATGCAACTCCAAGTTGATTTTTCCAGTTACTCAACTTCTCTCTCCCTACGTATAATGTGCTGAACTTTGAAATAAATGCCTCTCTCAGCGATTTCAGCAATTTATGTCAAGAAAATCTGGATGCATCAAAGTGAGACATAATGTTTTCTGACACAGCACAGGAATAAAGCTGTAGCAGTACATGCAGCTTCCCGAGCCTGCATCTCAGCTCTGCCACTAACAAGGTCTATGGCCAAGGGCAAGGTAGTTGAACTGCCTGTTCCTCAGTTTCCCCACTGGTGAAAAAGGGATTGTGGTATTTATCCCAAGCAAAGGGAGTGGGATGAGTTCATACAGTATACCTGTAACACAGTTGGGGGGAAGTTGTCTGTGAAGGAAAGGAAATGTGGATTCTGCTGTCTCAGCAGAGAGGATGTTTTATCCTCAATTTGTGCTAAAAAATACAGCATGTAAAGAGGTGTTGCTGATTACTCCTAAGAATCAGCAACATACATTGCATTCAAAGAGCTTTTTCCATATGCTAGTCCTGTTCTCTTGGCTGCTTCCCAGCATGGGTCACAACCTCCTGTCTCTTAGAACTGCACTGATGCTCCTTTCCAATACAGGCTCCCCCTTCCCCACCCAAAATTCCTGTACAGAGCTGCAAGGAGCTCAGAGGGTTCAATCCCCAGAGAGATGGAGCACCCTGATGGGAGCTGAGGGCATTCAGATATTTGAGAGATCAGGTGTCAGCTTGAGGAATCAGACCCAAACCTCCTACTTTGATACCAACTCTCACTTGAAACCCCTTGGTGAGAATCTCAGGAGTCTACAGCGTCCAAAATCCAGACCATCTTTGTGAGTTATCTAAAAAAGAGGGAACTGCAGGAACTTAACATTGCCTGGAGGTGCCTTTTTTTTACCCCACGAAGGTTGGGGTTGATGAACTTTTATCTTTTAGGCTTATATAACCTGATATTGATTCGGTTTATAGCAGGACACAAAAATACCCAGCTTTGGCCAGGAAATTCCCAATGGCAAAGTGTGGGTTCGTCTCACTGCTCCTCAAGAAAGAAAGGTTCAGCCTGAGACACCCCAGCTGGACAACTGAGTCTTTGATGAGCTCCTGCAACAGGAATTAATTCTCTCTGCACTTCCCCACAACATTTATTAAGCTTTTTTAAGACAATTTGTCTTTTCACCCTTTTATCTTCACAACAACCTGATAGCACAGGGGTCAGCTATTTCTTTTCTGATGTATAGACAGGAAGACTGAAGTGTAGAAAACCTAAATAAATGCCTCCACTGCATTCTCACAGGTGGTCTGTGGCAGGGAAACCCTCACATAGCCTTCACCAAGCCTTAGTGACCATTCAGTGGAGGAAAATATTGTCCTGGAAGGCAAAACAGAACAATTTTTGGTTTCCCATATTCTCTGTCACCCTGTTTGGCCTCTTTCAGTCCCAAGGTTCTTGTGGCATCCTCCAGCTTGGGGTGTTTTGCTCTCTCCTTTTATTTCAGAGCCATGAGGAAAATTCTCCCATGGAGTTTTGCTCCCTGGCTCCAGCTCCAGCCGAGCCATCTCTCCCGAGCAGTGCCGGGAGAGTGGCACTTGTGCCTTTGGCTTCTGAAGCTCAGCTGCAGAGGAGGCACTGATCAGAGCTGAAGTGACCTCAGCCGACCCGAGCCACACATCCACAGCCTCCCCCAGCATCTGCACGGCCACTCTCCCTCCCAGACCAGATTCCTCCATCCCTGGCTGCTCTGAAAGGCTCAGTCTCCTCTGCCTGCTCCTGTAACCATCAGAGGGAATTTTGAGCCTTTGTCCTAACTCACAGAAGCATTTCTTTTACATTTTTGCTGAACACAAAGGCAATATTTAACATGAAACGTTTAGTGAGGGGTGCAGTGGAAGAGGAGGATTTGGACAGGCTTGTTCTTTCCCTCTGTTTTTCCTGGGTGTTCTCAGGTTTTGACTGGATTTTGTCCATCTCTGGACCAAAGGTTCCCCTCTCTCCCCCAGTGAATTCATCCTAAGTAAATACATATATATGTGTGTTGAGATTTAGACTGTGCAGCTGTATGTGTGGCATGCAGGCTCTTGCTAGCAATGTCAGTACAGTTATCAGAATATTGATAAATATTCTTTATATATATGTATATATATAAAGTGTATCTATACATAAATTATAACCACACCTGAGCTGTTGTGGTCACACTCAAACTGACAAGAACCAAAGCCCAGGGATGGAGATGACATGGCCAGTGACCAGCCCGTGGATCTCAGTTTCACAGAGGGATGGAGGGACTCATTGGGCTGGTGGTTTATCCACCTTCTGACATGGGAATAACCTGACTGGGATATTACCTGGGCTGCAGTCAGCAGGAGACTTGGGGAAAAACACCACCAAACAAAATTTTCCCTTCCCAAAAATCCTTTAAAAATGAATGCTGGAGCCAGCCACAAATTTAAAATCACACTGAGGCTTGTGTTGGATGCCAGGAATAATAGGCTTTGGTTTCAAGGTCTGCCAATGAGTCATTTCATGGCTACCATCATCCCAAAATGCCTTTGAGCCCTAGGGTTAAAGTGAGTTGTCCACCAGGAATAACCAAATGAAATTTGGAGAGGTTTTTTTGTTCCTGAGGGCATTCTGTGGGTATTCCCCTAGATCCAGCTGATGGATCCCTGCTGGGGATACCTTCCTACCACTGCCCAGAGCCTGCCCTGCTGCCAGGGCTCAAACTGCAGCTGGAGCATGGAGACCAGCCCAGCCCATGCTGCTTATGCAGAGCCCTGGCTCAGGTGACATCCCAACCTGGCCTCAGCCAAAAGCTGGTGGGTGTCAGAGTCTCTGGGGTCAGGCAAAGCAGGGCTCTAGCCTGCTGTTGTGTCTTGGTTTGGAAAGACAGGTGTCTGCTAAGGAAGGCAGGAGCTTCCCCTGAAACGGAAAGAAAAAATATAGACCCCCCTCCCTCTGAATTGTTATAAATTTGAAATTAAGGGGGGCTCTCAGGCAAAAATATGGGAGCAGGAATAATAATTCTTTATTAAGGAAGAAAATAAAAAAAAAATAAAATAAACAATGCAGTGAACCCCAAAACAACACTGACAGAGTCAGAATACAACCTGACACCCTGTTGGACAGGCTGTTGGCAGCAGTCCAATTGGAATTGTGGCTGCAGCCCTCCTGGAGTGCCAGGTGTGGTTCTGTTGGAGCAGTGATCCTGTAGAAAAGGGTGCAGTCTTCCTCTGAAGAGGCAGTGGAAGAGGCAGCTGTTCCTCTGGGAAATCCAGCTCAGAAAAAGCCCTGCTGGTGTTCCAGAAACCCAAGATTATATCCAGTTAGGAATGCTTGGCTCCTCCCTCTGGGTGGAGCATCTCACAATGGGATGTTACAGTTCCTATCAGCCATGCAGTGACATTCAATAGCCCATTAACAGCAGATGTCTCCCCGGGGGAGGATTGATTGTGGAAGAGATAAAGAAAACTGCCCAATGAACAGAAGATAACTGCCCCACCTCTGGCAGATGGCACTTGAATACATCTTGCCTTGCAATCCAGGACATGTTGTCACTTCTGTCTCGGTGTCAGAGCATCCAGCATCCCTTCCATGCTCCCCATCAGAGGGAGCATCAGTGCCAGAAGGAGCAGTGGGTCACCAAGAGATGGTTAAAATGCAAGGAAAGGAAGGATGGGATTTGGGATTTGGCACATATGTGGGTTTGGGTAACTCCTTTTTTCTTCACCTTGCAGGAAAGGAGTCCCTGTCTCTGTCCCCCAGCCCACGGGGAGGTTACCTGGCCTCATCACCTGGCTAAAACCAAACTAACATCACATATTCAAGCACTGTGTAAATGGTTTCAGGCAGACATGGGCTCCTGCAGCTCTCCTGGCTGCTGTTCAGAAGTGATGAGGGACCAGGCACACGTCCAGAGGTGTCAAGGCAGTGTGCAAAGTGCTGCTCAAACCCAGCAGGAGGTGAGCACTGCCTTGCCCCTGCCCAGCAGCCTGTCCCTGGGACACCAGGCAGGGCTCCTGTGGAATACCCAGGAGTTAGCAGGGCATGATGAGGGTTTCTAGAGCAGTAGGACACCAAGAGGTCAGATCCTCAGCCAGTTTAGCCTTGCCAAGCTCTCTAGGCTCAAGCTGCTGAGCTGCTTCTCCTCCACTGAGTTTCAGATCTTCCACAAGATTAAACAGCCTGTAAGAAACTCCTTTCTTCTTGTCCCCTTCACTGATTTGGGGCTCCCCAGATCCCACATTATGGATTAATCCAGATTGAGAGAGTTTTAGCAGGCAAAGTGCAGCTGTAGACCTGGAGTGACCCACAGCTGTGAGTACTTGGACAAGCCCCATCCGAAACAGAAAGCTCTGCTTGTAAAGACAAAACCTGACCCGTAGCAGGAACACAGAACAGGAATTTGTGCAGAGGTCAAGAAGAGCTGGCTGTTGTGATTTTTACCTCTTCATCTGTCAGTATTGTACTCTTGGCAGGATTTTTAACAGAGAGCCTGAATGGTTTGAATACAGAGCTGGAATGATATGATGATTTCCCACAAATTCTTCCCATCACAGATGCAGAGAAAGCTCCTGATCCCCCAGGTCGGACATGGCTGGTCACCACAGTGTCCTGATGTGATGTCACCATCTGGCAGTGCCAGCTCCAAGCTGCCTTTGTTTTCAGAGGGAACAGACAGCCCTGTTCCATGGCCAGGAGGACAGAGAAGGGACCTGGAGGACAAGTGCAGGATTTGTCTAACTCAGGTATCACATCAGCATCATGCTCTAGGGTTTGTTCAGACCTTAAACATTGAAGCTTTCTCCATTTTAAATATGAGAAGGGAAATTCTGGAGGGCAAGTGTTTGATGTGTATCTCACACACAGCCTGCTTAATTGGACTCTGAATTGATAATGACTCCAATCAGAAAAGCCAGGTAAAGGAAATGCTTTAATTATCCTCTCTGGACCCAGACCTATCCTATACTGGGGACTCATTTGGTCCTTGCAGTGTCTCAGCCTGGCTTTACTTTCACCACATGGGACCAATATTTTGGGCTCTGCTCCTCTGACCTGGCAGTGGTTCACATCCAAAGCAGCAGCCTCATGCTCTGTGGACACAGGTGGAATATAGAGCCCAGGCAAGAGATTCCAGGGCACACAAGCAAAATCCCAATGCCCTGTAGCAGTCGGAAATATTCAGCTGCCTTGGGCCAGAGTCCCAAGCAGAAAGCTCAGCAAGGAAAGGGAGGCATTCCAACAGGATCATTTCAGAGACAGCTTCCCTTTGGCTTCCTCTCTGCAGAAAGTGGATCTGGTGCACTTGAGGCACCCCAGCCACATGTGTGGGCAGATTTACAGCGGCCAGGGAGATTAAATCCAGCCCTTTATTATCCACATGAAACCCGAATTCCTTCAGCGGACACGCTGCAGGTCTTGTGGCACACGGATGAGCCACCTGGAGTCCAGCCAGGCTGTGGCTGGGTTTTGCATACACAAACACACTGGCTACAAGTCACCAAAATCTTCCCACCCTCTGATTCCCACTGATTCCCACTGCTCCCTTCCCCTGACTTCAGCATTCCCAACGGGACTCCTGTGAGTCCTGCTATGAACAAACTTTTTGTGAAGAGCTGCTGCCCAATCCAAAACACTGCTGGGTTAAAGAAGTGACATTCAATTAGCCCCAACAACATTAATCAGCTTGAGTGTGGCAGCATCTTTAACAACACTGTGACTGCCACTTCTGCTTAAGATGTTTGTGTGGGATTTCCCTCTGGGTGCCTTTTCATTGTCAGTGCACTTGTTTTGAAACCACAAGTTTGCTCCTGAGAACAGATGGTGGCTGGGAGCACTTTCAAGTCAGCTGTGAGGGGAACCTGGCTAGGGCCTTAACTGCAGGGACAGTCTTCCATCTGCAGGGTCTTTCCTTCCCCTCTGCAGCAGCTGAAGAAGACACATGTCTGATAGAAAATAAAGGTAAAATGGAGACCTACCCCCTGCAAAGCTCCCACTGGCCTAGTGGAAGGTGTACTTGCCAGATGAACCTTAAGATCTCTTACAACCCAAACCACCCTTTGATTCTATAGTGTTGAGGAGATCTCTGTGTGGCTGAGGGCTGAAGGGAAAATTCTGGGTGTGGGAAGGGCTGGGTTTGCCAGGATTCCATGGAGCATGCATGGTTACAGCAAAAAGTGCACCCCATGCACAGAAACACCCTGTCCTAGTCAGGACCTTAACCCAACATAAAGTCACTCTCTCTGGGGTTTTTATTAGCCTGGCAGCAAACCTTGTTTAGCTACAGAGGTCAGGATGTCCAGATGTCAAGGTGGGGCTTTGGAATCCCAAAGTTTGCAGTGTGGTTTTGTGTGCTTGAATCCTACCTGTAGAGTGACAAGCAGACCTCATGTGGGATGTGAGAGCAGAAGAAAAGTCCCTTGCACTGGAGGAACCACAGCCCACAGCACCACCTCATGCCCACAGCACGACCTTGATCACTGTCCCTTGCCCTCACCCCCCAGTCCTCATGCATGCCAGTGCCACAGCTCCTCTCTGCCAGGATCCATCCCTGCTGTGAGCATCTCCCTAAGGAGTGCAGCATCCAGATCAACAATGATGGCTTTGGGAAGAGACAGGTCCCTGCAGGCAGCGATTCACAGCCTTGAGAGCAGCCTCCTGCTGAGATGTTATTTTGCCTTGCACTTGAGGACTGTGCTTACAGTTGTTTCCCTCACTTAAGTGCTCATATTACATAGCTAAATCAGGATCTGTGGCTTGTAATGCAGATTTTAAGTCATCTCCTAAAACTTGCCTTTAGGGGCATGAGGACACCCCATGAGCGGGCCAGCAGCAACAAACTACACATTTCCTCCACACACAAAGATCCTTCCTCCATCAAGCTTCTCTCCCTTAGAGAAGCTTCAGCCAGGCAAAACTTCCCAGACAGCCCTGGGGAGGCCAGGAGGTTCTGCAAATACAGTATGTTGGGATTAACAGCCATGTTCATCAATAACAGGTAATGTGACCTGACAGGTATTGACTGGGCAGCACGGTGTCACATTTGCTCTGTATGTAGGTCACCCAGGCACAAACACTTCACATAATTGTGTCCCAGCTGAGCACCCTGAGCAC